>NW_027175920.1:11747544-11892544 GCF_023055335.1 Clinocottus analis | reverse complement strand
GCTGCTCGTGCATACTGGATGAAAAACACAATATATATGGATATATGAAAAGCCGTCTGTCTTTGTGATTTCATACCGTTTCTTGTGCAACTTTCAGCCATGCAATCCCTTTACCACACCTGCCTGCAAAACTAGTCCTAACTGGACAATATATAGTTTAATTTTCTTAAGAAACACGTTAAAGTGACTTTAAAGCTTGAGTACTTCAGCGCAAAATAAGTAAAAAGGGCTCTTCTTACGATCAAAAGGAACAGATTTCTCTCTCATACACACGTAATGGCAACAATAAGTAGGAAAGAGGTCGTATATAGTTAATCCCCCAAGTGATTCACGGCGCCCGATCATCAGTCACATTATTAATGGAGGGTGTGACCAGAGGGACATAAACCACACAGACCGCTACGCTACGCTGCATTAGTTTTGCGAGGCCAGAAGAGCATATTGTATAGCCGGCCGGGCTCCTCCAGAGATAAATACAAAAACAGTTCCACTCGAACTAGATCTCAATGGTATTCTGTTAAAAAGGCAGTGTAAAAAAATACAAAAAAGTCAAGCTTTTTTATGAGATGGACTACTTCTTGGAATCAGACAAGAGGAAAACGACTGACCTCGTGAGACGCTTGATGCTTAAGAACTGAGGACAATCTACCATATTGAAAGGTCTCTCTCTCTCTCTCCCTCTCTCTCTCTCTCTCTTCCTCCCTTTCATCACGATACGAGCTACCTGTTCGTATCTCCCCGCCCTCGCCTCCCCGTTCTGCAGCGTCTGCGAGAGAAGCAGCCTGACATTTAAGAGAACTGAAGCCATGATGTCTTCAGTTCTTAAATGTCAGACACTGGAAAAGGCCCGAGCTGCAACGCACAGGCGCGCTGTGGACAGTCGACCTTCTCGGGGGCACAAACCTCAACGTCCCATCTGAGAGGGACACTCGGTTTGAGGGAGGGGACCCGCAAGTCGGGGTTATCTCAACCGGCTCCAAATGGACTCTTTGTAGTCCTCATCCACCCAGAGTCAGATGATCCAATACTGTCAGTGGGCTGAGTGTGTGTGTGTGTGTGTGTGTGTGTGTGTGTGTGTGTGTGTTTGTGTCTCTTATCAGGGGCCTGATTCCTTTAAGTGGAAGTATTTGATGTGCCGAGGCTCCTTAATGTCTGAGCGTCTTCCAGTCACCCTTTTAATTAGCCTCTTTTCCCTCTCAGGGCCAATTCATTGAGATCATGTTGTGCACATTGGTACATGTGCACAGGGCATTAATTAAGGCAAAAGAATATCAAATAATGCTAAATCCTCAGTGGACTATGTCCGCGTCGCTGGAGCCCATCTGAAGACACACCACGGTGTTGTCCATCAAGACGGTGTGAGTTTCAGAGCTGGGTGACAATGGCACCTAGCTTTATGGCGCCACTGTTTATATTTGGATTCCCTCTTTCGCAGACAACAACAGCGTGCAACAATAATGGCTCAGACAAACGGGAGACAGATGACACATTCTCCGGGTGATTTAAATGTGGAGCGGAAGACGAAGGCGCCGGGGGGGTCAAGATAGGATCTATACACCAGCGGCCGCTGACGTTAATGTTGTTTTGATGTGGATTTAGTTTCATGTGTTGAGGCGCCGCATGCCTCGCTAATGTTCATGAGGCCAAAATCATGAAGAAAAATGAGGCTCATACCACTTATGCTATCGCTAACATTTGCTCTGGATCACCAGCTAAATGCCTTAATCGAAATGGTGCAAAAGAAGGGCCAGAGTGCAAATACAGAGAACGCACAGCGGGGCAAGTGTGCCATCTAGTGGTGAGAAACAAATTCAGCATGTTTGGTTTAAATCTGACGTCAACCCCCATTGTCTTTGTGAGAAATAGCTGCTGGCTCAATTTGCTAGTTGCGGCAAATGATCTGCAGCAAACACACCGACCTCTGATGAAGAGCAGTGAAAGAAAAGGAACCAATACAACAACGTTGAAGCGTTGGAGGGAAGAAAAAAAGGATCTAGGGAATTTGGAAATTGGTTGAAACAACTTCTCTGTATACACACGTCTACTTTTCAACATACTGGGTTGCTTCTATGATAAATGTCAGTATTCTGGGAGATACATATGTGTTGATCTCCTGTGCGCTCACCTCTACCTTGCGTCTCCTCCCTCCCTCATTGCTCCCTCCAGGTGGAACGGGAGAGAAGGACCGGGCACCGATCAGCCATGAGTCCTTCCTGCTGATGGCAAACTCCCAGACGGACATGGATGACTGGGTCAAGGCCATACGGCGGGTCATCTGGGCGCCGTTTGGAGGAGGTAAAGCCAAAGCCTTTGAACTGAAACACACTCAGCATGCGGACAGATTTTCATCCCTGAGCCTGCTTTGACCTCAGAGGAATGGGCAACGGTTAAAACTCTTTTTCGGATGCAACGTGGGGAGCATAAATGGACGCCATATCTAAACACGCGAGAAAGATTAAGTCCAGCGACAGAAATAACAGAATATTACCGATTCAGATCTTTTATTTAGTCAATAATCATTGGAATAAACAACATCGTAAGGCAGGAAGTTTACTTTTACCTTGGAGGAAGTTCATTCTCAGCTCGATGTCTCTATTTCTGATGTTCAACTGTACTGTACCTGACTGGGGAAATGTGGTCAGACTTGGCTGTCGATCTATTCCAGAAAAAAATATATAATTAAATGGAAGAGATGGTGTTTGAATGCAGTTAAACTGAGTTCCTCGGACCCATAATAAGTATATATCCCCCTCCCTCCGTGCAACAGGGAGCCTGTGGTTAGTTCTCACCCTGTCCGCTCTGGTCGGGCTGTCTAACTAGTGTACTTGTGACGGGAGGCCAGAAATATAAGCAGACCTGTCTGGGTGTGAACTGGGAGCTAAGGAGCAGCTGAACAGCATGGTGTTACGTTACAAAGGAGTGGTATATTAATAGGGGGATAAATGTAGAATAACTCACAGGTCATATATACAGTAGTGTTTTACGTCACTGGTCTCATTTGAAACTTCCTTTCTTAAGGTTTGAGCCCCGTTGGCAGAGAGGACACACGGCACCAACAGCTGTGATGATAATGATGATGATTATTTTATTTTGGCGTTAGTTTTGACCAATAAATGTAAAGAATTCAGCCAATTTCAAGTTTTATTACACCAAAGTAATGTCTGACAATTACAGAAAACCAAAACGGGCTGTATGTTCTCATATTTGAGAAGGTGTAGACAGCAAAAAACTGGTATCTTTATTTGTAAAATCAAAGTTGTGTCAATATCTGTATCAACACTGAATCAAATTAATATTAATCTGCTGAACACAGGAGCTATCAGCTCATTGTGGAGCCGTGTTTAGCTTGTTTCTCCTCTACTATCAGTTTTGGTACATTCACAGAGCAAAGCTCTCAAAGTATATATATACATATATACACATATATATATATATATATACATATATATATATATATACACATACATACATATATATATATATATATATACACATACATACATATATATATATATATATATATATATATATATATATATATATATATATATATATATACATACACATACATACATATATATATATATATATATATATATATATATATATATACATATATATATATATATATATATATATATATATATATATATATACATATATATATACATACACATATATATATACATATATATATACATACACATATATATACATATACATATACATACACATATATATACATATACATATATATATATATATATATATATATATATATATATATATATATATATATAATTAAATAAATAACAGTTGGTAGTTTTATTAGCTGCTTCATTGCATTGATCAAACTTTATAGGTGCACATGAAAGAAAACCCTTATTCAGGGTTGTGTGTCTGTTTGCTGCTTCAAACCCCTTGTGGCAAAAAGTTGGGTCAATGCAGCTTTAATTTTGCTATAACTAAGAAAAAACAACAACAACAAATGACTTGGTTATCCTTTCTGATCCAGCGGTCATAAATAGGGGGTCTGATACCTCTGTTGCTCGGTGGAGGCCCACCTCTGGCCTGCTGGGTAATATTTACAGCCTGCCTCTCATATTTACAGGGTAGGTGTGTCTCGGTCTCTCGGTCCAGAATAGACGCGTCGTAAACAGCGGCTCCGCGGACACTCGCAGCACACTTTGACCCACGCGGCGGTCTTTGGTCTAAACTGTGGGATAGTCGTTCATTTTGCGCAGGAGTTACATAAATGCGGGACTAACAATCCACCCGCGGAGACAAATGCCGGAACCGGAATGGCTGAACTTGGTGAAATGCGGGTTGGGGACGCACGAGAGACGCGCCCTGCTGCTGTGCGGCTCCTGCTCGGTGACGCACTACCACGACTGCGAGCCGTGCGACAGCTGCAGCCAATCAGCAGGTAATCAATTAGCGGCCGTTAACCAGCCAATCAGAGACGTGCAGCTATCAGGCGGAGCCAGCGTTCTGGCTGAGCAGTTTCCAGTACTTTTAATGCTGCTTTTTTTTTAAAATTATTATTATTTATTTTGTTTAAGTTTGCGTTATTGAAAGATTCCTAAAAGGAGGGAGTGTTTGTGAGGGGAAACACATGCTAAACGTGCTGATCCAGTCACAAGTCTTCCCCTCACCCACTGCTGCTGTGAGAGACATCATCAGACCTCCATGTATGTCTGCAGTCTGAAGCTCTGTATCTTCAGTGGGCCTTGTTTCAGCTTCCACACACATTACGTTACATTACAGATTGAAGTCACATTGAAGTGTTAAAATGTGACGTCTGAAGGTTGCACCACTCTATAATGTGTTCTTCAAGAGGCATCAGGCAATAATATCATTGCACGTGTGTAAATTGGCTCACATGTGCAATTTACATCCCATTTTATACATGTAGCTACATTGTGAGAAGGTATATGGTAAAACCGTACCCACCAGCTCGTTCACTCAGCTTGTTGCTGCGAACTAAACGCTCAACAAAGTCACGACTGTTTGCCGTCCGGGCTCCTCGATGGTGGGATGAGCTCCTCATTGACATCAGGACAGCAGGAAGTGTCTACATCTTCCGCCGCAAACTAAAAACTCATCTCTTTCGTCTACACCTGGAATAAAGACAATGACAGCCGCACTTATGCAGCACTTAGATGGATTTTACTGATAGCACTTTGTAGTTTGACTTTATTTAAGAAGTTGTACTGTCTTGATTCTTGTTGTTCCCAGTTCGTACTTACGGTTGAATGCACTTATTGTAAGTCGCTTTGGATAAAAGCGTCAGCTAAATGACATGTAATGTAATGTAATGTATATTTGAGCCTTTATAACACAAACAACAACAAATCAGCACATCAATAACTTCAAACCCACTTTTATAGAAAAGCGATGTCATCCTTTTATGATCTATTATGCAGTTATTTTGTTCCCCTAGTTTTGTTTGTATATTTTATATATTTGTTTGTTTTCTAATGTTCTTTCTGGTTGTTTGGTTTTGTTGTATTCCTTGCCTTTATAGTATGGTCCGTTTGTTTACCGGTGTTCAGGTTATGTCTATGCTTAGCGCACTTTGTTTTTAAAGGTGCTCTAGGAATAAAGTTATTATTATTAGTATTATTATTTCTTGTTAGTAAGTAAAAATATATAAACTGAGAATACATTATTTGTTAATTTTGCTTATGAAACTAGAACTTTTGACTGCAAATCAAAAATATTTGCTCCCAAAAAAAACCCTTTGTTTTTCTTTGAGAGCAACAAATAAGTTGTTTTTTTCCACTAAAAATGTTTGATTTGCAGCCAAAGATTATGGTTTCATAAGCAAAACTAACACATCATTTATTCTCAGTTTATAGATTTTTACTTACAAGCGAGAAATTGGCTCTCGAAACATTGTTTGTTGTTTGCGTAATGAAGACACAAACACACCTTCATACATTGAGCCTGACGTCATCCAGCCAGAGATAAACCAGTGCCGCTCAGTGGACGCACATATTAATAATCGTATGGACCCTCCCATCTGTCCCCAGGGATCTTTGGTCAGCGCCTGGAGGACACCGTGCAGTACGAGAAGAAGTTCGGCCCCCGGCTGGCCCCGCTGCTGGTGGAGCAGTGCGTGGACTTCATCAGGGAGAGGGGTTTGGACGAGGAGGGTCTCTTCCGGATGCCGGGGCAGGCCAACCTGGTGAAGGAGCTGCAGGAGGCCTTCGACTGCGGCGACAAGCCCCTGTTTGACAGGTAGACGGAGCCGGGAGCGGGACGAGAAGACGGGTCACAGAACACGCGGTTTCACACCTTTCTTTCTGTGCCCGCCTGCAGTAACACGGACATCCACACGGTGGCATCCTTGCTGAAGTTGTACCTGCGAGAGCTGCCCGAGCCGGTCATTCCCTTCTCCAAATACGAAGACTTTCTAAACTGTGCACAGCTTCTGGCCAAAGATGAGGAGGAGGTATGTGCAATAGACCGAGTTTGTGTGTGTGTGGATGTGTGTGTGTGTGTGTGTGTGTGTGTAACAACCGTTTAATCTTTCATCAGGGAATCCAGGAGCTCGGGAGGCAAGTGAACACCCTCCCCCTCCCCAACTACAATCTCCTCACGTACATATGCAAGTAAGTCTTTTTTTTTTTTATCTCGTCGCTGTTATTAAGTTTCAACAATGATTTCCGTGTGTTTGTACTTTTAACTTTGCTCTGCGCTCAGATTCCTCGATGAGGTCCAGTCCCACTCCATTGAGAACAAGATGAGCGTCCAGAACCTCGCCACCGTATTTGGACCAAATATCCTTCGGCCCAAGATGGAGGACCCGGTCACCATCATGGAAGGTCAGGGCCCGACGTTCACCGACGTAATGACTGGACTCGCGGTTGAGACCACTGCAAACTGAACACGTGATATCCTGTCTGTCCACAGGCACCTCCTTGGTCCAGCACCTGATGACGATCCTCATCAGGGAGCACAACCGTTTTTACTCAGGGAGGGACCAGGAGGCGTCCACCACGCCCCAAACGGAGCTCCCCGTCCCGGGGCATCAGCTCCAGCACCGCAGCCTGGGAGCCTGGATCTCAGAGGAAGACCTCCAGAGCTGCCCGGTGTCCAACCCCGACCAAGAACTACACAGCAGCGCCTCATCTCTGGACGCCAAACTGTGCGCCGCCGTCACTCCCACCCAGACCCCGAACCTGAACCCCGGGCCGAAACTGGGGTCTCCGTCGGGGAAAGGAGAGACCGTGGTCAGCCCGAGTAAACAATCCAAGACCATACCCTCCTGGAAATACTCTTTCAAAAGCTCCTCTGCGCCTCGGTCCCAGCCGCAAGGCAAGCCAAGCACCGCTAGCAGCGGCGGCGGCGGCTCTGCGGCCGACGCCGCTAGCGTATCTTCTGGTGGAGGCAACTGGCTCATGAACGGCCTGTCCTCCTTGAGGGGCCACCGGCGCACGTCGTCGGGCGAGCGGTCCGCCCGCGATCGGGACTCCACGGGCTCCTCCCAGAGACTGTCCACCTACGACAACGTCACCTCCTCCTCCAGCATGGGGAGCGTCCCGAGCGTCGCCAGCACGCCGTGGTCCACCTCCTCCTGCGAGATCTCCGTCCCCGACTCCGGGAGCGAGCCCTCGGCCAACAACCACAACTGCGGAGCCGGGGTCGAGGGCGGGGGGAACGGGGAGTGGCCGGAGAGCCAGAGGGAGACGGAGGGAGGGCGCACGCCGGACCCGAGCTCCGAGCAGGACAGCTGCGAGGCCATGGAGCTGTGCGGCAGCAGCGCTGCCTGCAGCGAGAACGGGAACGGGGCCGCGGCGGCCGGGGTGCCGTCCATCGTCACGTCGGAGGACGGAGACGAGACGCTGACGCTCAGCAGTCTGGTGGAGGGAATGAAGGAGGAGTTGAGGAAGCAGAAGACCACGTACGAGACCCGGATCCAAAGGTAAGTCTGCTCCTGAACTCTCTTACATGTGTGTGCACTCTCATTGTTTGGAACCCCTTGATGACATCATCAGGGTTATTTTGGTCAGATTGCGCAAAGGTCCCCTCGGCCCAGCAGACATTCAACAACTGGCACTTTTTACAGGCAGTAAACCTAAAATACCACTTGGGAGTCGCCCATGCCAAATGTTTTCAAATTTCCAGACAAAACTTGCAGCAACAGCAGGTGGTACTTTAAGAGCGGTATCATGTGACCTTAATTTCACATGTTTGACTTTGCCGCTTGTCATCTTTCCCCCCTGAAAGTCAATGTGAAGCATTTTTGTAGCGATTCTTTTGAAGCTAGAAAGTAGTTTGAACAAACTGTCCAGAGACATTACAGTAAAAGTCGGGTTACAAGCCGCTTCTACCTTCGGTGGGTGTCCCCGCTGTAGCAAGCTAGCGCTGCTGCTAGCTCCTCGCTGCTGCTGCTGCTAGCTACTCGCTGCTGCTGCCAGATCCTCGTTGCTGCTGCTAGCTACTCGCTGCTGCTGCTAATACCTCGTTGCTGCTGCTGCTACTGTCCTTCGGTGGTTGTCGGGGAGCTAGCAGGAAGCTAGCGAGGAGCTAGCAGTAGCGCTAGCTGGCTACAACGGGAAGTTAGCGGAGACACCCACCGAAGCTAGTAGCGGCTTGTAACCCGACTTTTACAGTATTTCGGTCAGTCTCTCGCAACAAGCATGAACGTAATCAAAACGTAGACACGAAGAGGTGGCTTCATTTGACATTTTGATGCATGTTGCCACACGGAGCCACACGGTGGAGCTGAATGACGCCCATGACCTCTGCCCTCTGTCATGTGATGTGCTCCTCAGGCTGGAGGAGTCCAGCGCCGCTCTGTGCGCGCAGATGGAGCGCCTGGAGCAGGAGATGGAGCAGGAGAGGAAGAAGCAGCGCATGCTGGAGATCAAACTGCGTAACTCTGAGCGGGCGCGGGAGGACGCGGAGAACCGCAACCGGCTCCTGGAGAAGGAGATGGAGGATTTCTTTTCCACACTGGGGGATCTGGCCCTGGGTGCAAGGACTAGCGACATTTAATACGCCACCTGTTCGTGGACAAAACTGTTTATATTTGTGTAACATTCAGGGGGAACTCGAACGGGGAACTCGCCTGTGAAGGTGAAGATGACGAAGGCAGGCTCGTCTCCATTTGAGCAGCGCGCGGTTCGGAGCGTCTCACGCATGCTAGACAACGTGGAGATAAGGACATGGCGTCTCCTCAATGAGTCCGGGGTTTGTCTCATGGAGGCCGTCCCGTCATCGCTCTGATGTTCTCCAGACCGGAGAGCGCTTCTTCGACCACGACTCGACAAAAATGGGTTATGAATGGGAAACTGTATCCATCACTAGAGACTGAAGTTTACCTTACAAGGACCTGCGCTACATTTTGGGAAACACGCTTGCTTTCTTGGTACCCTGAAGCTATACAGCCAGCAGCCAATGAGCTAGCAAAATAAATAATCTGCTTGATACTTATAAAGCTATCTATTTAACATGTTATATCTTGTCTGTTTAATTCTTCGTTGCATAGCTTTATATTTCGCAGATTTTTATTTTACTTTGGCTACATTGATATCATTGTAATAGAACATCTCATCGTAGCAAAAGAAGAGAATAAGTGTATTTCCCAAAATGTCAAGCTATTCCTTCAATCGTAGAGTCAGTTCAGCTAAATATGACATATTTGCTACCGCAAATTGCTTTGTTTTTGGCAAGGTGTTGGAGTTGCAATGGAGTTTTGTGAAATACTCAGAAGAACAGGTTTACTTTCTCTGAAACATGTTGCTCACATGGATTTTTCAAAACCTGTGAATATAAATCTTAAATTATTGGTCTGGATAGACACCACTACGAGCAATTAAGATATTATTTTGTAATCTGAGTGAACTGACCGGTAAACTGTACAGTAGTAGCTCAGAGCAGAAGTTCCTCCACTTGCATTTATCGTCCTGTATGTTGTGCTGCAATCCCCCCCCACCCTCCTCCTTGATCCTGTAGGATCTACCTTGTACATCGCAACACAAACGCAGGTTCAGAACGCTAGAGTTTCCAAACGATCCCTCCTGGAGCGTAACCGGTGGAGCCTCTGCAGCAGCTGCCTCTGTACCTTCTCTCTCCTCAGGCCCGTCCAGTGCCTCAACGCCTCGTCACCGTCTGCTCGGTCTCCAGCGCCTCAGTCTCCGGCCCGTTTGGGTCCCATCCTCACGGATGTCAACGTACCTTTTTTTTTGTTGAAAAAAAATTGTACAGATAATACGACAGGGACAAAGAAAAACAACTCAGCACATGCTGCCTACAGGACACGGGACACGTGGCTCGGGAGGCGGAGGCCATTTTCAGTCCGCGAGTGCACGCCAAAGCTGGACCGCCTCAGCTGTTCGCTCAGTAAAGATCAGAATGGTCCGCCTTGACGCCATGTTGGTTTTGGCACGTGAAGCTGAAACACTGCCCTCAAAGAAACAATGGAGTTTCCTGATTGTGCCTTCAGGGAAGTGTTTAAAAAAAAAAAAAAACTTTAAAAAAAAAAGGGAAAAAGATGTGGTGTTGCTTGCTTCAGAGATGTAGTGAATATATTCACCCATAGTACACACAGTAGCTGCATTGTTTTCCCCGTTCTCTTTTGATTTATTTATTTGTTTTATACGGCGACAGACTGCTGAAGTTGAATAACTTAATCCCCCTTAGAAGGTGCCAATTCTTGTGAAAGTGAATTGTGAATTGAATGGAAGTTTTGAACTCAGAATGTATCCTTGTAGTGAATGTAATGTTGTTGTTGATGAAACCAGCTATGAAAAAAAAGAAAAGAAAAAGGGAAATGTAAAGACTACCGGAGCAGGGGGAAGACATTCGAATCACCGACGTCTTTCAGCTCTTCAACCCGCCTCCAGCGCTCTTACTTTCCAATGTGATGTATTACACACTTAATTATACGTTTGCTAAATGAAGAGTTGCAGATATCTCTTTTGTGGGAATTGCATGTGGTTGAAAATGTCTGTTCACCAATCGGAAGAATGTCCACAAGTGTGACTCGTATTCCTTAAAGGGCCTGACAAACACCGTGATTACAAGTGAAAGTGTGCTTTTCGTTAGACAATGTGACTGTATTTCTTCTTCTTTTATATTTTATAAAGAAACACAAAGGCAATGTTCATACATTACCGTCTTTGATTGCACAGGTTTACAAGGTACTTCTCCCCCAGCTCACAATATGATGGTCGAAATCGAATGCAAGATCTGTGATTCCAACGGGACATTTATTTTCCATTGTGTACGTCTCATGATATAAAGGCTGAATGTTCCCTACTGCTCTACTGATTATCTACGGTGCGTATTTATTATGGGTTTCCACTATTGCAATGAAATAAAGGTGACAAAGAAAAAAGGAAACGGTACTTGTTTTAAATAAATATCAGTAATTATGACATGACAGTGAAACGGAAACTGTATCTTATTGATTAAAGATGCAGATCCGCCCCAAACCAGTTTGTTCTTACTGAAGACAACTGGGTCACAAATACAGTTTTTGAACTATAATTACTGCCTCTGGTTGTTCACAACACAATGTTTGTTCACCACAATATTTGTTCACCAGACAATGTGTGTCGTCGACATGCACGTCAATCCAAAATGTCATCACTTCATTATTTTTAGCCTATTAGACATTTGCAGGGAAATGGTCAAAGTTAGTGAACAGATTATTAATAACGGGACGGACATCAGCGACCTTGACCTCTTGACCCCCTAATAGAAAGTCCTAGAGTTCATTTGTACTAAATTTAACAAAACCCACAAAGCAAAAAGACATTTCCTGGATGCACATTGTATTCCAAACTATAAAGCTCACGTCCTCAGCTGCTGTGGGCGGAGCCACCACAATGCTACTCCGCTGTACTGGGTGGTGCTGTATGCAAAGTTTGTGTACAAAAAACAACAGACAACCAGAGATCAAAGTGTATTTTTTTTCTTTTTATTTGCAGTACATGATTTTTTTGTTGTTGTTTCTTTTAGGGGCGGCATCATCAGATCCCAGTGCAAGTATTCTAATCGTGCACTTCTTCGTTGGTTGCGTTTTTTTTTGGGACGCGCAGATCCAGGAATTCTTAAAACTACTTGCATGGCTGGATTCACTAGCAAACATAACAGACCAGCACCATACATATAATGATTTATTGTAGGTATTCACTCATCTTTTATGCATTTATTAACATTATTGTCCCTACCACATCCCCAAAAATCAAAAACCCGCCGGCCGCGCTGCGACTCGAGGAACTCCGGGTCTCCGGGTCGGAGCGCCGGCCGGCGGATCCGTTGGCGGGTAAGACTGATTACGTAACATCATGACTATAAACCAGTCACAGAACTAAAGTTGATCTTATTCATTAAAAAAAAAAAAAAAGAAAAAGAAAGGAAAACATGGATTGACAGTACCAAACATTTTCTTTACCTTCAGGAGACAGCTAACAACGGCTAGGCCCATCACACACTACGAGCACAGTTTGCTGAAGGTATTGCACATTTAGTTTCAAAACTAAAAAATGAAAATAAAACCCTCCCACCCCTCCAAAAAAAAAAAAAAAAAAAAAAAAAAGAACAAAAAAAATACATATAACAATTCTCTTACTTCTAGGTGAAGTATACATAATGTACAAAACTAGAAGTCTGTTGAAACCGACAAATAGTACACTTTCAAATAAATAAATAATGGAATCTGTTATTCACACGTCTTCGATAGCTAATTCTGCAGGCGACTAAGTAAATGCAAGAACTGGCAGAAATTCAGCGTGAGGTAGTTCATCAAAGCCGACTTAAAAATCTGAATTACATTGTTTGGAGAGATGCGGTAATTATATTTAAAAGAAGAAAAAGCAACAACCTAAGAAGAAGAAAACGAAACAGTCCAATGGAAGCCCCCTGATGTCGGGTTGAGGAAATTAAGAGCACTTTAGTCAAGAAAAGATCATTTCAAATTGATTATTTTCGCAAATACGACAGATGGATCCATACCTCAGCGCCTTACAGATGTGACACTGTTAAGAGGTCGTTTTTTTTTTTTTTAGTTTGTCAGAATACGGCTGCACATTTACTGCTGTGCAATTTACGGCGTTGCAGTTTGGAGTCCAACAACAAGCGACGCGTTGAAGTTAGTTTTGTGCTGTAGCGATCTGGCTCTGCAGCTGCTGCACTTTACGAGCCAAAAAAAAACCTTCCCTTTTCCAAACCCGCTGGCCGGAAGCAGAGCCAGAGGCACGAGCTGTTAGCAAGTTCAGACTAGTTTTTACACAGGCGTTGACACAGTGGAGGCTTTGCTCAATGAAAGTGGGTTGCACCACGCAAACTAGAAGCGCAAATATATATTCATCGTTTCCTGTTGTGTAGCTTTCCGACAAAGCTACGATTACCCTGCTCCTCTATTTTTATGTCGAATGTTGTGTAGCTCGTTTGCTTGCTGACACATCAAATGTTAAACATTAACCGTTAAATGTTCGGGGGTTTATAACACATTCAAATGGCAGAGTAAGAATAAAGGGTGTATAGTCGATGATATAAACGTTTGCATAGCGTAAAACAAATTGTACAGAATTATCAAAGCAAAAAAATTACATCAAATAGTCATCGTTACATTTACAAAAGGCAGATACATTTAATATATCTAATAAAACGGTCTGGACGTTACGTTGCAGCGGGAGACGCTGCAGTGACAACTTCCTGTTTGTCGCGGCCAACTCGAGAGGATTTGTAGCAACAGATTTGCGCGCGGCTCCGGTTTCTAACGGGATGAGACGATCCAATAAGTTTAAATGGTGCAACCCCATTAATGACATCACACACACACAGACACACTAATGGATTTACGCGTAGCTGACGCTTGAACAAGAGGAGGCGCCACAGTGCGTCGGTGATTAAAAGTCTTTGCGTCTCGGCTTCTCGCAGGCAGCAGGCCGGGTTGTGTGAACATTTAAAGCAAACAGAACGCTGCATGGGAAGTTTATAAATAGCACGGGCTCCTTGGTTTTATTCATTTATGACCATGATATTCATGATCTTTAGAAAAACACAAAATAACATGACAGGACTCGCCGAGCTAATATGGCTTCTTCTAACGTGAGCGGCCGCAGTGAGAGCATTTGTTCCCACTGAGGCCTCATGGGTCTTCCCCTCAGATATGTATTCAGAAAGTCTGCATCGATCTGCAGTTCCAACAAGTAATCGGCATCCGCATACTGACGAGGATGCCGCCGCAGAGTTCCCTCGATTAGTTTGATCCGGTAGACGAGTAAAAACAAACAAAAACACACCCTGTTCGTTCTGATCCCTCACATCGTGACATTAAAGCACTCAAAGAAAAGCCCCCCAACCCCCAAAGAATTAGAATATTTCGGTTGCCGCAAAGAAACACTTGTTACTACTTTGATGAAAGACCTTGATACAACTGCCTTTTCTTCTGAGATGCCTCAAAAGGCGAGCTCGAGCATCTCAGCGCACACGTCGTCGCCTTCTTACCCTGCGAGACTCAGAGTCTCCCGCTCGACGGCCAAAACTCCAAACAAGTAGAAAAATATACAATACATTTGTGAGAACTACAACCCCCATCACACGCTATCCATTTGATACGGAGACTACTACTGATAACCCGATGCCGTGAACGCCTACATCAAGTGAAAACGCTTCCTCCCGCATACTCAGGAATGACTGACAGACAACAGGCACTTTTCCTTTTTGATGCTAAAACAAACAAAAACAAACAGAAAAGCACTCAAATGGGCATTATTATTGCATAACGTGAGAATAATCCGTTTCTTTTGACTGGTTGTTTGTGCTGCTGAGTTTGAGGTTGTTGTTTTTTTTTTTTGTTCCTTCTCCACAATTGTAGGCAAGTCTGGTTCACTTGTAGTGTTTGGCCAACTTTTAGAAAGATCCTTCTCAAAATGTCCATAATAATAATAATAATAAAAGAAAAAAAAAAAAAGGTACAGCGGGATCTGGACGCAGGAAGCCGACACGTTTCCACGCGGCTCCGTCAAAGCTGCAGAACCCAAAACCCTCCACGACGCCCAACACCGACACGTTCACTTGCCTTCTCCAAACACGCGGCTCCCGACTCGACTGAAGCGCGTTCTACTTGCACCGTCACCAACTTCACAACCTCGCACAACTCTACGTCTCGACAAACCTCCTCACAGCACGACCAAAAGAAAAACTAAAACAAAAAGAAGAAGAAGAAGAAGAAGAAGAAGAAGAAGAAAAAACAGTTAGCGGTACCTCACTGTCAAAGCGAGCCAGAAGGTGAGAGAGCGGCGTGCGTCCGGACCTCCAGAAGCAGCGCCGCCGCTCCGGGTCCTACGAGGTCACACGGCTGCAGACCGGAGGTTCTTTAAAGCATCAAAAAGCTCCGTTACCAAGCGGGACCAACGGTGCTGTTACCCATCCCCACGTTTTAAATGACGAGTAATCACACGGTGAGTGAACGACACTTTTTAAAATCCTATCATGTCTGAAAAGGAAGTGAAGGAGTAAAATTATAAAGCTTTCATTAAACGTTACAGGAAGTAGTCGTGACTCAAGAAATACATTTTTTTGTTGTTTTTTTTTTACAAGTGAATCGAAATGATCTCAGTTCATATCGATGGCTATGTCATATGCGCTTAAAACAATGTCCATATGATGAGATAAAACCGATACGGGGAGTACTAAGACCGTACGTTTGTCAATTCAATGATGTTTCACTGGCTCACTGCAAACTTGTATCGAAGGTAAATTTACATCTACCATAAAATCTGTACAAACTCAATCTACATGTATATGGCAAGTTGTAAAAGCAGTCGCTTACCGGTGAAACAAAATGGCGTTCAACAGAAAAATAGATCACATTAAAACATTTTACAGATATTTCTTTCAATTCTCACGGTCGGTTGATACAAACCGGAACGTAGTGAAATCATAAAAATTCTCTTATCATCATCATCATCATCTTAGGTTTCTGAAAAATTAAGAAATGCCACAATAAATTACAGCTAGGACTCAAAAAGAAAAGAAAAACAGAAAAATCCTAAGAAAAAAAGACTGACAGTAAAAAAAAAAAAAAAAGAAGAAGAAGAAAGAAAAATAAAAAAAAAAGATCATCTGTCCTTTCAGAAATCAAAATCTTTAGCTAGCCGGCTAACCGCTACACTACTGAAGACAAGCACAGAGACAATGGGTGGAGGGTGGGCGGGGGGAATGCAAGGGGGCGGGGCCAGGAGCCAGTGTCGGCCGAGTGGATTGGTCTCGGATGTGACCGGGATGGGCGAGGCCCGGCCCGGGACCGAGAGGAGGTGGAGGCGACAGTCGTCCTTGCAGTGGCCCGGCGGGGGCTGGGTGGGGGCGGGGCAGAGGGGCGCCGCCCGTCTCCAGGCTGCTGTCAGGGGCGGTCGGGTGCGGGTCGTTGACGGGGGGTGGCGGCGGCGGCGGCGGCAGAGGAGGAGGACGTGGAGGTGTGGCCGCCGATCACTGTTGCACCTGTGCTGTGAGACACAGGAGAAGGCCCGCGGTCAGCCGGCTCGTCGGGAGCGACTCCAAAACGCCAAGAATGAGCTCAGGAGAACGAAAACGTACTACCGCTTCCAACGCGAGCTGTACCAGCGCCATGCAACCTCTCATGCCGGGAACGCCACTCACCTATGGATGCTGGCGGTGGCCTGACGACGCCATTCTTTGTCCTTTCTTCACAGTCGAACACTTCTTTGTAGATCAGTTCTGCAACAAACAAGGCACATTTATGAAGGACACTGTGATGAGAGGAGGACGTAAAGGTCGTATGCAGTTCACTCGTTCAGTAAGACTCGGTCCTACATGTCACCATTTTGTCCTTTCATTAGATTTTCCATACAGTTTAATCTGGGGTTACCTCACTGCTGTCTCTCTCCATTTCTCTTTCACCTGGAGGAACCCCAAAATGGCCGATTTTACAGGATAATCTACTTCTCAAGAAAACAAATGAAGCTGGATCTAAACGTCCCCCGGCGGTGCGTTTGAGAGGCGACATGTGACGCTCCAGGTGTGAATCTCGTCGTTGTCGTCGTCTCTGTCTGCACCGAGCAGGAGGTTTACACTCTCGGCCTCACGTCCTTGTGGCGTTTCCCAGCTCCGCTGTCATTTCCCGTTTACATATTGCTTTTTTTGTGACATTAATTTCTCCTTAAAAGATAGATTTGAGTTATGCTGATGATGCTCTGTTATATGTTCCACTGAAATCAGGTGACAACCGTAAACTGGTCTCCTTATGAAAAAAACAATATAAAATCAAAGTATTTTACCCAAAAATTCATTCAAAAAGTCATTTTTTAATCAAGTCCCAGCCGACCTGGGTATAATCTCCAACGTTGACCTTTTCTTTGATCGGCTTCATCACAGCTACATTTTTTTTTTCAGTTCATAATTAGGATTGAATTCATAAACTTCTGTTGCACAGAGGAAAACATGCATATCCATTACAGAATAAATATGAACGGCCTCACAGGCTTTGCAGCACGAGCACAGGCCGACATTACGCAACAAAGCCGAGCGCTCGCGTCGGCTCTCCAGAGAGGATCTCTCCTACCTTTCCACTCGTCCACCGTGTGCTCCCTCTCGTCCAGTTGCTTGTCTGTGATCGCGGGTGGCGGCTGAAAGAGAATTCAAAAAGACAGACGCGTGTTTGCTGTGTTTCAGTTTCCTAACCATATTCTGAACACACAGAGCGACAGCTGCACACAACAGAGCACCAACAGAGCAACAACAGAGCAACGCCCTTTTGGTTCTGTCCTTTGAGAAAAATCCCCTGAACTCTTTCAGGCAGTTGAGTTGCCGGTTGCTGCCAGTCAGAGTGAAGCCTTTGAGCTACAGAGACAGTTTCTTAGTATGTCTTCACTTCCAGGCTGTTATCCCACCTCAGAGTCAAGGGGAGATTTGATTCTTCTGTGAAAATGTGAACTTTTGACTCGTTAAGCGACGACTCCCCTCCTCTCCCGATGGGCCCCGATCACAGGCATCATTGTGTCTCCAAGAGCATGAATGTTGAGGAAGCAGTTTCACAGTTTCCACATATTCACTTTATCTATATGATAAACATGGTTGTTTTGTTTAACAGATCTTTACTGCTGTTTATTTAGTCACAATAGTTTAGTTCGATAGGAACATACTGTGGAGCACATCGAGGGGTTAGTGGACACTTACCGCCTCCACTTCAGTTGGGTCGTACCACACGTTGATGTACGGGTGCTTGAGCGCCTCGTCCACAGAGATCCGCTTTGACGCATCTATCACCAGCATCTTGCAGAGCAGGTCTCGGGCTTGACTCGCTGAGGAGAAATAAGGGTGGAAAAAGAGAGAAATGTGTAAACTTTAAGACTTAAACCCACTCCAGTTTCTATTTAAAGGCGTCTCTATATTGTGATCATGCAGGAAGTTGAGCTGGACACAATGTAGAGAGCTTTCAAAACGGTCACTGTGATGTTGGAGCTTTGTTTATTTAGTTATTGAGGGAGGAGTAGATTCAATTTTAAGGATAATTTGGTAGTTTAACTTTTTTTGTGGGGAGGAAAAGACTGATGGGAAAGGGCATCTTCAATGAATGGAGTATCCGTGAGTGAAGAAAAGAGTTGGATTAGATGGGGAGGCGGGTCCAAGAGGATGTCACTCAGGTGGATGTGGGTGGAGCCCCGTGGGACTTTGTAACATTCAGTAGTTTTATACGACACAGCGCACATGGCATCTTTAAACATTGCTCTTCAAGAACAGGAACTAGAACATCCGATAGATGCGCTTTAACAGAAGTACTTCAGGGGAATGCACTTGTCACATATTCCTGCGTCTTTAAACTAATGAGGACAGAAAAATACTGTTTTCCCTTTCTTGCAACAGCTTCCCCCGCGCTCGCGGTGATCGTTCCCGTCATCTCCTCTCAATTTACACATGGAGACACACTGGAGGTGACTTCCTTCTTCGCGGTTAACGAAGTGGAACCGTCAGCTCCTGATTTAAAAGGCAGCCGCCGAAAACGGATTTGTCACCTGGGCTTTTGCAGCCAGCGGATGTTTGCGAGGCTGCAAAACTTGATTCCACACGGAGGGAACGCTCATATTTTGGTTTTGCAAACTCACTCGGTCACAGGGAATTACTAAATTAATCCTTTAATACAAAAAATGTATTTAAAAAAGCCATTTAAAAAGTCACCCATGATAAATTCTACATCCGAAAAAAAAGGGTTTTGTTCACATTTTAAGGGGTAAAACTGAAGCATATGGAGGAATAAAAACCCTTTCAAAACATTGATTGCCTCATTATTCTTCGTGCCTTCTGGGATGTGATAAAAAAAAGCGCAATTTACATTTTACAAACAGTTCCCCTTCAGGCCGGACGACACACCTGTGGTGGAGGAACTCTGCCCCACATTGGTTTGTAACTCTCGGCAGGCGCCGCATTCACAACCCCACACTTAATATTTCTCTTCCCCCCCAGCGAGCCTTCCTACGAGAGGACTCCATGAGCAGTGAGAGAGCCGAGCGCCTCCGTTACCTTTCAGCTTGTTGTGTTCGGAGTCAGCGGGGAACAGGACGTCGGGGAAGAGCTTCTCGAAGGTGTAGCCGGCGTACCGGGGCCTGTTCTCCACGTAGGTCCTCACCGACTGGTTGAGCTTCATCAGGAACTCCTGGGACGGCGTCCCCAGCTGCTCGATCACCTTGTTCCACTGGTCGATATCTTTCAGGTTTCAGCGTTAAGGAAATAGAAAGAAGCACTGGGCTGCGCTTGGACAACAAGAGCGGCCATTACAGAAACGGGCCGGGTCCTTTTTAAACCAATGAATAATTAAAAGAGCCATATGGAGTTGCTGCGTCTCGTACTGTGGGGTGCTATCTTGGAAATGCTCCTAAAATACTTGTGTAACGCCGACTGTTTGTACTCAGAAGGCCGGTTGAAGAGCGGCTGATGCTCGCCGCAGATGATCCAGATGCTGGTTATGTGGAACTCTTTCTTTTCTCTTGTTGATGATAGAAACACATTTACATGCAGATGTAACAGACAGACACAGACAGACGCATTGTTCACATCTTGCTCATCCTCAACACTGAATGAAACATGAGGGGGGAAAAGGTGAAGCCCCGCCTTCATGAAGAAATAACACGAGTGGATCAAATCAGAGCTAAAAATATAGAAACGTCAGTCTCAAATGAAGAAAATCCAGAATGCCGATGAATCAGTAATATAACTCCTCCATCAGCTCAGTTAAAGACCAATGAGGACTCAAGACTACTTTATACAAAGAGGTCAACTAGACAAGGTTGTCCATTAACTCCCCGTCTCTTAGTTTGTATCAAGCTGCTGGCAAAAGAAAACGTCTAAACAACTCAGTTGAGGGAATAAAAAACGTCAGCAAAAGACACCGGCTGGATTTGCTGTTGATGTCCTGGTGAACGCAGACGGCCAACACACACAGCGCCGGTGTCGTTAGCAGACTGCTGCTCTTACTCGGGTTATGAAATAAATGTTCCAAAAACACTGTTTCTCTGTTTCAAATATAACCTCCATGAATATCTTAATGTTAAAAATAACAGCTAGTCTGGGAAGGAAAATCAGTGAAATACTGATGTATACGTATGTGAAGATGCTGGTTTAAAGTCTTCAGTTCACTCATAGAATAAATTCAGAAGACGTCTTTTTGAAGTGGAACCTGCTGACTGGACATCGAGTGGGAACTCAACGTGCAAAATGTTGTCATTTATTTATAAATAACCAAAGTTTAGTAGGTCATCTGTATGCATCTCAATAGTTTGCCTTCAATCTCTAATGCTATAATACTCTGAGCTGAACGACGTCAACCAGCATATTACAATGTTAAGCCACTATTAGCTTCCTAAAGCAACGTATTAGATTCGTACCCCTAAATATTAAGATATTAAACACCACAAGGTTAAAACGCAACAACCGTTTTCATGACAAACTGTTGCATCTATTCCTCTTCAACTCACTGAAAGAAATGAACGCCATTGTGACAAGACGCGAAACAAGATGTCAGACAAAAAGGATGAGAGGCAAGACGGCATTTTGGGGTTTGGATGGAGGTTCGACTCAAGGATACGGTCAGTGCCTGGAAACAACACACTACCCCGGACCATTTCAGCCATGATGCAGCCAACAGACCAGACATCAACTGAAAAAATGAAATGACAACCACCTATTTAGCATGCAGGACAGGAAAACATACAAACAATAATAATAATAATAACCAAAGGAACAAAGGGGAAATTAAAACATGGTGTGGTGCCGGGTGATATGTGTGATACATGACAAAATAAAATAAAACATGGAGCTGCATGCAGGTGAGTGCACTCTTCAAACCCAGGTCAGCGTCCCACAAAGCTGAGCGAGCTCATCGTCGTCATTATTACGTTCGGCTCGCATGAGTCGTGCATACTGCGAGTGTCTGAAGAACTAATCAAAGAATCGTGGAACTCAGCTTCCTGTTCAATAGTGAACGCGGAGCTCTTTAAGCGAGACGCCGACTGTCGAGGTCCAACGGAGGAGGCTTTGCCACCTTCAGCATCCTCATGTTGCACGTCTTGAAGTAGCATTTCCTTATCAGTTAGGCCAGAATGAGCATTCCCACCCGCATGAGAACATAATCCCCCTGTCGCACAAATGTTTTCTAGAACAAAAAACAGAATTATGTTGTGGAGCAAAACCTAACAATGCATCTCACTGTGCGTGCGGCTGATACGGCATCAACAAAGACATACGGAGAGCAGATTTACTTTGTTATTGTGCAGTTTAGTTCTCGGCTATGGGAGAGAAAACTGCTCATTGAGTTCAGTTGTTTTTGTTTCTGCCGCCGCTGACGAGGGAGTCGTGCGAGTTTGTTGATCTGCAAGAAGAACAGGTGGGCGTCGGGGTGCAAGTCGAAATGCGTCGGGCAACTCTGAGAACTAGGATCTCTGTCGCTGCTCGCGGGACGAGATCTCTCGTGTGATCCGCTGGATGGGAAAGAATCGGCTTTCGGAGGGCGAACCGGCGCTCGCGTGCACACGTTTTGGTTCCTTCGGGAAAAGCCAAACACCGCTGCGAGCAGCTCAAGGATACAATCTCTTCCTGGAAAAAGGATTTTGTGGCGAACCATTTCTGCCATAATGCAGCCCACAGCCCAAATATCCACTATGTATGCGCAGCGTAAAAAAAGGAGGGAGAAGAGATTAAGCAAAAGAATGCAACAGGTCAGCAGGAAATTAGGGTCAATGTTTTTGGTCAGAAGGAGAGAGGACGAGAGGGAATTAACATTAACAAGAGTCTCCTGATCGGGTTGTAACAGGAGCATTATTGTTATGTATCCCACCTCGTGATGTCTGGACAAAAAAGAACAACATTTTATTCTCAGAGCTGTTTTAAAAAAAAAATCACCCCCCAAAATTTGCTGAACTGACAATTTATTATGTAGCCGACTTGATACCTGAAAGTCAAACTAGTCGCTGGACGACTGCGGTCACGTCTCAAATACACTTTTTTGTTTTGCCGCCAATACGACGGGAAGTTTAACGCCACTCTTGTGTCTGGACGCTCAATATGAAGCTTGATGCAAGTTAGCTTAGCTTAGCACAAAGTCTGGCATCACTGAGGAGCAGCCGCCGTGGCTCCGCCCGACGGTGGAATAATGTGACCACCAGCTCGACTAAGAGCTCACTAATGCACGTCAAATTTCCTGTAGTCCTCTGCCAAAGCACAGTCCAGCACATAACCCCCCCCCGAAAGACCACAACCCTGCTTTTTATATGGATTAAATAAACAAGACCGTGTTAATCAGTGAGCTTTAGAGGGGGAGGGTGTTATCTTTGGACTGAGCTGGGCTTGCTCCCCTTCACCCCGTCTTAAATAGCGCTCTCCTGGCTCTAGCTTCATATCTGACAAACAGATTCATGAGAGTGGTGCCAATCTTCCAAGCAAGCGTGTGGCCAATAAGCACACTTCCCAAAATGTTAAACGACCCATTTAACAGTCTTGCAGAAACTGTGATACGTCGCAAGCAGGAGCACCCAGTGAAACTGCTGACACATGCACAGAAGCCTGTCTTCAAACTGGCCTGCAGAGACAGGCAAACCTCTTAATAAAACATCAGAAGCATGCTTAAAAGCACTGCTGGGAACTGGAGTCCCCAGACAGGAAGTTCCCCACAAAGCACCGATGCCCAACATGCCAACTCCCCCCCACCCCAACTGAGTGTGACCTTTACAGGAACAGGAAGAGTGTGTGTGTGTGTGCGTGTGTGTGTGGGAGTGCGTATGTGTTTTTGGGTGGTGTTGAAAAACATCCCAGGCAGTGAAAGGCCATGCAGCGGGCCAGGCAGCAGCTTAGGCAGCTCCTCATTGGCCGCCATTGGTTGCCGTCGAAGAAGCCGCTCACTCACCATTGGCCTGGTAGCCCATGCCCAGGATGACCTCGGGGGCGCGGTAGTAGCGGGTGACCACGTAGGGCGTCATGAGGAGGCCAGTGGCGGCTGTCCGGGCCAGGCCAAAGTCAAGGATCTTCAGGGTGCAGTCAGACTTCACCACGATGTTGCTGGGCTTCAGGTCCTGCAGAGACGACACAGAGAGGACGAGGGGAGAGAGAGAGAGAGAGAGAGATAGAGAGAAGCTGGTTTAGACCGGAGGAGGCACAATTGTACATTCTGGTGGTATTCTGCTCTGAAAGGTGGAAGGAAGAAATGACTCGTAATGAGAATTGCCTTTTAGAAAAACGGTTCCAAGAATAGTAAAATCTTCTTTTACTTTATCTTTCCCTTTGATATTTTTTTATTATCATTTGATCCTTATCCATCTGTTGCCTGGGTGCTTTCATATCAGCCGCTGCATCATGTTCTGCACGGCTCCATGTCAGTCACCTGACACGTGCCGGAAGATACGCTACCAGAAAGCATTGCCGTAAAAACCTGGAGTCCCTTTCAAACATAGTTAGAGGGATCTCGCGTGTTTTCATTCGTACAGTAACAACGCTGGAATAGAGGGCGCAAGGAACGGTCCGGCAAACACTTGAAGTGCAACCTTTAGAGATGTGGACTGAAATACAACTCAAAGCCAGATGTTGTTGTTCTACGTACACGTAAAATGTGAAACCGGAAATAAGAGTTGCGGCCTCAACGACGTCGTCAGCGGAGCTCTGGGATTGGTTTGTTTGCTTCACTTGAGAGCAGCTTGTCTTATATTTGCAAAGACAGATATCAACCCGCCCCCGCCACTCTCCTCTGAGACGCTGCGAGGTGTGATATTGGATCCCCTCCTCCCAGTCGCACATGCCCCCATACGGGAAATGTTTCTGTACATTTTAGAGATGGACTGCACGTGTGAAAAGGGACTTAATTGTCGTTGGCAGCCTCCTTTCAAGTGTTTTCTCCATTCTGATGGTGTTCCTGACAAACAGAAATCACATGGTTGTCACGTCATAAATAAGACTCGGCACCCGCGGCTATAATTCGCTGCTGATCGCCATCTGCCAGCTGATTTATCACAACAACTAATTTTCCAGCCATGACAGTTTAAGGTTGACTATTTAGCAGACTGGATACTTCATCTGTAGTTTCGGAACAATTACTTTTGTCTTTATCGTGATCACTTCCTGGTTTGGAAAATTGCGCACAGACTGCTGGCACACATGCTATCTAAGTTCACAAAAACAATGCCCGAGAGGGAGGGGAGTGGGGGGGGGGGGCTCACGAGCAAACAATACATCCCCAATGCCAGGAAATCTGGAAAGCATCACAGGTAGTAAAACATCCTTGTAGCTGTAGTGAGAAAGCTGCCTTGACTGGTAGAAAAATGGAGAGTTCTAAGAGAGTAACTTGCAACTCTGAGCAATTATATGTATATATATATATATATATATAATGTCTTTTTTTTTAAAAGGTTAGAGAGCTCCCATTGCGGACACAAAGCCCACGAGAACCAGAGATCTGAATCTTTGGCGACTCGTGCTGCTTCCGTTCACCTTGCGAGAGCTTTGCATGCTGATGCGAGCAGCTCCGGTTAGCTCCGCCTGCGGCTCCATTAGTTCTGGCTGGCAGAGCAGGAGGAGCTCTGCTACTCTACTGCTGCGTCTTTCACTGAGGGTGATTGACAGGGCGCTGCAAGAGTGGGTCTGTGTGCGTGTGTGTGTGTGTGTGTGCATGCAAGAGGGACCCTTTGTGTGTGTCCACCGGGGCTTCAGGGCGTGCGAGTGTGTGTCGTCTGTGTCGACCTTTTCTGTTGTTTCAAAGTGAGCGAGCACCTGAGTGTATTCTTCATGCGTGTGTGTGTCTCTCTGTGTTTGTGTGTGTAAGTTTCACTGCAACCTGTACATTATCTCCTCCCAGTTGCCTAACAACGTGTGTCATGTTCCCAACAAATGGAAAGGAAGAGATTTTAGGACTTCTGCGACCCTGTAATACCACTGAAACACGCACGCGGTGTCGTCACAGCGGTGCGACTCCAAGGAGAAGCCGACGCCTGCGTTTGTCGGATCAGCTGTCGGAGCGATGAGACTGACTGAAAATTGTGTATTTATTTTAAAAATCGCCACGCTATCCGATGTGCTTTGTGCTGCTGTAACCTCCATTTACCAAACTACTCGACTGTTTCATGGCAGACGGCGGTGACTTCTTGGAGTCCTGTCGTCACCGTGGTGGTTGTCAGACAAACCAGCGGGTGGGGGAGGTGGGGGGGGTTCGCGCCCGTGTGCAGCGGCGTGCCTCACCCGGTGTATGATGCCTGCGGCGTGCAGGTGTTTGATTCCGCACAGCATCTGGTAGAGCAGGTAGGACAGCCTCTCGTGGTCCAGCTCCATCTGAATCACCTGGCAGAGGTTGGCATCCATCAGCTCCATCACTAGATACCTGCAAGGGAAACCGCAGAGAGTGAAGCGATCTCACAGAGGACGCACAGGCAGAATCCTACAGACGCATTTGTATGACTGATGTGCTAATATGATACTGTACCAACACACTACAGATGTAATAGGATCACAGCGGTTGTGCGGTTGACGGTAAAAACTAGACTTGATTATGATTTACAGTTGGTTTTTTTCTTCATTTTACTAAATGAATTTATTATTTTCAGAAGACTTTTCTGGACATGTTTCATTAGCCTCCAGATAGCCGCGGAAGAAAAACACATGCAAAGCCAAAAGCTACGTTTTGAATTCTTATTTCCTTCCCCACGCAGCATGACATTTGGGAAGTGACAGTAATGGCTATACTCCTAAAAACTGTGATGATGCTATGCTATCTGGCAGCTGTTAGATCATGAGTCCCTCCAGTCCTCCTACTCGGAATAAGGACCTTCCGACAGATTGTTATTCGCTAAAAAAAAAAACATCTTAGTGACAGAGCGTGCAGCTTTGCACCAAACAAAGCAGGACTTCTGCATCCTCCGGAAACCTGAAAATGGGTATAATGCACTGTCAAAGTGCGCGAGTTGGAGCGCAAGTACTCATGCATACACATGCCGTACACTATACATTAGTATAATGCACTGTGAGGCCCTCTGTGACTCAAGTACGCATTCAGGTACAGCATCATGCAGCTGAATAGAGCGTTATCCTCCATCCTCTAAATGTGTGTTTGCCACACAGCCCTCTGGCTATGATTTGTCCAGTTTCCTTTTTAGCTCCAATCAGGCAGACACAGCACAGCACTGCGTGCACACACACACACTGGCATTAATCATGTTTGTTCCCGTCATACTACGCCAAACCATCACCCCCCCGCCCTCCATCCCCACTTCTCAGCTTCGTATTCCCCTCACTGTGAGTCCACAGCCAGTTTCCTCTCACATGGACGTCTCGTTGACTCTGGATCACTTCGGGCGACGCCTCAAAATATGCCCCGCTGTTCATCTCATCTGAAGTTGACTATCGTAGACTATCGTGGAGTTCACAAAGGAATAAAACTCAGGACGGGTTGCAGAAGCTGCAGTTCGGGACTATTATTTGTTAGATTGTGTAGCGCGATGTCATTTTTGCTTGAGTAGACCCGTGATATCAATTATGAACATATTCCTTTCTGTGTGACGCAAGTCAATGTTCACAGTTATTTCAAGATGGAACACCTGTTAATCTACAGTCTGCAGGAAGAGTATTAATTATTAAAACACGTCCACTTATAACTTTGATGTCTTTTGTGAAATACAGCCCCCTGCTTCTAGTAAGGCAGCAAAACAAACAAACCAGAGAATCACTAAGCTGCACAAGTCCCTAAAAGTACAAACAAAAAAAGGTAATCTAAGCCCTCAGCACGCCACATCCTGCATTGATTTTACAAACACTCAGAGAGCAGATGTTACCCGGCTCAGCAGTACTCACACGTCTTGGAATTCTTCCAGTGTCTTCTGTGGCGTGAATACATTTAAAAGGCCGATTATCTGCCGAAAAAAAACAACAACAAACAATTATTAATCTGCAAGTGTGTGGGGGAGGGGAGACAAAGGGATGTACCCTTGAACATCAAGAAGGAACAACTGAAAAGCTGAGACTGCGGCAGCCTGAGCGCCAACGATAAGCCGTAACAGGACAGTCCCCGATTTAAAAAGCTGCCTAAAAAAGAAGCACAAGAAGCAGCAGCAGCAGGGGGAGGAGCGTCATCGTAATCCGTCCACCAAAACAAGGTGAGTGAGGTGGTCGGAGACGAAGCCCGATGCAGCATTTTAATGGACGCATGAGGACAAGGATGACAGTCAAAACTGATCCGCAGATGAGCTCTGCTTGAGGAACCTAAACATTTAAACCCAGATGTGAGCCTGCATCCAAAGGAACCGAACAATAACACAACACAGTCACAGCTCATCCCTGATGGAGAAACGGATAGTCAGGAACATTGAAAAAGAACAACAACAACAAAAAAACATACAAAAACAAACAGAAGCGGTTCACAGAAGTGGAGCTCTTACGTTCTTGTGGTTGACACATTTCATGAGCACTAGCTCCCTGTAGGCTCGCTTGGCGTGGGTTTGATTCTGAAACGGCCGGCTCAGCTTCTTGATGGCGACGTTCCTCTCAAAGTTGTGGTCGTACGCCGAGCTGGGGGGAAGAAATGAAAGCAGAAACTACCTCAGAGGTACTGTTCACTCACACCGATACTTCAGTTGTTTGGTAGCTGTAGCACATAAAGGCTTTTTATTGGACTTGTACTTCATGGTGTCGCTGTATGCGACAGAATCATACTGAAGAGTGTTTTAATATTTTGTCCACCTCATGTGTATTATGGAGGAACTAGTTGGAAAATATGAGAATGAATACCGCGAGTAGATAGAAACAGGACTGCTTTATGGCAATTCACATGACTAAGTCTTCGGAGGAACAAAACTAGTTTTAAAAAAAATGACCTTATCGTCGTTGTATTGGACTGCATTTCACTGCAGGGGGGGTTTCTATTTTTACAGTCACTGTGTATGTTTCTATATTTGATAGCCATCTATTTCTCACGTGTCAAAATGAAGTCTTGGCCAGTTCTCAGTGTTCCTACCTGGTATGAGGACCAGAGGCTTGATGACAGCTCAGGAGTCCATGTTTACTTTAGGTTACACCATCTGCAGCAAGATTATTTTCTTTTTCGCAACGCATTCATTTAAAAATAAACGTATGTTGGTCCAATCCATTAACCACCTGGAGGTATCCTCTAGTTCAGATCCTAATGTATTTCAACCAGCAGCCGTTCATTTAATCCTCTCACATCTATAGAAATCTACAAAGGGACACAACTCCACGGTCAACAAACACCTTATTCTGCATCAATTTGTGGCAGAATTATTCACTCATCAATTCATTTCGGATTATGTTTTTTTAGGGTTCATCAAAATGTTCCTGGAGGTCAAATAGAGGTCAGGAAATAAGATGTGAAAAGAGCAAACATTGGTTTTAGATAAAACCTCAACGAGTATTTGTGATATTGTGAGATTTTTAAAAGAATTAGAGACTTCAACGTGTCTTTCGAGGTCTTTTTGTACAGGATGGGCCTCTACTTATTTTTTTTTATGGATGAGAAAAATAAAAAAAAACTATGACCAAAATAGAGAGGGCTTAAAACCACATATCTCAGAGTTTGCCTACTTAGTAAGTTAATTATTTATCATGTGACTAAAGTAAGGGACAATTAACAAAGCAAACACACAAACTCTGAGGAAGACCATGAAGTGCTGTTTAAGTGGACAATTTATTTTGTCAAACACTTCTTTCAAAGTTAAATTCACAATAAAAAAAACACATGAGGATTTATATTTCCTTGTCCTTGGACTTACCAGACGATGCCCTGTGCTCCGGACCCGATGGGTCTGAGGTTCTGGTAGCGTTTCAAAACCATAAAAGTTGAATCGCCCACATCTATGCTGTAGTACTCCTTCTCGCGCTTGTTCCGGTTCATGGTGAAGCCTTGGACGAACGCTATGACTGGGCATTCACGTGGGGCTGTCCTCTCAAGACCTGCAGTGTGCAAAGAGAAGGAGACGTCGTCATTTCTTCCCCACCTCCAATCAACATTTGATATTACACTCGCCTTCCAGCAGACAACACACCCACGCTGAACGACATTTACCAAAACACAAATGAGGCTTTTGTTTAAAAGAAATTACACTGTATGCTTCCTGGCAAAATAAAAAGCCGAGTTGCCCGCCTGTGTTTAGGACAACCGAGAACGAAACTTCGAGGACTTGCTGACGTACCGTATACCCGTCAGTCCCACAGTTCAGGCTCAGAAAGCTTAACACCTCAACAAATCACTCAAGTAATTCTATTAAGCTCTACTCGGGTTGGAATTATGTTGGGACCTCGTGTAATTATTGCTTAACACCATGATTTGTGTCTATTTCTTGAAGAACTGTCATGTCCCTCGTAGAGAGCAACTCCACTGAAGTGCAGATACTCTTGAGTGTGTGTGCGTGCAATGGTACTGTATAAATCTCATCTTACTTCTGCCTCGTCGGCTATAATGACTACTGTGTTAAGGTCCGGCCGACGCAGTGCTGATCCAGGCCGAGAGAGAGACGCGCGGAGGAAGCAGGAAAGCTGGGTTTCCTGCCGCGTCTGAAGATGACGAATCATTAGAGGGATTTGGAACATTGCGCTGAGGAGGTCGGGTCTGTGCTGATAGCTGTACGTTCCTTGAAACATGACCCCAACCGACCTCTGGATCTCACTGACAACCGCTAACCCCCCTTCTTTCAGTAACCATTAGCCTACGAGGCTTTCCACGTCCTCGCTGCTAAACCCGTTCCCTTTTCCGCTCTGTACGCCAGAAAAGCAAACTCAAACGCTGCTCGCATCCACCTGTGCCACCTCCTCCCTGGCGCTTTATCCTTTTCCACTTCTTCTAATCTTTGTCTCCTCTCCGCTCTCCTGCCTGCCTTCAATCATCTCCCGTCACCCGCCAGAGAACCGCAACAACAGTCTGCAGCTGACGGGGGATGGATGAAAGGTTCACAGAGGAGCCAGAACTCAGTTATGTTATCTAACAGCGAGAGACATACTGCCAGATTTGGGGAGAAGAAAAAAAAAGACATACTTGAACGCATAGCATACCCTCGCAGGTGCACTTCCACAGAATCGAGCGCTTACTCAACAAATGCACTCAAACAAACACACCCTGAACCAGTCATCTACTGAAATGCTTCACTGGACCCTAAACCAACCGGTTACTTACGCTTCACCAAACCAGAACCCTACTGAGCCCGCACGCCAACCGAGGAAGGCACGTGTGGCCGTGCACGCGGCCGAACCGGAGAGAAGTCGATGCTTCGCTGAGCGCCATGGAGGCCACACTGCAACTAACTGCGCTCCCTGATGATTATGAAAACGCTTTCTGGAGGGAAAAGATAGAGGCTAACATCTACAGATAATAGTGTTAAGGAACAACTCTCTCCTGGAAAGCTCGTTCTTGGTTTGCTGTGAATCATTACAAAGCAAAAGCGTCATTTAATTGTACAGTAAATAAACCTTCTGTACCTAGCATGTGCTAACGTACGCCACTGAAGGAGCTCTGCATGCGTCACATGAGGGTCTATTGAGCCGGGTAGTTTTTAAACCTTGCCAACGCTACGCTATGATTGGCTATGTGTTCAAGAGCTATTGTAGCTTCAAAGTAATGAACGTCTGCCCCGGTATGTTTCGCGATACTGCCACTAGAGAGACAACAAAGTAAGGACATTTTCATTAAAGGTCTTAATGAGTGAGTGAATGAATGAATGAATGAATAGATCCTTATCAGCACAGTATGGTCTGAACAAAAGATAAATCTGTTCTGAGTGCGTTTACATCCCCGCTGTGGCGAATGTGCAAGAATTGATTTGCACGATTATGATGGCTAAATTAATCCTGATACATAATGTCCTCACGTCCCTTTATTTCCAAGGGATTCAGTCTGCTGTCGAATATCATTAAATCTCAAGACTGATCCACCCAGCAGCGAGAAAATGTCAACCGCCCTTTGCCGACGGCTAAGGGTCCCAGAAATAAAATGAAAGGAACTTCTATCATTTTTTTGGGGGGGGAAATGTCATTCGGTAAGTAAAGTAAGCCCCAGCAAGAGAGAGAGTACTCCCGTCGTGTTCTACCAGGCGCATTTAAGCACTGCAGAATATGTCTAAACTGATGTTAGGCTTCAGCGCGCGGTGTGACATGATTTCTTTCCATTTGGAGACAGAACAGCAGATATCAGGGGGACTGCGAGACTGGAGGATCTGAGCGAGGCTGCGTGTGGAAGTGAGGCCGACTGTGTGTGTCAGACTGTCAACCCGAGTAGACCGTGAGGAGGCCCGTTACACAACCAGGGCAAACGCAGACGGCATGAGTGAAATCTGTTCGCCGAGGGATCGAGTGGGGTTTTTTCACCTTTCGATATAACAGGACAAAAGACGGGCCCACGCTAGACTTTATCTGTACGACACCGTGACCCTCAAAGGTCAACTCGATCTACTGGTAATCCTTCTTGGTATATTGGCATCTGAAGTTGCAGCTTTGGCAAAGTGTCCCCACCAACCACAAGCTGACATAATTGTCCTATTATATAACGCCGTCCGCAAAGAAATAATGTCTCGGACAACCGGACAGAAAAGTACCGCATTTGGAAAACATTTGGAGAGGTGAACACACACTTGTCTCTGCCATCGTGTCCGGATTTACAGCGATATCTCCCTGGCATCCGTCCATCACACAGGCTCTGCCGGGAATCAATCTGTCCCTCATCTAGATATCACAGGTCTGCTCTCGCTCACTGCGAATACAGACGCTTCGCTGTGCAGACTCGCATATAACGAGGTTTGACCGAGATCCAGTCCACTAGCAATTTGGGAGGGTTATATTTTACCTTTGAATTGCTCGCATTCAGCCAAAGTAATGGCCGCTGATAAGAGCACACGAGGGCTCATTCTATGCCGCACATTGGTGCCAATGAAAACGGGAACAACACTTATATTCTGATAGTATGGAGGGATTGTGGGGCGGTATTTAAGCTTGAGCTTCCAACAATCGGAGAGCAATTTTAGCTAATGTGCTAGTCGCAAAACAAAACACAACAACTGACCTTGTAGGCTCTACGAGGGCCTCAACGGTTTGTTTTTGATGGGTTTAAAGCGCGTCAATAGATCACCCGCTCGTCTCAAACAAGGCGGCTGCCGACAAGCGAAGAAGAAGAAAACTACTGTTTTTAATTCAACATCGCCAAGCCGCACAATTTCCATCACTAATGTCACCATGCACGATATACATGAATCGATTTGTGCTTGCGAATCTTCACAGCGAGCCTTGTTTGAACAGCCATGTCAGGTGCAAGCACAAAACACATATTTGCACAAGGGCAGAAAAAAACAACTAATAAATGAGGATTGGTACGCCATCCAAAAGGAAAGGCACGCGAGAGCGGACGATTCTTCCTCGAAGGAAACCGTATTTTTGCCAGCCATGAACTGTGGCGTGTCGTCAGGGCCGCACCCGGCCACCAGGTTTATAAAAAATATCTACGACATTTAGATAAGTAAAATAATTGTGGGTACCACAGAGTCACAATGCATTCAACAACCCTGATGCTGTTGGCACTGTGGTTCAACTATTGGGAAACTTAAAAAAAAATGACCTAATATCCACAAGTCACAGGCCCCAAAAGCTCACTACCCAGAAGACATCCTGGTATGAACAGCTGGACTCGGGATGTTATCTCTGAAGGCTACTTTTTACTTTTGGTGCAGGAATCAGATTGCTTGGTGCTTTTGGCTGACCACGGCTGTTCTCTTGGCAGGTTGTTTAAACCGTGCTAGCAATGTGCAGTGTGTGAGCTGCATCGACCAACTGTGACTAGAGGAAACATGTTGGACACATAGCACAAACCAAGATGCACACACAAGCTGCAACCTGTCACAATCACCGTCAAACCTGACTTTCTTCTCTATAAAAAAAAGAAGAAGAATCTGACAGTTATAATAAAAAGCCACAGATCACGTTTTGAAATATCACTTTGTAATCTAATGGATTACAAAACCCTTTTACATGAAATCAACCTGCTAGACATATTCACCTTTCGCAGGTATGGGAGGCCATACCCGTCGCACACACACACACATAACACACACACGGACACACTGCAGCATCGTGTATGAAGCCAAATATCGACACCTCATCTGCCCACAGCGGTCCACGCATCAACGGGGATCCCGCTCCCAGTACACAACAACCGGCGTAAACCCGCCGATGCTCGCGTTACGGCGCGGTGCTTCCTCCCTCCTTTCCTCCCTCCTTTCCTTCCTCCCTTCCGAGCGAACAGGGACATGTGCGAGAACACATCTTCAGCAGGAAATATCCGCGAGCCGATACGTTAGCTGAAAACTGGGTGGGGGTGTATTCACAAGGCGTCGATGCGGGGTTTCGGTTCCCCGGAGCGGTGTTCTCCTCTCCGGGGGGGGAGGACCGCGGACTGGAGGTCACGGCGTTGCCGTTGGAGTCTATTTCGTTACATTTCGCAACTGGCAACGCCACCAAACATCGCAGTTCACGGCGTACGTGTGCTAACTTGTGTGTGTGTGTGTGTGTGTGAGTGTGTGTGTGTGTGTAGCACTGGCACGGGTAAGTTAGCGGCACAGTGCTGCGGAGCGCCGGTGTAGCCACTCGGTCTGGCTGCCTTGTACCAGTTAGGCCAGACCTGTCCTGCCCGCCGTGGCAGTCGCCGTGTCTACTGTAGTAACACCTAGTCACAGTGGCGTGGGTGAGCCAAATGTGCCCGTTCCCATCCCCCCCCACCCTCCAACTGTTCCCTACAACAAGTCCAACATGTTTCATGGGAAGAAGAAGAAGAAGAAAACCGTATGTCGAGCTCACCCCTCTCCGGTTAATTCCAATAGTGTCGACCCGCAGTCGCCGTTTGCTGCCTGCTGGAGACACAACCCGGACGTTTTTTTGGGTGGAGGGGAGGTGTGGGGGGGTGCAGAAGAAAAACAGCTCTTTAATCCCCTTTTCCTCCGGATACTCTCCCGTTTCCCCTCACACTAGCAGACCAGGGTCATCGCAAAACACACGTGTGGATCCGGCGTAACCTAATCTGTGAGCTTCCGCGACACAAGCAGTTTCTGCCATTTCATACCAGCGTCGTCTGAAAGCCTGCGATGTTTCCTCGGCTGCACAATGAGCACCGGGGCACGTTCAAGACCGCCTGCGCGTTCCCGGCAGCCGCCGCTGGAAAGCGGAAGCGACGGTTTCGCAACGTTTCGTAATAACACGGCGCACAACCTCAGGAGTTTTGCTATGATACACATATGTATTGCTGCTGATTTAAAATATGTGTACACTGCAGCTTTATATCAGTCGCAAGTTTACCAAGACAAATAAATAAGATATTGTGGATTTATTTTTAAAAGGTGACATTTACAAAAGAAAATCACAGAAAATCAAAGAAATGTTATATGTATATGAAGGTAGGTGCACAAATAGTTATATGCTTTCATTTTAACAAGTAATAGGTTGGCTAAAACAGCCTGCAAAAAAGAGGGTCCTATTGTATTTGGTATATTCATATACTAGTTTATCAGGTCGCGTACAACTACAAATTAAGTAATACTACCTTTATGAAGGTTTTAACATGTAAACCTATATCACATTATGCATTTTAAGTATTGTACTTAGCCTAAATACAATTTGGATGAATAGTGTTTTATACTGCATACTATCTAGGCTAGGTAGTGTTTTACGTTTTATCTGGCTGCAACATATTTTTTTCAGAACATTTTAAACGATTGAACTACATTATCTAAGAGAGAAAGACTTTTAACGTATGGCGTCCGCCTGAAACATCATTCTTCTATCACATAGCTCATTTAATCAAAGATGTGGTTCTAATGATTTTATGCACCTGTTTTTTTATTCTCTTGACGATGTGGCTGAGGATGAAGCTGTGTGTCAACATATCCTATATGGTCTATAGGTAAGTAGACAAGAAAATACTGTTAAACTGCAAATAATTAAGGCAGGAAAGCAGGAAAAGCACCTCTCAGAGGCCCTCAGTGCTGCGACTTTTGTCTGTCAAGTAATAAGACTTTAAACTCTTGGATCACTCCTCACCTAGTTTAGTCACCTGTTACATCAAGTTTAGATATATCCTTCAGAATAATACTTCTACCATTGATATTTTGTTACATTTAGTATTTAATACGTTACTTTTTAATATTACATATATTATTGCTCTATTCATTTTCCTCTTTCTTTTATTTAGTAACATTTCAAATGTTTTTAAGCACAGAAGAAAGGTTACATGAACCATTAAATCTGTACTCTTAGTCAATCAACCTAATCTATGCAAGGTGCTATTAGAAAGTGGGACAATTAATGTGTCACTTGTGGGTGAAACATCAGATTAACACGATGGATTGGTCCTTTGCTGCCCCATCTGCCGTTCCCTCGTCCTGCAAATCCAATTATGTTCTTACATCCCCCGGCCTAAAAATAGTTCAAATTAAGCAAAACGCAGAAACAACACGTCATTAGTTGTAAGCAAATGATGTTACGGAGCTGATGTGTCCTTTGCGTGGAGACCATTGATCCGTCCATGAGGAAATGACTGCGTGTGACAAGCTGCCATGACGGACAGTAGCACCGGGACGAGGGAGCGGCGGGTGCAATGGCAGCAGGGGATGCATGAGAGGAAGAAGGATTAGGTCCAGAGTGGCGGATGTCTGAAGGAATTTAATAAGACGGGATACCGGATGAAATAAGGTACACTGCGTTACGTGTCGAGCTGTAGTGTTTTTTAGTCTGAGCGTTTCGTCGTCTGGGCCTGAGAGTGTGTGATTGCGGACTCAGTGCTGTCCCCGGGCTCCAGCAGCAGCATTTCTTACAGATCCCTCTGCTGTAGCGACACACTTTCCATCTGGGATGTAGACAAATAGTACGGGACTGACTGGGACTGTGTGAACGTGCTACAAATCACACCGTTCACTCAAACTCACACGGAGGGGGAGGATAAATCAAGGCAACAAATGGCAGCAAGCCACAATAAAACCTGGTCACACACACACACACACACACACACACACACACACACACACACACACACACACACACACACACACACACACACACAAGTGGCATAATCCCTAATTTGATGACATGTAAAATTGTCAAAATTTGGTCATTTTTCACACCAGACATTTTCACATGTGCAAAAGCACTGCGGTAATATCACAAAATGACTGTTGCCTGAATTTCCATTCAGCGGAGTTAAATTAGAATTCAATTCAAATAAATTACAGCAGTCGAGTCGTCAATGAAAATAACTAAACAGGAAAAACAATAAAGATTCTTCCGTTTTCTGAGATCCTCTGATAAGAGAAGTAATGAGATGGTTATAATGAGACTTCTTCTGGAGGCGACATCCGGACGTTAATCTGATTGGGAAACAATTAATGAAAACTCGCAGGTTACCGAGAACATGTTAATACTTCAGAGAGATTTGTTAATCTGTTTGCGCTTCTTCCTGTTTTGTGCCATAAGCGATCCCCGCAGGCTCAATGGAACAGATGGAACTGGTACAAACAAAATGACCAAACAAAAAAGCAGATAAAGCTTAAATATAATGTGTTTTCTGTGGTCCTGTCGTCATTCACCTGGTCAAACGAAGAGGGAAGTGCTGCCGTCTGTTCTGCATGTTTGCTAGTTGGTTTTTTTTATATAGAAAATAGAAGAAAGAACGAGATGTGGTGAGGAGAGATGGCTGTATTTGGAGCCTGAAAAGCAAAACAAAAACTGTTGGGTTTTTAAAAATCTAAATCCACTCAACCTTAAGCTTGTCTATGTCAAACTCTGACCTCTGACCTCTGAACGTTAATTGTGTCAGACGTACTTAGTGGTGGGATTCCAACCCGTGAGGACATTCAGCCTAAGAAATGACACAACTCCTTCTGTAATGTACCGTGCTGCGGGATGCAACAGCGATAAACCAGGTAACAGGTATCACATATTAAAAATAGACAAGTTTTTAATGTAGATAAATAATTCAACTAATGTTTAGTATAAAAACACCACCCGTAACACAGCAGGACAGTCTTTCAACCTGTGTGTGTGTGTGTGTGTGTGTGTGTGTGTGTGTGTGTGTGTGTGTGTGTGCAGAGAAGGCGGTTGATTCCATTTTGAAAGATAAGTTTTTTTATATTGTGACTGTTACTTGTGCTTGAAACAAGTTCGATTTTATTGTGTGTGTGTGTGTGTGTGTGTGAGTGTTTGTGTTTGTGTGTGTGTGTGTGTGTGTGTGTGTGTGTGTGTGTGTGTGTCCCCGTGTCCCTGCAGGATGGGTACTTTTGTGACCCTGGCAGAAGTGTTGGAGGGCCGGGGTTCAAAACTGGATGAGGATGAGGTCTGGTGTCTGCTGCTCGCCACCACTGAGGCCTTACTGGCCATTTCCAAAAAAGGTAACCGCCCATGAGTTCCCATTTAACCCTAATTCCAGCTGTCTCAGTGCACACGGCTCTTTCCTCAGGCAGCATCCAAAGACGTTGAAACCCTGAGAAATAGCACAGCGGAAAGACAAGAGGAGCCACTATGTGTTCGTGTCACCAAGTTGGCGTTGTGCTTTCCCGCTCAGGTTCGGGAAACATGTGCAGTGTGCTGAGCCCGGGCTCGGTGCTGCTGTCAGCCAATGGGAGCCTGGCCTTCAAGAGCTGTGCCCGATACGAGGACGTGGCCTCCTTCACGGCTCCCGAGATCCAGCAGGGCCAGGCCGCCTCCACCAGGACTGCAGCCGAAAAGGTTCGGAAAAACTGGCACCTGCTGCAAGGACATCTGCTGCAAAATGTGATGACGTGGGCAAGAGGGCTCCCAATGGGGATGGAGGGGTCAGGACCCCGGGATAAAAAGAGTCGCAAGTTGAATCTTAGGGGTCATTAGGTGATTAACGGGGTTAGGGAAGGATCCATTTTTGTTTAAATGTCACTGCTGAAACGTGTTGTTTTAGGAGGACACGAGTTAAAAGGTTTACATTAAGAAATCAGGTGCATGTGACTTGCTGTAATTAGTATGGAGAGGAGTAATATCCCATGTCTCCTGATTTTAAACTGTCCAAAGATTGTGTGTGAAGTTAACTGTGATCACGCCAGCCATAACGTGAGCTCTGCCCATAAAGAAGCGTATACTTCCTTGTTCCTGCTCTCCTCAGATGGTGGTGTACTCTCTGGGGATGACTCTTTATTGGTGCGTGGATTATCATCTACCTCAAAACCAGGTACTACATTTTCACCCCTCGCTCCAACACATTCTTGCATATTCTCAGTACTTTTGCGTTATCGGCCATTTGGCCGCCGCTCGTCCTCCTCCCAGCCGGTCCAGCTGAGTGCGGCGCTGGAGGGTTTGCTGCTGAGCATGTGCGAGGACATGGTGATCCGGCGGACCGACCTGCTGACGGTGCTGGAGACCTCCGAGCTCCACCACAGGGCCTTGATGCTGCCTCCGGCCGATCGGCTCATCCGGCAGCTGGTAGAAGACGTCTACAGAAACTCAGTGAGCGGGTGGATGCGTGGGTGGTGTCGGCTTGGTTTCAGCTGCTTCGGGGAGGAGGTCTCATGTTTGGTTTGGAGATTTCTTTTGGCGTCGACTGATTGCTTGTTCCCTTGACCTGGACAGTGATGTCTTTGCAGGTTGATCATGTGTCCATGGCTGAAAATGGATCCCAGCTAACAGACCGCAGTCAAGTAATCAGGGACCGATTACACAGTAAGAAACTGATCCCATCTGTCAGATTTAAAGTCCAACTGAATTTAAACTGCAAAAAAAAAAAGTGTTCTGTCCGCTGCAGCGGTCATATATGTGCTCTGTAAAACCACTTGTACTTCCTTGAGGGAAAATCTGAAACCAAAAGGGGGGATTACAACCCACGTTACCATCCCTGCTAAAGTCTGCTTCTTAAATAACTTAGAAAACATGAACACACGCCTTTTGTCCTGCAAGTTTTGCTTGTTAAACGACAAAACGGGACGACTGAATGTGATTTCACTTTGTTCAGCATTTTCGGAAGTCTGCTTGTTCACTTCTCAGACATGAAGGTTGTAACAATCTTCTCATGTCACTCAAAAAAAACGCAACGTTTTGAGACATTTACCATCCCAACTGTGAAAGCCATGATATAAGTACTATATAAGTACTGTATACCAATTTGTTTTTCAGGGGGCTCGTTTAGTAACTCATCCTGGGCGCTGAACAGGAAGATTTCTAGAACATTCTCCGGAGCGTCTTATCCATGCGAGCCACCCGGGTATGACGCATTGCACATCTTGTGACATTATTATAATAACATATGTTTTGTATTTTTAGCACATAGGAGCTTGTCATTGACTCACTTACAGGTTTAAGGCACAGAGTAAACAAGAATACCTCAAAACCAACCCAATTCAAGTTGAGCTCGACATGTTGCTGAAAAGATAAAACGCAATCCCAAAAAGTAAAAAGACAGCGCCGGGAAGACGAAACTCCCTCGAGGAGAATGAAAGAGAAATGTGTGATGTCTGAGTGACGGATCTCGACTGAGGATGGAAAACTCTGTGTTTCCCAGGATTCCCTCGGGATGTCATCACAGGGAGCGATACGGCAGCTGGCAGCAGCTGAACCGCGGGCCCTGCAGTCCGTACATGGACGGTAGCCGCAAGGCCGTCTCAAGATCCCTCGCACACTTTGAATCCACCGTGAGTCTCAGTGACAGGAAAGTGAAGGTGAGCCGGGGTATTGTTATGTAATAGCGGAAGATATGTCGCTCGTCACGCGTGTCGTCAAAACCTCGTCTTTTATGATGCGTCCCCTCTCGCAGGACATGGGCCCGGAGTTTATTAGAATGTTAGACGAGCCGCTGGTCGTCTTGGAGCTGCCCGGCTCCATCGTGGTGAGTTCAGGAAAATAGAAAATGAAATGATAAAGAGTTGCTGTGAGGTGTTGGAGCGATTGACAGTGGTTCTGCTTGGACTCACCCTGAATGAAATCAGCAACCATCTGATTTGTTTAATCGCACTATGTGCTTATCATTTCTCCCTTTCTTAGACCAAGAAAGGGAAGTCTCCCACCACTCAGAGAGAGCTGAGTGTGTTGATGCCAAACGGCCAGAGCATCCTGGTCAAGTGTGAGGTGAAGTCCAGAGGAGGGGACGTCTTTGACATGATTGTAGCTCACTTCAACCTGGTGGAACATTTCTACTTTGGCCTTGCCTTTATTGACGGTAAAGAGCGAGTCTTTCTGAAGGGCTCTGTTTCTGTCTGATTGTTGCATTTTTAATATCTAAACACACTGAGCGTTTTGAGGTCATGTAGGTGGTGTCATTTGTTGATACGTTACTTCCTGGTGAGAAGAGATGAGCTGACCGGAAAGCCCGTTGTCTGTGGTGTCGGTAGATTAGAAGTCATTCATTATTTCTGTCAACTCATCATTTTTGTGTGTGTGTTTTTTTTTCTCTATTCTCTGGTCAGATAATGAATTTTTCTTTGTGGACAATGACACCAAGATTTCCAAAGTTGCCCCAGATAGCTGGAAGAAAGTGCCTACAACCACCTTTGTCCTTTTTTTTAGGGTCAAATTTTTTGTCAATGACATTTCTCTGTTGTGAGTATTGCTGTCTCTCTCACTATTGCGTTACCACAAAGAAAAAGCGACAGACTGTGTCCCGCAAAGTCAAATCCTTTAAACGCGTGCGGCCTTCTCTCTCAGGCACCAGCAGACCCGCCACCAGCATTACCTCCAGCTCCGGCGAGACCTCTTGGAGGACCGGCTGTCCTGCCACGAGGAGACGGCCCTGTACCTGGGAGCCCTGGCCCTGCAGACGGAGTGTGGAGACTGCATGCCGGAGGTTGTGCGCCACAAATTTGAACAGAACATCGTCACTAAAATAATGGCCCAAGTCATTTTATCAGGTTTTTCAAAAAACACAAAAAACTTGACCAAATGTAATAGTGGTGCCTCTAGACACTACACAACAGGCTTAAGTTATGATTACGAATATTATGTTCGAGTGAGCTTTTGATGAACAAAAATGCTCGCAAAAATGCTAACTGAATTGCTAGCTTAAATGCTAGCTTCAAAATGCTACCTTGAAAATCTTTTCAAATTGCCAAAGTCACATTGTCTTTTAAAAAAAAACACTCCTGACATAGAGTTATACTACAGGGGGAGCATCACATGATCTTTTCAACTGAGGTGGACGACATTTCAAATGAATCCAATAAAAATCAATATTTAAAAAAAATGCATTTTTAAACATTGACGTATGATGCAAATGTCACCGCAACGGCATAGAAAATTACAGGATAGGCAACGATCAAGTTTCCCTAAATGACAGGTTTGGATCGTTGTGTTTAGGTGTACGGTAAAAACTACTACCGCCCTGACCAGTACGTCTCCAAGAGCGTGATGGAGAAGCGCGCCTTGCCTCACATCCAGGGGGAGCTGCTACGACTTCACACCAACAACGCTCAGATGCTCGCCGACGAATCGAAGCTCGAGTTCCTTAAGGTGGCTAAATCGTCCAATTTCATTATGTAAATTCACCATCTAGTGGTGAGAAAATATGACGCCCAATAATAACTCACCCCTGTCGGTTTGTCCCTTTCAGGTGTGTCAACAGTTGCCTGAATACGGAGTTTTGTTCCACCGCGTGATGCGTGAGAAAAAGCCTCTGGAAGGAGAGATCATGCTGGGCGTTTGTGTCAAAGGAGTCATCGTCTTCGAGGTTAAAGATGGCTGCCGATCCACCAGTCAGACTTTCTACTGGAGGGAGGCAGCAACCATCTCCTCCAATGTGAGTAAAGGGGTGGCGATTGAATTCCTCTTGTGATGCGAATTTTTTATTAGAAACGCTGCCAAATACGGTGTTCCCTAACAACGTTTCCTCCGTGTTCCTGCAGAGGCGTAAATTTGTGGTAGAGAGCCGTGTCAGCAAAAAGAAGCACATCTTCATCACAGAGAGATCGAAGATAGCCAAATATCTGTGTAACCTCTGTTCCGCCCAACACAAGTTCAACAATGAGATGAGCTCCCGCCAGCTTAGCCACAACCTGGTCTCAGGTCAGTTGCAGCACCGCGGCCATCGCCAAAGACAGCTTTTTTGAGGCGTAGACCCTCAGAAGACACCATAGGAAGGCCTGACGAACTCTTCCATGTTTCTTTCCCGTTACCTCCAGAGGAGAACATCGTGCAGTACGCTGCAGCGTGCCGCGCTCAAAACAGCCGGCTCAAGTCCTCTTCCTGTTCGGAGACGCCACAGGACGACAGCGGCCTGACCACGCCGCAGGACGGGTCCATGAACAAGCTGTGTGATGACGTCACAGCCCGGATCGAGGCGCGCATTAAGCAGCAGCTCCTCAACGAGCAGAGGTAGCCGAGTCGTCGATCAGCTCATGCGGATTTCAGTTCTTCTTCTGCTTATTCCAAACATAAAAAAAAGTACTTCCTGTTCTCAGAGGGTGCTATTGCGTAATGACTCATTATCTCATATCGTCACATCGTTTTTTTTCCCGCGTTTCGACTGCAGTACCGGCTGCAGCAGTCAGCGCAGCAGCCAGCGCAGCAGCACCGGGATGCGTTCCCCAGCCTGTTCTCAGAAGAGCGGATCCGAAGCCCCCGCCAGCAGCTCCCCGGCGGCCAAAGGTACGGCCGAACACATGCTGGTTGTCTCCTCCTGCGCCGGGCCGACAATCGAGCCGCGCGATCGACGACGTCTCTGCAGCTTCTTCTTTTTGACGTGCCATTCTTCTCTGTGTCTCACAGAAAGCACGACGAAACAGGGGTCATCGCCAGAGAGAGAAGTCATATGTGTTAACTTAAAGAAAGACCCGAAGCTCGGCCTGGGTAAGATGATCACACACAACAGAGGAGGTCGGTGCGACGCCCTCGGGGAGTTTGATCAGATTTTGATGACACGGTGTAGAAATGCTCTGGTCCACCACTGCGAGAGAGCCGACGTCTGAGTCAGATAACGAATCAATGAGTCAGGGCGGACCAGACTAAACCAACCAAACTCCCCAACTGCCCCACGCAGTCATTTCGGTCTTCTCTCAACACATCTGTGGTTTGTGCTCACACAGGTGTCGTGATAGTGGGAGAGGACACCGTGGGCCACTACGACTTGGGTATCTTTGTTGCTTCCATAGTGCCTGGTGGACCCGCTGATAAGGATGGACGCATCCGATCAGGTGAAGGATCAATGTGGACATTTCGTCTTCCTCAGCAACATTGTCTTCAATGAATTACTGAGGATCCGTTTGGGCAATTGTGCCTGTTTTTCCCATTTAGAAATCAAACTGATCCTCCTGATGATTGCTGCATGTGCAGGAACCTTCACGTGTTCAACTGTTAGTTTTTTTCTTTTAAATACATCCATCATCGTCCTCTGTTTTTAAGGAAATGAATGCAGAGAAGTGTGTAGCGGTAAAGTGCAAAGGAGGCCGGAGAGGCATTGGGAGGTGTCGGTTGGATGACCTCGGGGGGGTGGGGGGTCACACGTGGGTTCAGAGTTGGTGGGGAGGTCTTCAGACTCCACTGATACTGGACACCGGCACCATTTCACTGTGACCTCTGCCCGCAGGTGGTCGTCTGATCTCTCTGAACCACATCAGCCTGGAGGGCGTCACCTTCAGCAAGGCAGCAGAGGTCATGCAGAGCAGCCCCGAGGAGGTGCAGCTCATCATCTCACAGCCTAAAGGTGCTCCGTGTGTGTGGTTACTGTTTTGTGCGTAATGATACTGTGGCTGTGACCTTTGCCCTACTCTGTTTGTGTGGGATGTTGGCATTTATTAATGAGAATATTCTACGGATGCATGTTCTGAATTACGAACATGTGAAAGTAAGAAGGATTTCCTTTCTCTGTGCAGCATTGGGCCTTTTTTGTTGGTTTTTAGCATGGCTCTATATTGTTATATGCCATAATATGGAGAACAGTTTAGTGTGTTTTTTTGTTTTTTGTCATTATCCCACTTTGTCTTCATGCAAAATGTTAATCTTTGTTGACTCATCTTGCTCGAAGGGGTGTAAACTAATTCCATCCTCCGCCTGTCATCATCATAGACATTTAAAGCTTCAGACCCTTCTGATGTTAAACACATCCTGTTCTTCTCTCCATCTCTTTACATTTGAAATGCTCAAACAGCACACAATGTTTTCCCTTATGTCACAACCAATATAGCGGCTAAAATGCATTTGAAATACGCTTAGTTGCATTCTTGCCGAGCGTTATTGAGAGTAATGACACAATCAGTATATTAAATGTTAAATATATTATATTAATATATTAAAGCATCACAAAAACTATGTGTAACAACTGGCTGTAACTGCTTTTACACCTTCAGACAAAAAGAATAGTTAAGTGTGGCTTCAGCCGCATGGGGTCAGAGACCCCATGCTGGAAGCACACTTCATGTTCTCCTGCGGGCTTATTAAGTGTGGCTTCAGCCGCATGGGGTCAGAGACCCCATGCTGGAAGCACACTTCATGTTCTCCTGCGGGCTTATTAAGTGTGGCTTCAGCCGCATGGGGTCATAGACCCCATGCTGGAAGCACACTTCATGTTCTCCTGCGGGCTTATTATTATTATTCTTCTTATAGTCAAACCACTACTCCTCCCAGAGCGTTGCCAGCACATGCGTAAAAAATACATCGAAACGTGCGGTTTGCGCGGGAATCGTGAGGTATGACTTTTCTAAGAGATTCGCCCGGCCGTTTTCCCGAAAAATGCAAAAAATGTCAAAAACTGTCAAAAAAATTTCACGAAATGTTCGTAGAGGGTGGCGCACCAATTAACAGAGTGAGAAGAAGCGACAGAAACTGCTAAAAAAATAAAACGTATTTTGTCTTTACTCGCACAATGTTCACTCTTCATACACCATTGTTGGATAGAAACGTTGGAAATCTTGTCTTCTGTCATAAACTGCGGTCGATAGGAATCCAACAGACTCAGACGTCTTGAAATCGGACTGAATGTGAGAGCAAGTCCACCTCGCTCTGCCATCCGCCACCATGTTAAATCTCCCTCCAAAGCCACGTCTCCCCTGAAGCTCGTACCTGATTTGTAAATCGCCCGTACAGACACATGTTTTATCGTACAGACTCGCCAGTCACAGTATCTGTTCATCAGGTCTTCCTAACGCTCAATATGCGATATCGAAGCAATAGTGGCTTTTAAAGTACCATTTTTTTTTAATAGTTTGAAAGGAGTTCCACAGTATTTAGGTCTATTAAGCTCAGCGTAAGGAAGTCCCTTTGAAGTCATCACCATGGCAACCTTTGCTCTAGCGACCCACAGGTGTTCTCGTTAGGGCAGTTTAACAGACACACAGACACTTACACACGCACACACAACACAGATGACTTCTGTCTCTCTGTTTGTCTCACACACACAGACACACATACACACACACACATACACACAAAGACGTTTACGTGTGTTTTATATTGTGTAGTTGTCAACACTGTGATCATTAATAAGGTCATATGATATTTCATATACGTTTGTGTGTCTTCAGGACGTTCAGTAGTTTATTTCCTTAAGTCCACAGTCCAGTCTGCCTCTAATCAGTCTGCTGGCGCTCACTTGGTCACCATGACGATGGCAGCACACAGGTGCTTCATATCAGCCAATCAGTTTAACACACAAACCAACTCAAGTGCTTTGGAGGAGAGACGGGCGTCAGAAACAAAAGCTATATATTGCGACGTCTTACGGCAGTAGTAGCCACACTTTCAAAATTTCTTGCGAAATTTTCTAGTTATTATTATTATTCTTCTTATAGTCAAACCACTACTCCTCCCAGAGCGTTGCCAGCACATGCGCAAAAATTACATCGAAACGTGCGGTTTGCGCGGGAATCGTGAGGTATGACTTTTCTAAGAGATTCGCCCGGCCGTTTTCCCGAAAAATGCAAAAAACATTAAAAAAATTTCACGGAACGTTCGTAGAGGGTGGCGCACCAATTAACAGAGTGAGAAGAAGCGACAGAAACTGTTAAAAAAATAAAACGTATTTTGTCTTTACTCCCACAATGTTCACTCTTCATACACCATTGTTGGATAGAAACGTTGGAAATCTTGTCTTCTGTCATAAACTGCGGTCGATAGGAATCCAACGGACTCAGACGTCTTGAAATCGGACTGAATGTGAGAGCAGGTCCACCTCGCTCTGCCATCCGCCGCCATGTTAAATCTCCCTCCAAAGCCACGTCTCCCCTGAAGCTCGTACCTGATTTGTAAATCGCCCGTACAGACACATGTTTTATCGTACAGACTCGCCAGTCACAGTATCTGTTCATCAGGTCTTCCTAACGCTCAATATGCGATATCGAAGCAATAGTGGCTTTTAAAGTACCATTTTTTTTAAATAGTTTGAAAGGAGTTCCACAGTATTTAGGTCTATTAAGCTCAGCGTAAGGAAGTCCCTTTGAAGTCATCACCATGGCAACCTTTGATCTAACGACCCACAGGTGTTCTCGTTAGGGCAGTTTAACAGACACACAGACACTTACACACGCACACACAACACAGATGACTTCTGTCTCTCTGTCTGTTTGTCTCACACACACAGACACACATACATACACAGACACACATACATACACACACAAAGACGTTCACGTGTGTTTTATATTGTGTAGTTGTCAACACTGTGATCATTAATAAGGTCATATGATATTTCATATACGTTTGCGTGTGTTCAGGACGTTCAGTAGTTTATTTCCTTAAGTCCACAGTCCAGTCTGCCTCTAATCAGTCTGCTGGCGCTCACTTGGTCACCATGACGACGGCAGCACACAGGTGCTTCATATCAGCCAATCAGTTTAACACACAAACCAACTCAAGTGCTTTGGAGGAGAGACGGGCGTCAGAAACAAAAGCTATATATTGCGACGTCTTACGGCAGTAGTAGCCACACTTTCAAAATTTCTTGCGAAATTTTCTAGTTATTATTATTATTCTTCTTATAGTCAAACCACTACTCCTCCCAGAGCGTTGCCAGCACATGCGCAAAAATTACATCGAAACGTGCGGTTTGCGCGGGAATCGTGAGCTATGACTTTTCTAAGAGATTCGCCCGTACGTTTTCCCGAAAAATGCAAAAAACATAAAAAAAATTTCACGAAACGTTCGTAGAGGGTGGCGCGCCAATTAACAGAGTGAGAAGAAGCGACAGAAACTGTTAAAAAAATAAAACGTATTTTGTCTTTACTCCCACAATGTTCACTCTTCATACACCATTGTTGGATAGAAACGTTGGAAATCTTGTCTTCTGTCATAAACTGTGGTCGATAGGAATCCAACGGACTCAGACGTCTTGAAATCGGACTGAATGTGAGAGCAAGTCCACCTCGCTCTGCCATCCGCCGCCATGTTAAATCTCCCTCCAAAACCACGTCTCCCCTGAAGCTCGTACCTGATTTGTAAATCGCCCGTACAGACACATGTTTTATCGTACAGACTCGCCAGTCACAGTATCTGTTCATCAGGTCTTCCTAACGCTCAATATGCGATATCGAAGCAATAGTGGCTTTTAAAGTACCATTTTTTTTAAATAGTTTGAAAGGAGTTCCACAGTATTTAGGTCTATTAAGCTCAGCGTAAGGAAGTCGCTTTGAAGTCATCACCATGGCAACCTTTGATCTAGCGACCCACAGGTGTTCTCGTTAGGGCAGTTTAACAGACACACAGACACTTACGCACGCACACACAACACAGATGACTTCTGTCTCTCTGTCTGTTTGTCTCACACACACACAGACACACATACACACACACAAACAAACAAACACATACACAAACACACACACACACACAAACAGACACAAACACACAAACAGACACACACACACACAAAGACGTTTACGTGTGTTTTATATTGTGTAGTTGTCAACACTGTGATCATTAATAAGGTCATATGATATTTCATATACGTTTGTGTGTTTTCAGGACGTTCAGTAGTTTATTTCCTTAAATCCACAGTCCAGTCTGCCTCTAATCAGTCTGCTGGCGCTCACTTGGTCACCATGACGACGGCAGCACACAGGTGCTTCATATCAGCCAATCAGTTTAACACACAAACCAACTCAAGTGCTTTGGAGGAGAGACGGGCGTCAGAAACAAAAGCTATATATTGCGAGGTCTTACGGCAGTAGTAGCCACACTTTCAAAATTTCTTGCGAAATTTTCTAGTTAACATCTCTGACCAGACTGTAAAAAGAGCTGTGACATTGACTGACTGTTGTTGCTATCCACAGTGGTGCTCAGCCCCAACAACGTGCGCTCTCCTGTGCTGCGGCATTACGAGTCTCAGGCCACAGTAACGACGGACGTCCGATCGCGGGACGACAGCTTGGATGAGATCGTTTCGGTCATGATGACGCCGAAGACCGGCAACAGGCTTCACGTCCCCCGAGAAGCACGAGTCCAGGTAGAGTCACGGTGACAGTGTCGGTGCTTTTGTGGCAGTGTCTTATTTATTTATGGACCTTTAAAAGGGCCTTTCAGTAATCTATTAGCTATTAGACCCCATAGAGGCAGAATCAATGTCAGCAATATAACTTACTGTACATCCGACTTTGTCTTTTTCTTTATTTAGTGCTGAGGATTACGTACTTGCGACTGTAAATATCTGCCTATAATCTATATGGTTGCATGGGTCAGTGTGTGTGTGTGTGTGTGTGTGTGTGTGTATATGCAGTCGGACATACAGAGATGCTGGACCGAAGTGAGTGTAGTTTCCATCCGTGTTGGTTTCAGGACAGCTGCTCTCTGTCTGTCCCTCTGAACTGCGCGAGGCCGGAGGAGATCACTGTGGAGCTCAGCAAGATATCAGGAAGTCTGGGCATCAGCATCTCTGTAAGTTTATGAAACATCTCTGACAAGTTACATCGCTGACAGCGTGTACAATAGTGTTGCAAGAAGGTGAAAAAAAAATGCAGCTTTCTGTTCCCTGTAAAAGAAAACGTGAGCAGTCAGGCAGTGTAAGAGGGACAGCAACTCATCTCCAGCAATGGGTCACAAATCTGCTCTACTCAATCTGATTAACATCTGACAAGATTATGGAGGGAGGGAGGTTGGCCCGGGTTGCCTCACTCACACTGATCCCCGCAGCACTATACATCAGCATCGCACAGCTTTGTTCTGAATCAAAGTTTCATGGTGAATCCTTCAGGGCGGCGTCGACACGATCCTCCCTAACGGAGGAATCTACGTAAGAAGCCTCGTTCCAGGAGGCGCTGCAGAGAGAGACGGGCGAGTCCGTTCAGGTATAGCAGCTCAATATCAACACGCTGGAGAGAAATCTCATCAAACGGCTTCATTAATGGTGTGTTTAATCTGTTTACAGTCGTGGGAAGCTTACTCAGCGAGGCCATTTATTGATTCCTGTGACACTTTCTGAATGTGTTAGTGAGAAAGCTCTGAGCATCTTGAGCACAGGATTATCAGAAGGGTAACATGTGCCGTTTAAATAAAGAGTCTGTTATTCCTTCCAGCGCACAATAATGAGTCGCATGTTACACAACGCATCCAGATATCATTGTAAATAGGAAAACAGGGAGGGTACAAATTATGTAATCTTATTTTGATTGCGTTTTTCATGCAGTAAATAATGAAATGTAACACATTCAAGTTTATTTTTAAGCATCTTCCCCCGGAGCCATAGCAGCTCCCAGAGTGCAAACAACACCGTGTCAGGAAAATTCATCACTCATTAAGATTGGGAAATAAAATGTGTACATTTTGGCCTTTAGGTGGTGATTAATAAAATAAGTAAATAATTCGGAGAAAGAGGAGAAAAATAATGAATCTGTTCCTTTATTTGTCTCAAACTTTCTCCGTTGCAGGGGACAGGCTGTTGGAGGTGGATGGGATTAGCTTCCAGCGCTTCACCTACCGGCAGGCTGTGGAGCGACTGAGTCAAACTGGGGAGGTAACGGACGCCATGTGACTGATGTCGGATGACGTCAGTGTGAGAATCCCATTAGAGACCAATGATTATCTGGATACGCTGATGATGATGATGATGATGATGATCACTATCTACAAGATTGGCACGGAAGTTTAGACGCACATTTACGGCTCCGAGAGGATGAACGAATTATGACTTTGATGACGACCTTTAGCGCCACCACGAAGATTGATGTTTATGGTTTTGAGCGAAGCGGCTCCCGGAGGCGTTGCCACAACTCTTTGTTTGTGTATTCATGTCCCAACAGAATTGTAATCACATTGGCGACCCCTTAAGTTTCCTCCTTTCATCGGGTTATAATTGTAATTTGTGCTAATTAGCGAGCGTGCTAATGATAGCATTGTCATTGTGATCCTGGGCTCGACCCTCCCGACAAGACCTCTGGCTCAGCTGACTCTCACCCCTCACAATCGTCCTCGTGGCATCAGAAGCACAACTCCATAACACAAGCACAACTTGTTTCTCTCTCCTCCTCTCTAGCTGGTAACCTTGGTTGTGGAGAGGGTGTTGGTAAACCTCCCCAGGGGTTCTCTTGGCGCAGAAACCCTCAGCAGTGTATCCAATCAGAGCTTCAGCCCAGCTACCAGCCCGCTGAGGATCAACAACTGCTCGCCCGTCAGCAATGCCCCAAGCGTGATCTCTGACCGGCCCTACAGCTTCGTCACCGACGGTAGGGAACTCAGTTTAGATTTGTACCGAAGGACCTTGAAGCTCTGTGCTCAATAAGTGCCCTAACAAACTAAGAAAGGCCAGGATCACTTTCTCTTCCCATTACGAATACAATGTTCCAATAGATTGATCCGCAGGTCTCTCAGTTACTGAGGAAGAACCGGCGCCAGAGAGCCCGTCGACTCTAAGCTGTTGTGTGCTTTAAGAGCCGACCACGGCGGCTTCAATGTGAACCTTCACACACTTCCTTCTCTTCATCCTGATCTTCCTTATTGACTTTGACCTTCCCCTCCTTATCCCCCTGGCCTCCCTTATCCTTCAACCCGCGCTCTTATATCCGTCATCCGACATGCCTCCTCTCACACAGGCGGGCGGGTCGCGCGCTTTAACGTAACGCAGAGTCATTGTGTTGTCTTGGCACACAACACAACATAAGTGAGGTCAAAAAGGTCAATGTCTGATGACACCTAAAACCGTCACAATATGAATCTGACCTTCAGGTATTCTGTTGTCGCTCTTTTATGTATATTCTGTATCTGTGAGTGAAAATACATCTGAATTAAAAGATGAGTGATAAATGAATGTACTGTTGCCTTTCGTCATGTCTTCAGAAGGATAAAGAGAAGATGCAAAAGAAGATTTATTCATCTTGAATGCAATTTCATTTTTTTATTTCTTGATAGAACAAACCTTTCCTGTTTTGACTAAATATTTATCCTGTAATGAAGATGATCTTTTCTGGCTATATCTTGACTTGACTCACTTTTTTAGCTATATTTTTGTTGTGCATCTCTGTTGGGCGTGACGAGGTCCGAGACTTGACATTAAATATCAATTCTGCTGTTTTCTTTGTACATTTCAGTTTCAATGAAAGTTCAAATCGCAGCAGAATTGATTCAAATGAACATCTAATCAGCTTTTTACCTTTTCATCCCTCCTCCTCCTCTCTCCTATTCCCTTTAACTCCTGACCTCCACATGCCTGTCCTGTGTTTGCCCTCATTATCCTATTACTGCCTCTGTCCTCCTGAACCCCCAGACAACACCCAAGAAGTGACGCTGACTAAGAGCGCTAACAGCTTGGGCTTCAGCTTCCTAATGTGCGAGCTGGATCCGCCCACTCGGGACTTTGGCAGCCTGGTCCGGATAAAGCAGCTTTACCCCGGCCAGCCAGCCCAGCAGAGCGGCAGGATCCAGGAGGGAGACGTCCTGTTGGCAATCGATGGCCAGCCTCTCAAGGAGCTGTCCTATTCAGTATGTGCAGACGTGAAGGTCTATTCATGTGTCTTTATTAATCTCATTAGTGATCCTCAATCCTTTGCTTTCATTTACTTGGAATTATTTGTATGATGGTTTATCAGCTTAACACACTGAGTATTACCATTTCATTCAGCTGTACTTCTACATCTCAACAGCAAGTACTACGAGGCATATATTTGTTTCTTTTCAGATTGACAGCTCTGGGGATTTTGAATGTTTGGGCGCGGAGGTTTCTTGATAAAATGGAGGAGGAAGTGTTCCTTTGGGTGTTGATAAAATCCTCCTACTTCTTAAGCGATACTAACTATTTAAAAACCCTCTTGGATAAATTGGAAAATGCAGAAAAAAGCTGAAAAAGGACAGTTTTTCTGAGTCTATTAAAAGTTGACCTTTTTAGAAATACGTGGTTCTCACATGACATCGATATTATGATGACCTTATAGACCATGATGCATTGCTGCTGTGTAAACTACCCAACAGTGTATAAAGTAGTGAATACTAACACAACCTTAAACAATAATATGCCGTTTCTTAAAGCAGAAGTACTATTAATTTAGAGGCATTGAACTGCACAATGCTTTATTTTACATTTACTAATTTCAGTTACATTGTACTAATAATACTTACACACTTTTACTTAATTGTGGTTTTAAATGCAGGACTTGCACACTTGTTGTGGAGCAGTTTCAAAGAGTGTATTGCTGTTAAAACGTCTCACTTCTGTCTGTAGAGGGTGCTAAAGCTGTTCAAGACTTCCTCGCTTGAGGTTCGACTGACTCTCAGTCGACCTGCTCCAGGTACACACACACACACACACACACACACACACACACACACACACACACACACACATTCAAACATTGTGTCTCTGTTCTTATTTTGTGTCTCTTTGTAGTTGTTGTGTGTCTCTTTGTGCTAATTGTGTGTCTCTTTGGCTATATTTGTGTTTCTTTTCAGTTGCTTTGTGTCTCTTGGTTGTTGTTTTTTTCATCTGTTTGTAGTTTTTTTGTTTTTTCTGAGTCATGTGGTTGTTTTGCTGTATTTCTTCAGTCTCCTTTTAGTCTCTTTGTGGTTATTCTTTTTATTTCTCTTTGAGTGAGGGCCAGGAGGCCCCCCTCACACTTTAGTCGAGTGTGCCCGGCAGTGGCGGACTGTGGACTTGATCTGGGCCTTCTGTGCCGTCTGATATAGTTTAACATAAATATGTGCATGATAGGATGGATGCGATGTCATTAACAGACAATGCATGTTGTCCACATCAACAAGAACCAGTCACATTTATTCATAACAAAACATGACAAAACAATCCAACAAAACTGTGGCACTAAAACACTGAACCCTCAAGAGAACAAGCCAGAAGGAACAATTCTGTTTCTCCTCCTTCAGGCATTGCATATTAAAAAAACTACACCAAGCAAAAAACTAAAATGTCCCAACTTCTCTTGTGTTTCAGCCTAAATTCTTCTTGCTCCTTCTGAGTTCTGCTAGCAGCTAGCTAGCTTTCTGCTGTGTTGACAGAAGTCATGCTGGCCCTCTGACCAATCACAGGGCAAGTTGCATGCTGGCGCTGGATCGTCAAAGAACACGCACAGCATGTCGAACTAAAGATCTGAATGGTTGGAGACTATGACAATCAAAGATCCGTACTCCGTGTAGCTTCATCTGTAAAGGCCAGTTTGAATTGCTCTGCGCTGTGCAATGAGAAAATAAGCTTGTAAGGAAAAATAATTATAGTACTCGTAGTGTATTTGTGAAAAACAATAATTTTTTTAAATAGCTATCACTTTGTGGTTCTGTTTAGGCCAGCAGAGAAGGCTCAGCTGGTCCTGTGCCTGGTAGGTACAGTAACTTAACCACTGGCTAACACCCACATCATTTCCTCACCCATTTGTGTGTTTTCTGTAGGGATCCTTCCTTCCATTGATCAGTTTACTGGCACATGAGTGACGTCACAGTGTGGTACAGTACCAGCATCCAGGGATGTTCAGAAGCAAGACTGCGCTTCCTGTCCAGTCAGGAAGTGGTGATGGAGACGGAGGAGAGACTGAGCCATGTGTGTTTGGATCGGTGCGTTAAACCGATCCTGTCGACGGACTCCAACTCCGCTGAAAGGTCAACTAAAGAAATCATGAAGCAGCATTTCACTCCGTGACATCTGACACAACACGCTGTGACATGACATTACGCAACTCCATGTGGCACGACGGGACATGAAACGGTGCCTCACCGCAACAAGTTGGACCTGAATCCGGGCTTGCAGTTGGCTTCGTCTGGAGCTTCTAACTAACTGTGACCTTTCGTTTTTTCTCTCTGTTTTCCAGGCACGCCGAAGAAACAGTGGAGCAGCAGAGCGGAGAGATTGGCAGCTAAATGTGAATGGATTTGTGGAGGTAATAATGAAATACAAATGTGAGTAACTTGATAATTAGGGCGCCTAATGGCCTTATTAAACATGTGAAATACGTGCATGTTTATTGCCAGTGAAGTTGGTATTTTGTGACATAATGGCAAAATGTGTCCTGTAGTGGAATCTACCACAGACGACTTTGCCAGCTGTTTTTCTAAATGTGAGTTGTCAGTCATATCCAAACATGTATAGCGTGGAATATTTCACATCCATACTTTTATCTGAACTACTGCCGTAAAAGCAATCATAGTCTGTTATTACCAGTTCATCTCCCAGCCACAAGGTGGCAGCATAGTGCTAAAAGTGACAACATTTGGTCTGTTTGTGTGTCAAACAGCAGTCACCAGTGCATTATATGACATCGAATTCATTGTAAACGTATTTAAACTCTTTAAAGTAGAACAGCGTACGCCATTGTGTACATGTCTGCAATGTTTTATTAGAGTAATTCAGCAATAATGCTTGAGATAAAAAAAAGTTAGGAGAGTCACAAAAAAAAGCCTCTAACGCCAAAAATAGTAAACGCAATTAACAGTATTTCTTGGAAACAAACAGTGTTTTTTTCTCCTTTATAGGAAATCCACAAGAGGCATTTTGTTGACACTAAAGAAGAAGAAGACAACGCAAACCAACTGTGAAATAATTGTTGGTGTAAATGTTGTTGAGGACAACATCTCAATCTTAAAAACTCATCTTGAAATGACAACATTGTCGATGCCGTTTCTCTACCATTAAAAGGAACAAACTTTTCTGTGCGTTGGCAAACTCTTTCTGCTTTTAGCAGAGTTAATTTAGGCTCACATGAGTATGTGTCCAGATACACATGAAGACAAACCCTCCTTTTCCCACAAAAACAAAAGCCATTAAACTGAGTCTGACCTGAATATGGATGATCCACCAACAAACACTAATTTAGTATGTGGACGAACCGGGCTGCACACACACACACACACACACACACACACACACACACACACACACACACACCTCCCTGGGTGAGGAGCCAGTAATGGCCCCTCGTAAATAAGGGTTCCTATATTTCGGTGAAACCCAGTAGTGCATCTGGATCCCATCAGAGCTCGTGTTCCCTTTGCAAATGATCCCAAATGTTTCTAATTATGCCAGTGGAGTCGGCACGAGGCTGTGTGTGTGTGTGTGTGTGTGTGTGTGTGTGTGTGTGTGTGTGTGTGTGTGTGTGTGTAATCGCCCTGACGGACGCGCACACCCATACGCTGGCCTCTGTTTATTCATGAACAGGGTAACGGAGACGGACAGCGCAGTCTTGACCTCCGCGACCTCCGCTTAGGTCGCGGCACGTGTCGACGACTGACGAGTGAAAGATGGGGCGAAGGTGGATTTTCTCCGCCGGTCTCGTCTGCCGACATCGCTGTCCTTCCCTGCTGTGCTCAAGTGTGGCTGAGAATGAGTTGTGCGAAGAAACGGAAAAGATATCACGCAACCATATGTTGAGTATCTACAGTGAGAGGAAGTTATTGGGGTAACGCACAGTGAAACACACCTTCCTAACGTTCGTATTCGGGCAGCTGACGTCTTGTGAGCGTTCAGTATGCAAGACCTGCATCATGTTTGATACATGTTCCTTGTCTGGGTCAAAGGGTGGATGAACCTTTTCCCCGCGCATTTAACATACAAGCTGCGCAAATGGGATTGTTCGCTCTGGCATTGTGTTGTTACAACCTCATCGGTGCGTGACTGCACACACCAGGGAACCTTTCTCTAAGTGCTAACACAGTATTATTAACTTTTTCTGGTCCTTCACCATAGATGAATATGCTGGACCTGAGCCACCGTTAACGATGCCAAGTGTTGTGTTATATTCTAACGAAAAGCATGTTGTTGTTTTTTTACAAAAGAGAGAGTAGCGCACCACCCATTTGCTGGTTGACTTTTGTTGTCGTCTTTTTGTTGCTATCCTCAGCCAGGAGGATCAGGCGATGAGCCGCGTGTGTGTACGTGCATCTCTGTGTCCGTCCACAGCTAATCTGGCGTCGTGCTGCGGCGAACTGCCGGATCATTTGTGGTGACTCGCGGTTTCTCAAAGCACCTTTTATTGCCTGTTCTGTACCGCCGCGCCGCCAAACTCAACAGTTCCACTCGACTCATCGGGGAACCTTTCTGCTCATTGTTTTGGTTTTACGGCCAGAAACTTTGCCGTTTTGGTTCAGGACGGAACTTCGAGCGCTCATTCTGGGTGTGACAATTTCCCACCCACATGCTGCGGTACACGGCACTGTGCATTGTACGCAGTTACAAAGAACGGCATTATACAGTAACTGGAACTCCGACCAGCGGTCCGGTGCGACCTCGTCCTTACCTTGATGTCAGCGAGGAGAGAGTGACATGTGAGAATCTGGCTCTTCGGGCCGCAAAACGTCGGCCATTGTTTCATACTGCGTCTCCAACGCACGGACACAGATACACGTCTCTGCTCTTGAGTCACACGGCTCCATGACCCCCCCCCCCCCCACCCCAAAGTAAAAACACCAGCGAGACAAATGGGCACAGCGATGCAGTTTGGCAGGCCTCAAAGACCTCCGTCTGCATTACAAGGCATTGTGAACGATTCACATTTTCCACTGCAGCCACCGTGACGCACGGCCCCGTCCGGGGGCAGCGGTGGCTGCTGGGTGATTGCATGCGTCGGGCCGTTTGGCCTCCGTCTTTTGATGTCACCTCTCGCTCAGCAATTTCCCCAATTAAATTGATTGCGCTAATGTGTAAAGTGGACCGCCACGATTAAAGGTAAGCCGTGTTGTTTTTGAGAAGGGCCTCAAATCCATCAGCATGGCTGCGACGGCCAGCATCCAGCGGCACACACTGCGGGCTTGGAAAAAGGTTGAAACGTGAAGGGTAAATCGTCAAATGTGACTTATTGCTGGCGAGTGGGAAAGGATATCCTTGTTGTAATTATATCCTGACCGAGATGGACAATATTTAAAAATGAAAACAATGATAATTGCGCATTTTAATGGCGCAGTCAGACAAAGAATGCCACGTTTCTGAGGGGAGACAGGACGGCAAAGTGGACTGAAAAGGTAATTGAGGGGACGTCAGTGAAAAGGAGTCAAAAGCGAGCTCAATGCATGGAATAGATAAATAGACTGAAGGGGTAAGTGGGTGTGCGCACGCTCATACTCTTGGGGAAGGGAGAGGAATCAAAGGAAATGGTGGAGCTCTACAGCTAGCCCCCGATGTGTCAACACTGTTCAGTGTGGGAGGTCGCCCCAGGGGAAAGCTGCCGAACACACGAGGGAGAAATTCAACAGCTCTTTCAACGGAAATCCTCATCATACATCTCCGCCGCTTCAGGGAAAGCAAAACACAACGTGACGAGATGACCGTGGAACCTCGCCCGCGGATGTCTCAGTGTGTTGAGGTGGAAAGAAGTGGGAAAGATTTACTCACTTTGACGACAGGAATCCGATACTTCATGTGCCAAAACGGGATACAGTGTTTAAGGTTAATTTGGCATGTTTTTACTTCCCCATAATGCGCCTGCCTGGGGCTGATAAGGTTCAGTGATTACTTCATTAGATGAGATTTACAGCTTTCCCGTTCTCTTTGAAATAAATACTCATTTCGACCCGGAGGAACTTTATGGTATTGACAGATCCACCTATCCCTGGACAGATGACAGTAATCTGTCTCATGCTGGTGTGCTTTCTCAGAAAACACCCTCCATCACACTTGGTTACACCCTTTTACATCTGGGAGCCACAAACCACGACAACAGTCCCGCAGCGATGGCTGTCGAGCACCTAGCCTCTTAGCTAACGCGGCTGATTGGGCTTGTTGTTGTGCCAGTCTGCTAACAAACCTTTGTCTTAGTATGCGTTATGTCAGGGGAAATATTATACACATTCATGATATATGAATCTTTGTTGCCCTCGTCAAACATCTATTCATCACAACGTATTCCTGTGGTATTTATTATTTTTGTTGACCCTTTCTGCTAATGTTTTAAGCTAGCAAGCTTTGCTCATTTTCACAGTGGATAAAGGAGTGTCGGTCCAAAAGCAAGAGGTTTGTGGTACTGTTGAGGAGGCATGGAGCCAGTTGCACCAGCTAGCGTGTTTGTGTGTTCAAATTTAGCATAGTCATGACTTCTTTACGAAGTGGAGACTTATTATTATTATTATTATTATTATTACTAATTTGACTGGACTGGAAAACAACGTACCGCCAGCACCGAACCACAGACGTGAGTTTTAGAAGAAGGAATAGCTGAGTGTCGTCAGGATATGAGTTTTATGGCTTGTTTCCACATTACTTGACCGCTTCGGGTTTGGAATGAAACAATACCCACATAAAACTGTTTGTTCATCCCGGGTGGGTAGCAGACCCAATGCTTCAATATGTCAAATACAGCAAAGACATCAAGACAAAAGTTCATCGCGGCTTAAAGACCCATCCTGCCAGTGTCCTGCCATGAGTGAGGTTTCATTTGAATTGGCAAGACTATCGACTTAAACTGGTAGCTCTCCTGTGGACTGGCCAGTATACCGAATCTCAACCATTTTGAATATTTTCAGTCCAACAAATGATGGGATTTGACTCCATTTACTGATCTTTGGTCTACCAATGAGATTATTTCAGCTGTAAAAGAAAAGTAGCCTATAGCTAAAAGACGATATGTCTTTCAATTAAACATTAGCTATACCTAATCTGAATCATAGTTAGAGGTCATTAATTATGTTAATCCAAATATAAATGATTGAAAAGGTAATTACACAAAACCGTGTAAGATTTAAAGTGATAGCTCGAAATTTGTACATATTACTACATGACTTTACTACAACAATTTCAGGCTTTGGACGGCATACATTGCCATTACCACATTACCGTTAGCTACAACCAAACTACAACTTGTCCTTGTTGCGTTCTGAAAATGTTGAACAAATATCCTCTAATGTGTGATAATGGCGGCACGATAATCCGTACCTTCAGTCAGAGCCCTTTGGTTTGCTCCTTCTGCCGCTCGCCGTTCTTGGCAGGACGGAGAGAGAGAGAGCGGTCAGTAGTCTCAGGTTCTTTTGATGCCAAAAAAACTGTTTTTTCAGCTCTCACTCTGCACCTTTTGCTGAGGAAAACCATCTGTGCAAAGGATCAAACGGCCAAAAGGAAAGAGGCTCAGTCTCCCTGCAGTGGCGGTTAGGCCCGGGCCCGATGTTCTGCGTAGTTCAAGGCCAAGAATTTTGGTTATGAACTTACAATGAGGGAATAATGTTACTTGTAACAGACAAAGGAGAGATGGGACTTCCATTTCCCCGAGTCCCTTTACAGTGATGATAAGACCAGAAGGATGAGGTACGATGCGTTAAATTAAGTCATTTTTCCAAAAGCCTTAATGAGGCTTACATAAGGGGAAGGAGTTTCATTTTGCCAAAACCTCTATTTGCACGGGCCGAGAATTACCAGGGGAGCTCATGTGATTTAGAAGTTATCCCTCCACGTCTGGGTTTCGTGAGGTGCATTCTCACAGAATAAGTGGAGTCTTTATCTGAAATGTCATTATGATTTTACCCTACGCATGTTTATGTAAGACTCCCAAAGACTTCTTCCTCCGGTGCAAATGGATCCCCATGTCATGTGATGAGACGACCCGTCTGAATTTGCATTAAACATGCTGACAAAATCCATTCATTTATAATTGCTAATGCAGCATCCATCATTCTTAACCGGGAAAGAGTTACAAAAAAAGCTATAAAACAAATATGAGTGGCCAGTATAGCGAATCTCAACTTCAAAGATGAAAGATTTTGCCGTTTTGAACATTTTCAGTCCAACAAATGATGGGATTCGACTCCATTTACTGATCTTTGATCAACCGATGAGATTATTTCAGCTTCAAAGCAAAGTAGCCAGAAGACGATAGTGTTATATATGACAAAGTGCAGTCTCGCTTATTTGCAGGAGACTAATATGTGACCACATGACCTTTGTGTTTGGAGAAATATGGGAGATAATTTGCGGTGGAATCATTACTTGCCAAATAAGGGACCCGAACACGATGTTTAAATGGACCAAAAGCTGCGTGCCGTGGAATGAAACAAGCTCAATTGCAACTTTATGGTTTGAATCCTGATGTATCCTGATACGTGAGGAAACATGAGTGAGGGAAATAAATCACGGTGTCGATTCTTGGTGTACAGGTGGCAAAACCAATATATAGAAATACAAATATAAAAAAAAAAACATACAACAATGACACGAAGTTTCGACGAAAAAACGCCGCTGACCTTGAGGCGCGCGTGCAGCTGAGCTGGATGAAGACAATGTGTTTCTGTGCAATGCAAACGCCAGTGTAAATGATGGATTTTACAGTGCATGGGGGTGGAGTTACATCCTACGTGAAAGCACCTCATGGATGTGCGAGTACATTGTGACGGCAATAATCGTGGTGTCAGTTGGGTGGCACGAGCATCCGCCACATGAACACATGCGGTCGGTACAACTCTCACACGTACTGTAAAGCCCACACATATGCAGCTCTCTCTCTCTCTCTCTCTCTCTCTCTCTCTCTCTCTCTCTCTCTCTCTCTCTCTCTGCACCCAGCTACCTTCCTGTCCAGGATAAACAGACCGGCCTCGGACCCTCCACCTCGCTGCAGCAGTTAACGTCGGCCTCCGTGAAACGCAGCGAGACCGCATCAGCCCCAGACAAGTTTTACAAGCCCTGCGCTCTCTGTCCTGCCCTCCATCAGCCCGCCCCTTTTCCCCCCCAAAGGCCCCGTTCCCCCATCCCAGACCACTCCCCCAGGCCCCGTTAGCACTCTGGGGCTGAGGTTTACCTTAAAGAAAATGTTCTTCTACGCACAGCTGCTGCAGAGACAGAAAGCATTTCGACGGGCGGGAGCTAAAGAGCAGCAATATTTTGAAGTTTGCGAGCTTGAAATCTTAACCAACAGAGAGTGAATCGTAAATTTTAGGCTTCATTCTCTGATTTATGTCCTTTAAACTGTTGAAGCTGCTGAAAAGCTTTTCATTTATGGCTCTTTCTTCCTATACCGGTCAAATATATAGTAGATAACAAGCAGGGCAGAGGAGGACACATCATACACACACACACACACACACACACAGACACACATAGACATGCACTGCAACATAAAAGAAGGGGTGTAAATAGTGAAAGACAAGTGCAAAATGAGCAGATATGTTCATTATTGTTCAGCATAGATTCATATAAATCACAACTTTATTTGTCGTATACATTTCATTAAAACAAATAATATTTACATTTTATTTTAATAATGTAAAAAAAAGATGGCATTATAATTCCTGGCACATATCTATGCACAAAAAAAACAGATGCACTGTGTCGAGTGTTTAGCGAATGCTATTTTCCAACACCTTCATTTCCTAGACCGTCATTGTCTATAACGAAACCACAAATAATGTATCTGACTAAAGTTGGCCTACGCTACTGGAGAAACCATGATTTTGTACTTTTTTTTCAATTTTCAAACTAAAAATTAAACTGCAATTGTCGTACACCAGAATATGTTCATGTTTAATCAAGATATTTGTATTTTCATTTCATCTATACCATGCATAGACTAGTCCAACGCATTACAAGTAATACTAGAACATTTTGCTGGCACTGTTGCGAGAGAAGATACGGTCCAAAGTTTGTGTGCGGGACTAAATTATTATAACGATAAAGCCTGCAGGAGCACATGCAGTTTGCTTGTGCACATCGTCACCGAAAATAAATTGTAAAATTGTGTTGGAAGAATTTGGCAAAAGCCGTTCAACATATTTACGTTCAGTAATTGATGCTTTAGTGACTCCACCGTGTACTTTCATCTTACATCACGTCTGCCTCCACATTTTAAAAATCCAGTCGCTCCGAAGGTCGACTCGTTTATCGGCTGCACAACAACAGTTTCAGACACGGCGTTATTGAATGTCCTCCATAAGATCGAGTCATGTGTGGATAACACTGGCATGCACTGTATGGCCTCCCATTAATGTGCGGGTGAGGGGAACATATCACTTGTAAGACGGCTGCTCTTACCACTTAGCCTCATTCAGGTGCGCAGAAAACAGAATTAATTGGTTATTAACCCTCCCACCAAACTTTTTCCTGTAATTTAAAGCTGCTGCCTCACTCCCTCAAAACATTGGTGTTGTTTCAGCCATTAATAGAGAGCTGCAGGGACGATGTGTTTTTGTAGACCAACCCAGGAAGTCAGCTGGTTCCCTCCACAAAAAGCCAATGATATATTTCCATTTTTTTTTTTTTTTTGCAAATGAGGGTTGACGATAATAAAACTTTTTGAAGATAAACTTGTTTATTCAAGCAGGACAAAAACAACAGTACAACTTGCAAACATACTCACGTGAGATATACACATTGCATTCAGAAACATACAAATATATACCCCCCCCCCCCATCCTCCACAAACACACACTCACACACAAACACACACACATAAAGCTTTTGATTTAAATCTCACTGAAAGACTCAAAACGCAGTCAGCAGCAGCTTTTATTTTCATCATTTGCCGCTAAGCTAATGGCTGTGGATGAAGCATTTTTCTCTTCTGTCTGTCCTCCATTTCCTCTCTTCCTCCTCTTCTATCTCTCCCGCCCATCTCTTCCTTAATGCATCCCTTCAGACGAGCAGGCCACACCAGAGCCATAAATCTCAGCTCTGTGTCTGTCCATCACTTCTCATAAAAGTCTCATTTGTCTCAGTAAAAACTCAAGTTCCTTTCCCTGTGAATGTTTTTTTGTTGTTGTTTTTTGATGGGCAGGCATCCCTGTAAATAACGTGTTGCCATGTATTTTACAAACCATCGTCCGAGGTCCATCTTGTTTCAATCAGCGCTTGGAGCGGAGGATTTAATGCTCAGATTGTTGCAAGGTGGACTGGAGCTTGAATCGAGGATGCATGTACGCAGACTGCGTGTGCGTAATGCACGTTGACCTGCAGGTCAACTTGTCTCCACCTGTCATTCTGTGTCCCGTTGCTTTTCCAAATTTGAGGCTACAACGAATCTTTCCAGCATGTTGCGAACCATTTATGAAGCTTGACCTCGGACCCTATTTATAGGACCATGGAAGGAACTGGATGAAATGTGCCAAATGTGATGGTTTTCAAATCCCAGAGGGGGGGGGGGTTGTCCACGTCCTCCACGAGTACAGTCTATGATGAACCTACAGGAAATGATCTTCTCCCATCAACTGAGCTTTATGGTGAGTTTTTGATATATTTTCATCAGGAGTGACCAGAAGCAGAGCTACGAGGAGAATATATTGGACTTTTATATCGGAAACACAGCAAGACCACACCCTTTGTGTGTAATAAGGAACTTCTTCATAGTTTGTCACATAAACAGAGGTGATAATATATTAATGTTCATAACTTTTGTGGACAAAAAATGTATGAATGAAACTCATGCTTCAAGTCACTTTTGACTTTTTCTTTATTATTATGCAGGACAACAATCTTCCACTAACCTTAATCACATTCTGTGCGAGCCTGAAGCCAACAAAAAAACAATACTTTAGTTGTCATGCAAGAGCTTGTCCATTGTTGGATTGAAAAACATTTTAAAAAACATGAAGTCAGTGAACATTTTTGCTTTTGGTCCGATATGTTCTGTCTGAACAATAATCCAATACCTTCAATCTTGTTTCCTCATTAGGTTGAAAAAGAAGTGAGCGTCTATCAAACACGCTTGCCAAGTTGCGGTGTGTCAGTGTGATTTGTGGGAGATAGGGTTGCGACAGAATGAGCTACACATGTTTGTACAAGCAATTGAGGGGAAAGATTTCTCCTCTAAACTTCCACACAGCCTCTCTGTCCACCTCTTTGACTGTTTCTCTCTGCATTTAACAGAAATGACAAACGGGTACTTTTGTGCACGCGTTGCTTTGACTGTGTTGTGTGTGTGTGTGTGTACGATGGCAGGAATCATAATGCTTTTAAATGCATCGTCCCGCCGGCTGGAACGCAGCCTCACTACACTCTGCATGCTTGAGTCCCAGCTCCCCCGCGATGCAAAGACGTGAACGTTGCGATATTACTCCGTGTTATGAAAGCGCTCGTTGGCTCATCACAGTGTGCGCAGAGCCAGAAGATGGCAGTGCAGAGCTTCAGTTAGTGGGTGTCAAGAGGACTTTGGGCTCCATGTGGCACAGCTGCAAGTGTGAATGAGTGCTTCTCGGCCTATGCGGCTCTGAGCCAACTGTAAGTCATGAGATATTCCCCCCTTCAGGACGTGAGACTGGTTTCACAGTAGCCTCCGAGCTCGCTGCGCTTCATCACCTGACAGTGAATCTGTTGCTACCTGCTCAGAGAGAGCGTTCTCCGATCCGTTCGCTGAGTTCAGCACGCTGGATTCCTCTTATTGTGTGTGCGTGTGTGTGTGTGTGTGTGAGAGAGAGAGAGAGAGAGAGTGTGTGTGTGTCCATCATTAAAGATGAATCAGTCTGCTTCTGTCTGTGTCTGCTTGGCTATTACCGGAGCAGACAGACCATCAGATTGCTAAAATGCACCCGTGTGTGTGTGTGTGTGTGTGTGTGTGTGTGTGTATGTGCGTAAGCCTGCGTGCGGACTCATGGACGTGGGACTGTTGTTGCGCTTGAGCGTCATTGTTATAATTGCGTCCGCTGCCACAACTGTGTGTCCACAGACCGAAGCAGGCAGTTGAATGTTGTTGACTGGCGAGCGGCAACACAACGTCACTTCACATGTTGTGTAAGAGCGCTGCCTAAATAAAACAACAAAAGATTGTCAGGAATCCAAATCCAAACTCTTGTTGGTTGTTTTTCCGGAGACATTATTGTAATAAAAGATGACATGGATTATTTTTCTTCAAAGTCTGTACATGAAGTTCACCGAGTTAAAACAAAAGTGTTTCGTATTGGAGTTTGATACAAACACGCGTCAGGGGGAATAAAGGTTTACTATAAATCCCACTCACCTTTCACTCCATCTCAAATCAGTTTTCCACACCCTCCCATCGGCTGCAGCGGCTCTTTAAACGGAGGCTTTTAAACCCAATAAAGTGCGCAGTAATGACAGAGTGCTGAGAGGAGCTCAGCGTCCGTCACATGTTACACTTGTTACGCAGCACTCTTCCCAAAAAAAAACAAAAAACCCCTCACCCTGAAGACCTGCAGCGTCGTCGTGTGACGCTCCACAAAGTTGTAGTAAAAAGTTACATTTCCGTGACGGTGTCTGTGCACGTTTGTGTGTTGACATGTGCATCTTAGTGGTATAACAGCAATTGTGTACGCCTGTTTAGTTTAAGTGTTCGGGTGTGTGTGTGTGTGTGTGTCTCTATGTGAACAGGTGTGTAGTGACTTAGAGTGCGTACTGTGTGTGTGTGTGACATTGGCTCTTCCATCTGCCATTACCTCACTGTAATAATAACACCATTATTCTCTCTAACTAAGATTCCATCCTCAACTTTTGATGACAGTTGAAGCTCATCCAGCTTCAGTGTGCGTGTGTGCGTGTGTGAGTGTGTGTATGTGTGCGTTTGGGTGTGTTTCCCTGCCAAAGACAAATGCCCCAGGACACACAGCTGAGCCGGCTGGTTGAGGCTAACGTTTCACGGCAAAAAAATTGTCATCTCTTCTCACTGTGATGGATATTTTAATGGATATTTTATCCACGCTTCCTCCAGGTGCCCAGGCTTTGTGTGTGTGTGTGTGTGTGTGTGTGTGTGTGCGTGTGTGTGCTTCCTGACTTCGTGTACCCTCGCCATACTTTCATTAATCACAACCCTCAGACATTCTTTTTCCTGTCAGAAGAGAAAAGACGAGAGACAGATGATCTTTGTTTCCACAAAGACACTTCTTTGATTTCCGCCAACGTCTTTCCTCTCCCAAACCGCTAAGTGGGATACAAAACATGATCCCCTTTGACTGCCATTCAAAAGCCCTATTGGCGCTCCGGTCGGAAGGCTAGCCTATATTGTCTTTAGATATGGACGAGATCGTATGTAGACTGCGCATGTGGTTTTCCTGGCTTGGTAATAAAAAACGAAACGCAGAAAGAGAGAGGAAGAGAAATGTTGAATAGACATTACTGGAGCCATTTCTTTTACATTGCTGAAGGATATCAGTGTCAAGGAGGGATGCAGTCCATTTACTGGACCTCTGCTTTTCTCAGTTATTTTGCAATACACACAGATTTTTTTGTTCATGCACCATTACGAAAACTAAGCTAAACAGACCTTGTGTTATATTGCTTTCCTGACGAAGGAAAGATGCTATAAAAGCAAAATGAAATAAAGGAATGCGCGAGTGAGAAAACAGCACTGTGAATCATCAAGAAGTCTGATTAAATGGGTGAATAGTAACAAGAAAAATGAATGCTTTACCTTCCAGTACGGATCAAAAACATGTACGTTAACGCTACGACGAGGATCTTTATTTTCCTGTTGATTCGAGTGAATCCGAGTGTTTCTGAGCATCAAAGTCCCCGAAGAAAACCTCTCATTTTACTGCAGCAGGTTCAGGTTCTCCCTTCCCAGGTCCTGCTTCCTCCAGCCTGCAGCTCCGGGTCTAAACTAAAGGGACTTCCCGGTGAACCTGAATGATTTCATGAATCCGACCCAGTGGCACCGAGCACGAGCATCGAGAACTATGCAGAAATAGCTTAATATCTCCTCGCTGATGGTCTTGTTTTCTTGCTTCAGCCACATAGAGGCGCCAGGAATACACAGAGACGGTTTCATAAGCACTGACAAGTTCCTTACAGTAACTTTAAAGGCTGATTTGTACTCGGGTTTTACGCAGAGACGCAAGACACGCAAGACACGCATGGCCGACCTTGCGTGGTCAAGTCGGCCATTTTGCGTGCTTGCGTGCGTCACCCCAAATTTCTGACTATCCGTCAAAGCTACGCGAGCCGCACGCAGCCCGGAAGGCTGTGATTGGTCCGCTAACCGCATCCTTTCTGAGTCTCTCATTTCCGGTTTCATAGCATAATACCGCTGTTTTTAAAAGCCCGAACAAAAACACGAACAATGGATCTGTTGAAGAACGTTTGGCTGAAGAGGTCCACAAATATGAGCATTTATGAAACCCGTCTGACGGAGTATAAGGACACGCAGATGGAGGTGAATTCCTGGAGGGAGATATCGGTGAACGTCGGCGTGCAGGTCGACTCTTAAACGGTCGTTGCGCCACCTGCTGTTCTGGCGTATGAAAAACGCACGGGAACTATAAACCAAAACGAGTCCGTCAATCCGGCTGCGTGGCCAGCCGCAGTTGTAGTTGCAGAAGTATAATTCAGCCTTTAGTTGCAAATTGTCGTCCAAAATATCAAACGCATGCTGAACAGCTGTTCTTTCGTACTTTCAGCCGCGCTGCATTAGCTTTCGTTAGCTAGTTCTCTGGGTGGCGTCGTCAGTCTCTCGGCTGGTTGGTCAGTCAACTAAACATGTGGCTTAAAGTGAAGATACCTTTGGTTTATGACCGAACACCCGCCAAAGGATTGTCTTCATTACGAGGTGTTACTAAATGTGTTAGATGGGATGAGGAAAAATACAAGTTACCTGGATATAACTCCAGTTCTATGATGTTCACCGCCACTCTGTCACCATGTCAAAGGAAAGCGAACGCGGTTGCAGTTGGGAATATTAGATTAGATTATAATGTAAGCATGTTGAGGATGCAGAGCCATCCGCTGCTGAGCCATCCATCCATTATCAGAACCGCTTACCCTGTTTAGGGGGCGCTGGGCGCTGGAGCCGATCCCAGCTGTCAAGGGGCGAAGCTGTCAAGGGGTTCACCCTGGACAAGTCGCCAGTCCATCGCAGGGCAGACATCGAGACAGACAACCGTTCACGCTCACATCCACACCACATCTGCTGCTGAGCGTCAAGCATTAAACCAGCTTTAGTCTCTGTGTCCAGGAAGAGCCTCTCTCATGGACTATTGCATCTCCACAGCATCCGGGCCATTTGGTTATGACTTCTTACAAAGAAAAAGATGAAGAAAAAAATCATCACACTTTTAGATCCTCGATGTGCCAAAATCCATAAAGACATAAAAATAAAAATGTGAGGGATAATTTCCTGCAGAGCGTCCGTTTCTTCCTGTGGGCACGGCGTGACTGGCAGGAAGCAGAGCTCACAGCGTCATGCAGAACTGATATGAAAACACAACTCAGCGAAGTGAAGGGAGGATAAACAAGCTTATTGGGATGGATTATGTCCAGTTAGTTTTGACGGAGGACTGAAAGCAGGATAGTAACAAATGGCTTCTTTTGGAGGAGGAAAACAAATTATATCCAACTATGCGGAGGGGAAAATACAGGGATATCATTAGAATTATGCGTCAATGTATTATTCATCTTATTTGAAATAGGTACGCCCACGAAAGCGAAGCGTCCCAAGTGCCTTTGGGGTGTGATGTCCTCTTTATATTTACGGTCAGCATTGTTGTGCATCTGGCTGAACAGCCGCGGTTTTTTATTAAGGCTTTTTGTGGCTTGGACTGAGCTCGACCTCGGGCCATGGGTTTGGACACATCCAATGCCACAAACACACATAAGTATGCACACACACACAGACACACACACACACATAGAGAAAATACACATTCTAAGGTTACTCAAGTCTGGCGGGAAGGGAAAAAGAGCATTCTTGCAAGAGGTTTAAATTGACTTATTGAGTTATTGAGTGATTCCTGATTCCTGATTTCCGTGCCGGACAAAGAGGAAGGTTTGTGAAAGTGCAGGAGCAGCTCTGTTCGGATCACTCCCAAAGAGGACGTGCTTGAAGAAGTCATTTCTCGGTCAGCATCGGGCTTTATCAGGATGTAGAAATACACGAACTGCACAGTTTATGGTCTGGGTGACACAGAACAACCTCAGTGGGCGAAGCCAATCATTATCCACATCCAGTCCTGGGTTTGTTGTGTCTAATCAAGCTAAATACTGTTTATGGGCTTTGTGTGGAACTGATTCAGATGCGTATTTTCTCTAAGCCCCTGGCTGCAATAATGGAAGCTGTTGTTTAAATGCTCCTTCGCATTCAAGTTTATTTATTTCTCCGTGCTGTCATCACAAGTCTGCCGCAAATCAAACTAATCAACAATCAATTACAGAACAAAACGCAGCTATACTGCTAGAAAAAGAAGAAAAGAAACACATGTTAGACATAACAAGGCCTCCTAATCTAGAGAAGCCAGCCCAGACCCTTCAAACCTTTAAATCTGTTTGAGGAAAAGCTGCCGTGAAAACCTTCATACATTTATTTATCCTACATTTTTCATAAGCGCTGGAACAAATGATACAGTCTCCTACAAATGTCTCAGCCAAAAGCTCTGCTCTCATGTCCTGATTGCAGCAGTATGATTTTAATCTGCTGCAAATCTGCCTTATTTATTATTTTAAAAACTCCACATTTTGTTAGAGACAGATGTCGCGCGTTAAAAGTAATCCCACATGAATAAAGACAACATGATTTTTTTTCTTTTCGTTTTAAGTTCTCCTGAAGATAGGACGTTTATATTTTTATCGTCTGAAAACTAGATGAACGCTTCATTGCACATTTTATAATAAGTGATTTGGGTAAGTTTTTATCATCCTGTGCAATAGTTACATTAATGTTTTGACAACAATGTGTTATCATTTTAAAAAGTTACAGACTTTATATATATATATATAATTCTATATATAAATTGTCTGTGCCTTTAACTATAAGAGGCATCTAAAACCGCCCATCACAATTAAGGTGAGCATTAGAAGAACGGGAGCGTACACAATGTGACGGTCCTGCAGCACGCGAGCCGTTTACCTCCAGTAAACATGCTGCTGGAGGGAAGAAGTCAGGACTCAGACGTTTGTCCAATCAGGGCCCGTTTTCCCACAGAGAACATTTACTCTCAGGTCCTTTATGCATGCGTTCTCATTATCAATACCAATCTTCTGAATTGAAGACAGAATCAAAGCAGGAGAGCCGCAAGGCGGACACAACGGTTGCCACTGTGTGTCGGGCCGCGCGTTTGTGCGCTGTTTGTATTTTCAGGACGGCACCATTAACTGGCCCCTCGCAGAGAAGCTCAGCGGGGTTCAAATGTGTTTTGTCTTGCTGTTGACTCAAGCTGTGTTTCTCGGAGGCGCCACAACCGTCATGGGTGGCCACACCGGGCCTTTGGCACGGCGCACATAAATGCTAACTTGCCCTGTAGTAAACAGCTCGACTTCCCTCTCTCTCTCTCTCTCTCTCTCGCTCTATCTCTATATTTTTCTTATGCACACTAGAATGCAGGAGAAAGAAGTGTACTTATAAATGCTCTCTCGCATGTTCATACACAAACACACACAAACACACACACACACACACGACCGTTACTCTGCAAGAACAAACTGCTCAAACACAAAAAGTATGCCGTGAATGCACAGAAACAAGAGAGAAAAATGTGCTTATGCTCAATGCATGTTTATATAAGCACAAGTTCAAAGGGACACACACACACACACACACACACTCTGGCCGGACCGTAAAAACAAACGGCTGAAAATATGGCATCGGTCTTCTGATTAAACATTCACATTCCAGGCGAACTGTGTTGGGCCTGCCGGGCAACAGCCGTCATATTGACGGTCGGACGTGCCGTTTGTCCGGGCGATCTCTCATGAAGGGAAGCTTTATGGCGCAGCCAGCTCCATATAATCAGCTTTAAATGGACCAAATGCTAACGAGAGCGACGGCACCCTCCCACCCTTCATACCAGCCGGCCGGCCCCCGGGAGTCAGGAAAGACAGAGACAACAGCCACGGGGGCCATGAAGGAATGTTAGAGAGTTCAAAGATCCGCCCCCCAAAACCACCACCACCCCCCCCCCCCAAAAAAAGGTTATTGGCCTGTAATTGTGATAAGGTTTTTAGTAAGATCCAAAGCCATCCGTCTGGAAATTGTTAAGCTGGAATGACGATTGGCTCTCGCATGCTGAGTTGCTGCAGCTATGCATATTAGATGAAATAGTCATAATATTTGAAGTCAAGATAGCTTTCACCAAAAGAAATAACAGTGATGGGGCCGTAATTACTACACGACCCGCCACCAGACTCCCGACGCGGCAGCGGACGAGCCATGATTAATGACCGTCCGGCAAATTACCGAATGTAACATTTTAATCCCATACACTAAACTTCCGTGACTGAAAAGCAGCGCATGAGTTCCCGTGAGCCAATATCGATGCCAGTGAAGCCGTGAAGGGCTGAACAGTGACGGCAAAAGTTGTTTGACATCCGACCAGAAAGTACAACAGCGTTAAATGTGATTCTTCACGAATCGCTTCATGGTTGTTTGTATGAAGGAAATGGGAAATGTGTGCAATGTGGTGTTGTAAAATACTGTATCGTATTTTATTGTCTCATTAATCTGTAATTATCTCTGACTGGAGCCATACGAAACCTACAAAATCAACAGACAGCGCACCAATAACTGAACAGAGGGAAAGGTAATACATGTACCCATGCTGGAAACACATATGGCATACTGTATATTGAAATGACATACATGGTCATGTAATAAAGATAGAATCATTTCATAGATGCATTCAAAAAGTGCTTCTACTTTCTTTACTTTTTCTTTTTTTGGGGGGGAGATTTGGGGACCTTTCTGCCGGTCCTTGATCAGCTAGTTCCCGGTCGCTCCGGAGAAGTTCAAGTCCGGCCTCTTGTCCGTGCAACTCAGATAAGTTGCGCTGCAACTTGCCTTTATTGACATGACGTGACATTAGACTTGAGGCCAAACAGAACCTTGTGTCTTAATTTTAGATGCTTTTTTAAAAAATTTTTTACAATCTCCGAGCTGGCTTTCGTGTGCCTTTCACTGAAGGGAGGCTTCTTGTGGCCACGCTGCCAAAAAGCTCCGATGGTGTTGCAGTGTTCCAGTGTCGAGGTTTGTCTGGAGGTCAGCCAGAGTGAGGTTTGCGGTTACCCCTCTAACCAAGGCACTTCTCCTCCTAATTACTCAGTTTTGGCTGGGCAGCCCTCTCTCGTCAGAGGCCTCGTAGTTCCAAACGTCTTCCATCTGCACGAACCACGGAGACCTGGCTTTGTGCTCTTATCGCGTTGCCTTCTCCTGATCTGGGCCTCGACACGGCCCTGACTCTGAGCTCTGCCAGTTCCTGCAACGGCAAAGCTTGTTTTTTGTTATATATTGCGCAGTGCTAGTTGTAAGACTCTTCATAGAAAGGCGTGTGCCTTCCCACATCCTGTCCAGTCAGTTGAATTCACCAAAGGTGGACTCCAATCAAGGTGGAGAAACATCTAAAAGATGATCAACGCATTGGCAACAAACCCGATGAAGGGGGTCGTGTGCTCTGAGAGACGTCCAACAAAGCTATTACTGTGCGGAGACTCCACTGTCTGACTAAAAACCTTTAATATCCCCAAGTGACACATTCAGTCGATCAGATGATGCAGACAGGAGGCCTTTACAGTCACGTGGCGGCTCCGTCTCAACCATGTCTGAGACGGACGGTGAAGAAAGAAAACAGAAAGGGGAACTTCAGGCTAAATTCCAGGACGGTTTGCTGCTGTGTGCATTAATCTGAAATCAGATCACTTTGTAGTGTAAAAGGCCTTTTACATACTGTAACATGACACCTGCAAAAGAAATGGCTTCATAAAACATGCAGGAACCACATTCATCCTCCTTGAGTTCTAACAATTTGAACCTCTTCAGATAAATGTCAGCCGGTGTTGCGAGTTGAACTTTTAATTCTCTTTTTATGTATAGAAATATGCACCGTAATGGAAGCTGGTAAGCTAGGCTAACGTCCTCTCGGGAAGAGGAAGCTAGTTAGTCTAGTGTGCGAATGTTAGCGCCAACATTGTCAGTCAGAACTGTCACTGCAGTTAGCGAGCCAACCTCATCCGAACAAAAAAAAACAGCATTGCGAGGACTTATTACGACTAATTTTTACTTTTGATGTTAGGTGGTAAACATCTCGATGCCATCGTCATTATGACGATAGCGAAGCCGGAAGTCAGGTGACGCAGTACCAGGAGACAGCTGTTTGTGTCATTAGTGAAACCCAAACATGTGTCGTTTGCATATGGACCTGTTATGAGTTTTTCCCTAAAAGACACAACTCAAAACAATCACGAGAGCCATTTTACTGATTCCTTATCATAAAAATAACTTCATCAAATTCTAAAAGCCTCCGACAGCAGCATGGTGCAACAGCAGCTCCGTAAATCACCTCAAGTTGCCCGTGCTTCATTTCCAAATGTGGAAAAGTCATTTTGATAAAAACCGGACCGGAAAATTGTCGGTCCACACAGAAGAGGAAGACACGTGTGCAATGAGCCGCATGCGGTGGGTCAAACTCTCCAACGAATCGAACTTCCTCCACACATAGTTGCGGGTAGCTTCTTGAATTGTTGACTTCGTGTTCAGCCATGCGAGTCTTATTAAATGAGCTGAGCTACAATGGCACAAATGGGCTGCAGTTGACAAGGCAGAGAGCATCTGGTAAAAGTAAATCTTTACAAGCCCCAGACACACGGAGAGAGGCGCACAGTGAGAAAGACGCATTATACAGCGATAGGAAGAGGATGTCTTTATGGGACAGCTGTGTTACCCAAGAGAGCAGGAGGAAGTGTTAAAGGATGCTACCGAGGCCTGTTGACATGGATGTTGACACTCTGGAGACGGATAGTACCACCAGATATTTCATTATCAAGACTTGGTTGGACCTCCGCTGTAAGTATCGCACAGAATTCACTCACAGCCCGTTTAATTGTTAATTTAATGGGCATGCTACCGGTACAGATTGTTAAAGGGGACTCAAGGGAACAGACTTAGTGAAACGACTTCTAGTTTGACACCCAATACGTGCTGGAGTGCTTCAGGTTCATCTGTGGGTCTCCAGGTGATCTACAAGGAGAAAGATTTTTTAAAAAAGAAGCAGCTTTTTTAAAAAAAAAAAGCAATGAAGTGTAACTGTCAAAATAATGCTGAGATTGCCTAAAACACATCCAAACCTACGAAGAGTTCATTCTGAATGAAACCGCTGCCGTCGCTGGGCTGTTTGTCATCATTGCTCCATAAGTAAATGATCTGAAGCGAGCGTTTCTCCCTGTGTGTGCAGCTTGTAAAAATATCGCAGCTGCTTTGTGACTGTGGAGTTTAACGGCTGTAAAAAGCTGTGTGTGTGTCTGTCTCAGTGTGTGTGTGTGTGTGTGTCAGTGTACTTGTGTTGAAGCCTGCATGAGCGCTACACCTCAAAATACCACACATCAACAGGATACCTATTTGCATAGCAGACATAATTGAAACTATAAAAAAAGCGTTTGTCATCCTCGAGGAGGGAAAGTCACTAATTTTAAGTTTTTGAATTACTGTAATTACACATGAGCGTTTCTGATGAGGTGAAAACATTAAAAAGAAGTTTTAACCACATCTTTTGAAATGTAAAGACATATCTGTCTTTATAACCGAAGCTTTCTAATTTGTGTTTGGCTTGTTTTCAAAGGGCCGTATTTGTTTTGCACATTTTAATCTGTTGGACTTTACATTAGTGATAGAGCCAAAGAATACCGTAGGATTTGGTCTTCGAGGTTGTAAATGGTGAAATGGTATAATTGTTGGTCTTCTAAACATCTGCTTTATGGTCTCTTTGACTCTGAATGGACCATCGTTTACTGAATGAACATCAAACTGGAAAAGACTTGAAAGCAACATAAACTCATGTTCACCATATTTATTGAGTTAATAAGTGAGAAGAAGGGTAATTTGATGTAATTACACATTTTTCTTTCTTTCTTTTGTTGTCTATCTTATGCATTTTTAATTTTATGTTCATGTTAATTTTGTACAATGTTCATATATTATATAGGTGGAGGCTTCAAATAATCCCAGTTGGCTTTTTGTCTCTTCCTGCTCTGTGATATTTATTTATCTGTGATTTTTATTGTATTGTTTATATTAAATATAATTAATATACAAATTTAATTTTTGTATTTTTGTCAAAGACTTCTAAATAATCAGATTTTTTAATTTTTTAATTTTTTATTAGAGAGAATGCAAGTTTGAAGACACCGGGCAACCTCAGGTTGCCGCAATAGTCAACCCCAATATCGATATCGAGGTATTTGGTAAAAGATATTGTGTTATATGATTTTCTCCATATCGGCCGGCACGAGCCCCGACTTTGACGTCCTTGACAAATTTAGATTTGGGAAGTCCGTCAGGTCGTCTGTTGTTTGTCGTGCAATTTGAGCATAAAGTCGCAGGCTCGGCAATCAAAATGTGAGTGTACACAACGTACAAGAATGAAAACATACAGCATCTTCCCAGCTTCATACCAAATTATATCATAACGACAAATACCTTTACTGAATTTCTGGTCATACTGCTGAACCTTTAACTCTCCAGCCCCTTCAATATAAATACACCTGGGCGTCTCTGCACCGGCACATCATACAGTGTGTTGACGCTTTACGACTATCTGGCAACTGTCTGGTGACACTTTGAGGAGCCAATATTTTTTTTTATTGACCTACATTCTGCTGTGTCCAATGTTCCCTTGAGTTCAGTTCAGCTCCATGGAACAAAAGAGTAGGTCTCTGCAGGTAGTTGGAGGAAAACACTGGGTGCAACTCGCCTCTCGAGTGTTTTCTCAACTGGACCCCAATACGAGCGACTCAGCCCCGAAGCACTCGGCCAGATGTGTGCTATGCATCACGCCTTTTGATTGCTGTCCACAGGACAGCACCCAAATGGCCGTGGATCCGATGGCTTTCCAGCGGCTTTATGACTTGAGATCTTAATAAAGTGTCTGAATGACTTTCCAGTGCTCTCATTCGTTTTTATCCTCTTTACTGGGTGAAAGCGAGCCCTCTCTGAGTGCTCTGAGGGATATGCCTTGAAGAGCTTTGCAGGTTTTTTTTTTGCGCCTTTGAAGGATCCGTACAGCAGGGATTTTCCCACTACAATTCATCTCCGTCTGTCTTCTCTGTGTCTGTGTGTGTGTGTGTGTGTGTGTGAGTGTGGAGGTCTGCCACAGGCCTAAACCGCTATTAGTGGGGATTTTGCCCTCCCTTTGAGGTCGTGATCTGTTTCGTTTAAATAGGTGAGAAGTTGGATTAGATCTGAATCTCCTCCGCACACCATAGGACTCCCTTCCCGCAGGGCCTCGCAGGTCATCATCAGGCAGCCGACCACCATTTCCATGGATGCGAGGTGGGTCTAAGTGAGTGCTCTTTAAAGAACCTACGGGATGAGATCACACTGGGAACGCGGGCAGCACGGTGGCCGACGAGTTACACGCGACTGTCCTGTTGATGGAAAAGAGTTTGTCAGAGTCGGGAGCTGATGGAGACCAAAGCAGAGCTACAAGGAGATGGAACATGGACTCACAGTCGTAAGCGTTCGTTACGCTGCCGCCCGAGAGGCGACCTAACAGTGAATACTGCTCTAAAGAGCTGGTTTAAACAAACACAACAATTAGGACAATTTACAACAATCGACTACGACTGAATCTGGTAGGACCAGTAGTCGTTTGGGGCTACGTTGTTATGTTTTCTAAACTTAGATATTACTGTGAAATTGACATGACTTTTCTATTTGTGTGATCCCCGTCGCGCTTTAGGATTTACCGTCATTAATTCTCCCGTAACGTTGGCGTTTGATTCGAGTCACAGCCAAAAAGGTTTGATGAAAATGTTTCTGCCGAAAGTGAATGTTTGCGGCAATGCAGCTGAACAAAGATCTGTTGTGTTTTCCACAGCAGCAAAAGAAGAAGAAAAAGCCCGCACATTCATATCCAGTTGGCTTCATAGCTCCGGTTCTGAACTTCATGGCCCCTGATTGGTTTGTGGTGAGGCACCAAGAAAAACATGGAAAGTAAAGAGATAAAAATGCGTTTTACAGAGCATTCCACAAATACTGAGTCTTGTGTCTTCATTTGAGAGGGAGGCTTTTCTCCAGACAACGTCGACAAGTCAGAACCTCGGGGCTGGCTTCGGGTCCCTGTAAATCTCTTCTCAAACACATGCATGCGCACACATACCTGCTCGAAGTACCTCTCCACCGAACTTCAGATGCTTTCATGTGCTCAAGTCACGTCTATCACATTAACCTTAATTGGCCTGCGCAAGTGCACGAAACAACAAACATGTCCTGAGTGCTGCAGAGACAGCTCAGGCCCGAGGGGAGGGAGGAAGGAGTGAGGGGGGGGGGGAAGGAGTGAGGGGGGAGGGAGAGGAAGGGGGGGTGGGGGGTACGCGTCAAAATAACTGTGACAGGTAGAATAATGTGTTGTGAAGAGCTGAACACAAAACTCTGCAGAGCTGCTACTGTGTGGAGGGTGATGCTCATGCAGGCAGTGGATTACTATATATATATATATATATGTGTGTGTGTGTGTGCATACGTTCTGTTGTGCAGCGCTTGTTTGGTGATCTCTACTCGTAGGGGATACCGGCCCAGCTCCATTACCGGACCCGCTTATATCCCATGATTCACAAAACACATTACATTCACTCTGATGCCTAAAGTAAATCACCACTGACTGACTTTTATACTACAAACTACCGTCAGTATAACTTTGTTTTAGGTGTTATTAAATGTCAATAGCCCACTCAACACTTGTGTCACTCGCTCACAACGTTTTTATGTTTTTGAGATGTTTTTATGCACCTAAACAAACAAACACACAACCACAACCCCAGCATGCACCGCTACTGATACCACTGATGTTCACATCCCATCGTGTTGTAGCGACCCTGGATCAGGAAAGCTTGCTTATTGTGTGGTATATTCTGTAACAAGGACACTGTGACTGACGGGCTTCACAGCTCACGAGACCTTCACTGACCTCCTGAACCCAGTAATTACAATAACCAGTCTTCTTATCTCGAACAACTTATTCCTGTAAACACAATGACACTTAACATAACAGGCGACACTCCGTCTGTTACAGTATGTTTTTTTTTCCATTTCTACAATACAGTTCATACTAATTCTACCCTCTGATTGCAGTTTCTTTATCGTGTGGTCTTAAGGCTCTGTAGTTATACGTATAATCATCTGATACTAGCCCAGAGTTCAGCATATTCATCTAGAAAACTATACCTACCCTAAAGTGTTACAATAGCTAGTATGATTTTATTCCATGTGTTCCAGTGGATCCAAATGTGATTTTTAAAAAAAAGCCATGTATGATGTAATTTCTTTGTAAACGTCCCAAATAACGTTAAGGGGTCGGGTATATTTTCGAAGAGGCCACTGACTGGTCGGTACGTGCGATGCATTGAGTGGGCAGCGCGCCGTGGATCGAGTGGGCCGGCGTGACGGTGACTTCCTTGACACTTGTTCCCGCAGGCCGCCTGTGTCCGGGGGGGGGGGGGAAGAGCAGAGTTGATCCTCGACGCTGACAGGCTTTAACAACCTTGTTACGGTATTTGGACTCCAATTAACGTTTGATTATATGCTGACGTTCGACCTTTGAAATCCGAAACGTCACAAGTCACCGCAGTGTTTAAAAAGCAGGCAAACACCAATCAAGACCATTGCGAGGGTGTTAAAAGGTTGCAAACAAACAAAAAGGAAAATGAGCACATGCCGCCCTCCACATTTCCCCCTTTTATTTATTATTCCTGTCCTCTTGTGACAAAAAAAAGTTATTTAGGTCCCCCAGAGAAGAAAGAACAGCTTTTAATGGCGGCGTTTCTTCCTTTTTGAGAAAACTGAACTGTTTGAAACTACAGTGCATCAGAAGGTGATGACGTAATAACGTTGGCGATCTGTTGACTTTTCCCCTGGCATCATTATCAGGTAACATTTTTCATTTGTCCAATTATTTTGGTTCCTGAATAAACTACACGAAGAACTAATGGCACGCCGTTCCACCTCAGCTGTACGTTTTGTTGTAAATGAGCAAATACTGGCATGCTAACGCGCTAAACCAAGGTAAGCGTGGTGAACATGTCAGCACGATGACCTCAGCTGGGAGCGCCACGGTGTCGTGAAGGCCGTGCGAGGAAGGCCGCGTTCAACGTGCAGCGTATCGATCTACACGCGTGTGGTACATATGTAGAAATCATAAAGAAAGAAAAAAACAATAGATGAGTGGAAGAGAGTGCAAGTCGCGCTTTTGACTCGCTGCTACATCGAGACATGAATTGAGGGTTCAAGTTTGAATCTATTAATCTTCCACAGATTACATTAAGAGACGTCTGGTTTAGTTCTGTTGTGTTCACGCACTCAGTACACCAGCAGAAATATGACAGGCTGCTTAATGTGTTTGTGTAAGTCTTGGGAAAGCATGAGCGGAGCAGATTAGTTAAGTGTTTGATTCACACCTTCAAAGCCCCCATTGTACACACACACACCTACACACACGTACACACACACATTATACACACACACACATTTCCCTCTCCTACCATTCCTGGCGTCAGTTGAAGCACTACATGTGAGACACCCCTCATTAAGTTTGTGTGTGTGTGTGTGTGTGTGTGAATTTTGACTGGCCCCTCTCCTCGCTTATTAAACCTTCATAGGAGGGTGACTACTCTGATGTATAAGTTCCCTTAGCGCGCGTGTGTGTGTGTGTGTGTGTGTGTGTGTGTGTGTGTGTGTGTGTGTGTGTGTGTTTCTATGAGGCCTGCATCCTGCGTGGATCGCATAGGGAGAGTGTTTCGGTCTACTAACAAAGAACCACTGTTGCGTTACTATACCAAACATGTGGAGAAAAGCAGTTGTCTCTGCCGCATTTCCTCATCTACTGTTTGTGTTCTGCCACGCACATCACAGTTGTGTGTAAAATAGAAAACATGTACACCATCTCAATACAGAGAAACCCGGTGTATGCCTCAGACGACTGAAACTAAAAGGCAGATTTAAGATATTTTTGCTTAGTGAGTGCAAGGCTTTCGTTTTCTATGTAAATGCTGATGGTAAGTATTCCTCAATGTTACATGCTATTAAACCAGAGCTGGAAACAGAATCATCCACAAGCCAAATGGTGAAATATAGAAAATTCTAACGGCTATCAATCGAGACGCCGGGAGATTTGTAACCACACAGCTGAATTTGAATGATTAAAAGCATTATTGATTACACATATACACGGTTACGGGATATGTTGGGATTGTCACTGTTGTGTACCAGAGGCTTCACCCGGCTTACTTCTGCTTCAGCCCTTTATGCTAGCTCGGATGGAGACTCAACCAAGCGACCCTTCCAGACTCACCAAACGTTATCAATCGAAATTAATCAAATTTTGATGGTGAAACTGGTCATCTCGCTCAGAGAACTTGTCTTCACTGTTTAACAGCTGCACCAGTAACAACGAGAATATGGCCGAGCCTATGACGTGAGCACGGGTTTAAGTCTGCACGCTCTCATGCGACAGGCAAGGACAGGTATACATAAAGGTATACAGAATCACCATATAGAAAGTGTTTAACGACCCTCCCCCTTTTTAATGTTTTTTATGTACTATTTGCTGTAAAAAACACTTAATCAACGATGGCGTCTGTGACGATTTTCTATCAACCACACCAAAACACACACACAAACAGAACACATACGGCTATGTTCACCACAGGAGGTGAGGTCTGAATTTCAAAATAAAAGGTGATGCTGTCTGTGATCCATGCCTTGGTGGACTATTTCCACATTCAATTTCCACGTCCGTTAAAAAGTTAGCGAGGTAACGTCACATTGTGCTTCCTGCCCAACGACACTGCCCTGCACTCAGCTCATAAAAGGAATATGATGTCATGGTCCTGAAGTGATTAACGGCCCACATAAACATTGAGCAGAGCGATCGCAAATTATAAACAGCGTGTGAGAGTGACGCTGCAGTTCCTAGTGGGCTGGCGTGATTAAACGGGGTGGTGGCACACGCCAGAATAATGACTTCAACTTTGGTAAACACAATGCATCAGTGCTCTTGTGACCCGGCGATGCACTTCCATCGTGAACTCCACATGCACTAAAGTACTGAGCATGTGGCCTGAGTGTAGAAGTCTTCACAACGCCGACGTCTTGAACTCAATTCAAAACGGACCATTTTGAAACCTAGCTAAAAGTGGAAAATCTGAATTGAATTTATGAAAAAAATCATTTAGAAAAAGAGGCCCAAGCAGACCTGAGGATGATTAGACCCAGAACCAAATCCAGTGGCACAGAACCAACCCAAATAGAGAGAGAAAAGAACCAACGTCCGGTCCACTTGGGTACCTTAAAGTCGGGTTAAAAGCCGCTCCTACCTTCAGAGGGTGTCCGCGCTGTAGCAAGCTAGCGCTGCTGCTAGCTCCACGCTGCTGCTAGCTCCACGCTGCTGCTACTGCCCACTGCCCGAGTCGGGCGTTGAGCCGGGGCTGGACTCGCTGCCTTCGGTGGTTGTCGGGGAGCTAGCAGGCAGCTAGCGGTGAACTAGCAGCAGCGCTAGCTGGCTACAGCAAGGAGCTAGTGGTGACACTCACCGAAGGAAGTAGCGGGTTGTAACCCGACTTTTACGGTATAATTGACATATCGACACGCAGTCCTGAGACCGGTGGATGATACCATGATGCTGTAGCCGTCGTACTGTACAGATGTTGCCGTTCGAGGGGCGGAACTTAGCAAAAGTTTGATAAACTCAATTTAATTTGAACCTGTGAAGCAACTTAAAGAGACGTAAACTCTCAGAACATGCCTGCAGCTTGTTTACCCTTTCTCTGCTTGCTTTATTCATCCAAAAAACATGGTTCAAATCGAGAGAAAGAGCCTTTTCTTTCTTCTCGTCAGCCCCAACAGTCGTCCTCAAGCCAGCAGGGTTGGGGAGGTTGGATCTTTTAAACCCTCTCTCAGGGGAGCTAATCCGTGCTTTAAGCCCAAAAAACATTTTAGGCGATGTAATTATTCAGCTTTCACAATGCCTGCAGCCTCGCCTGCCTGCGTACCTGGCCGGCTCCCCGTGCGGGGTTATTTGCTCGGCTACCAATTGCTTGTAAAAAAAAAGAAGAAAAAAGGCAGCTTCTGAAACAGAACAACTCATTACTTCTCATAATCAACTTCAGATTTGGTTTATTCATCCGCTGCAGTTTTTCTTAGCGTTATGAAAACCAGGTTTCATTTTTTTTAACGCTGATTTAGCTTCTGACGGTGCTGACTGTCTGAAATATTACAGTGCGAGAAATAGTGCAGAGACACATGAATGTGTTTTTATTAACAACATATTACATATTACATCGTAGCAGGAGATGAATGCCGACATACCCTGCACATAAACAGTGAATGTCTTAACATATGCAACAGATATCTACACCTGTAGGCAATTGTTCCAGGTGAATTAACAGGCGTACGGAGACACACTGGCTTTTCTGTCTTCCATCTCAGTTGAGGCCTGAGCGACAGTGCCAATTATTTCATTACCATGTCTGCAGAATTGTGTAACAGAGTCTGAACTTAGTCTGAACTTATAAAACAGATCTGAGAGTCCCATGCTGACCGGAGTGGACAGCTGTCGTTTCAAAGCAAAGTTTCCTGTAGAAATAAACAAGGTTGAAGGTGTCTTTAAGTTAAAAAAAAAAACTGGGATGTGTTGAACTTAGTCAGTTTGAGTTCAATATGAACTATTTTGGACATTTACCACCACAGTCTGCAAGTTAAACCTTGCAGTAATTGACATGATCTTATCGTTGATGGATTCGCAAACACAGCAGACAACAAGAAACATCAGCCCAGCTGGCTAAGCTAAGCTAGCCTAGCATAAGCGTAGTCAGTGAATGTTTGTTCATCACAGTCGCTAACTTTCTCAGTCTGTAAGTCCAGTATGAAACTCATTACGTAACTTCGTTTGATCATGAGAAACTTTGAAACATTTTGAATAACATCACACTAACAAAGATAAATATGTATCGTTCACTTTTCACACAATTTCTTGGCCGATGAAATTTATGTAATTTAATTTCTCTGCAGGTGAAACCAATTCATCTGATAAACATTTAAGCTCTTATTTTGAAAATCCTTCTTTCCTTTACCTACAATTTCTGATTATTTTGTTATTCATAAATTGTATTATTATTTAAAATTCTAATTTACATTATAGTTGCTGTAATTTTCCTAATGGATATCTGGAACATGTATGGAATAACTTCATTGACCTTTTCTCAATAAAGTTGGATTTAAATAAAGAAACTCTTCTTTTAGTCTTCAGGTGACTGCAGAGGAAAACATCTGGCCCTTTATCTCAGCATTTAATCAGCTAGTAAATGCTTCACTATACAACTGCTCCTCGCTGTCTGTTGTTTGGCACTGGACACGTAGTACAGAGGGTTTATCGGAGCTCATTCACTGAACACAGCTGCTGGAAACAAAGCCATGAGAACTGTGAGAGCGAATGAAAACAGTGAAGCCGTGGGCCGTAAAAACCCAAACAATGAGCTGAACGATGCTCAAAGGCTCACCACAGCGCAGAGGAAGCGCAGAGTCGGGTGACAATTCCCTGCGGCGTTCGTCCCCGCGAGCGACCCTTTTTCACCTTACACGCTGTAACTTGACTCGTGAAAGGTGTTGCCGCGCACTACGAGTCCGATCCCCATCGCTTCGGGACAAAACACGTCACAAGCAGTGCGGCAACCTGACAAAGTGAGAATGAAATGTCACTCCTTTGCCTCTCGTACCGATGTTACAGAATTCACCGTTCGACCCGTCATCGTTCTCCTCTCCCCTCCTCGCACACAGTCGCACACATACAGTTTTGTTATCAGTTCAAAGCGCCAGGAGAGGTCAGCGAGGGAGCATGTCAGTCAGACAAGTTGTCACCCAAATGATGACAAATTGGCCGCCTCTCCGCTCACCTCCCAATCAAGTCCAGACCTGGCTTTCATGCGCACACGGTTCCTGTAAATGGAGATCGATGGCACTGAGGTGAATGCGAGCATTCACACACGGGCAGCGCTCTGTCACTGCCACCTCGAGCTGCTCAGAGTAAGATTACTGCGTTTGTCTGGGTTTCGGTGGAGAGTCGTAGTGTCTCGTGACGGCCTGTATGGCATTGTGATTGTTGTTTTTTTCAACAGAAGACACGGAGGACTTGTGATTTTGACGGGAACGTTCTTGTGTTTGACCACGTTGAACACCGTCGGCATCGGGCTCCCTCTCGCCGTTGCAGAATAAAGTAAAGAGACAGTGTGTGAGAGCCGTCACTGCTTTCTGATCTCGTCTCGGCTGTAGCCCCGCCGCCTCTCCAATGGGCTTGTTTCCAAAGAGACAAACATCATGTAACCCAACACTGTGAGTCTTGCAATAACATTGTCTTTATCGTGGGCCATGGGAGGAATTTACTCATTTCGGGTCTCAAAGCTGAGAGAATATGCAGAGATGCTTTTCCTCCTGGTGAATGTACCGTACAGCTGAACATGGGGCGAAATATTTGCTTTCTTTCATCCCATTTACTCTCACTTTTGCTGAACCTTTATTATCTTCTATACTCTATTGTCGAGCGATTGTGGGCAAACTTTTGAACTGTCGAAAACAAAAAAGGTGTCTGTAATCCGCCAGTGAACAGTAAATATGGAGAGGTTGCAAACCAGAAGCAAAACAAGTCGACTTTACCTTCTAACAAGAGAAAAATGGAGCAAGATCTTTTGGAATTTGTTTCAATTGGTTATTTTTTTAATTTATTTCTGCTGTCTGGAGACAAAGACAAGCGTTCCCACATATATGCAGGTATCTGAGAAGACGGCCACAGCGGAAACAGTTATCATCAGTCATGTGAGTTTAATGTTCACCACGTCCATAATCCATAATTAACTCTTTTTCATCTATGGCAAAAACCCGGTCAAGCAAGAATAAAAAGATAATTTGCAATGGAGCAAGTTTTATCCACTCATCCTCTACATCCTCACTACCGAAGGAGTTGTAGTCGAGGTCTGTGAGCATCGTTGATTACCTCAATGTCAATGCTGTTGCACAAATAAAATGTTTTTGTTGAGTCGGCTCTCAGCTAAATGCTCTGAGTGAATTTAAGGTCGGTCCCGCGGAGCCGGTCTATGTCTCGGGCTTTTATTGTGGAAGGTAAGGTAAAATATGATATTTTCACGGCCACAACTGATGGATTTGTCTCGATTGCGCTGCTTTCTCTCCTCAGTCGGTCGGCCATTTTTTCCTTCCGCGCAATGCATGATGGTACATGGTGACTGCTCAGTGACCAATGGTTGTGCACGATAAAGGCCCCTTTTGTGAGCAGTGAGTGATTTCGGAAGACTGCAAATATTAGTTTCCAGCCTTGCTGGCGGCGTGGCTGGAAACCAAAGATAGTTTTATGAAGAAGAAGCCGCCGTGAAGCTCAAAGTGCGAGCCTCTGATGGACGCCATGTTGGCAGAGATGACACAGCCTATCTCACGGTCAATCTAGAAATGCGCAAAGAGGTGGATTTGTTTTAATTCCCAGTGTTAGCCACACGTTCACTGCGACCGTGGTGGAGCTCCCCAGCACGTTAGAAAGTGACCAAACTTTGACTTCGTCGTGACCGAGCGTTAGCATACGACGAGCTAATGTGAGAACGCGTTGGGTGTGCCAACACAGCACTGCCTCACGGAGCTGTGAGCGTGGTTGTTAACTCTCCGTCTGGTTCCTGTGTTTTTTTTGAAAGTCTTAAAGTGTAAACAGCGGGGATGAAAATGAATTGAAAGCCTCTCCCGAACAGACAAATACTACTGAAAAATACTAACTGCCAACCAAAATCATTCCAACCGCTTGCAGGAGGCTGACAGGAGAGTGTGCTCGTATGTGACTGATGCACAGAGTGAAGGACCAGCTGCTTGACAAGCTATACGCAAATGTGGGGTTTATTTCACGCTTTAATCGAGAAGTTCAGAATTCCCTTTCCCATGATAAAAGGGCTTCCAGGATGAGGACTATCTTATCCTTGGACTAATAGTGTCTCAGGGGAGGTTTCCCAACAGGACCAGATAGATCCGAAAGCAGGAGGAGAAAAGACACGGCTGTCTTATAATTGGAGCCGTCTCATATTTCGGCCAACGAGTTAAACTCATTCTCGACGATGGAAAAGTAGTTTGACACAAAAAACACCACGTTCCCTGACTGCGTTTCAAACATTTCATGGTCATCAGTAGTGTTGATGGGCTCCGTGCGAAGCTTGTTAGGAGAGTTGATGACTGAGAAAAGTTGAACTTTGACTCTATTTATTCACAACAGAGAAGATGGAGATGAAGAGTAGAAAGGAAAAGAAAATATCGGGGAAATATTACTTATTTTCTTAAGTGAGTTTAGAGTTTTCCTTCTGCCGCTTCAGCTTTGCCGTGTTATCGTTGCATCTGCAGGGATCCATAAAGTGTAATGTACCGTCACTGCACAAATCCTACCTTTTGATTTACATTAGCACTCTTGCTCCATGACCTGTTTGATCGGGACGGATGCACAAAGTACCGAGAGGCGCCAGAAGGTTTTCTTAAAAAAAAAGCTAAAACACACGGACTCCGTTTTATTCTGTGGCATTGCAGAAGAAATTATTCGGATGACGAATGCAGGACAAAAGACTTCCACGAGGGTCGAACCCCAGGACGACGCGTTTTCCCTGACTCGTCGCCATTCGCGACATTCATTCCCGTTTTGGTCAAAGAGTCCTTCAGGGAGGGCGCGGTGTGGGTATCAACAGGGGCAGAGGTGAAATCCAGACTCTCGGGGTAAAAACCTCAAGGTTTGCATAAAAAACGACCCCTGGACCTCCGAAAGCAAAATGTGGAGAAAACAACCTGACTCGTTTACTTTCCTCCACCGCAGGCTTCCTGCAGGCGGGGGTCCGCAAATGAACGTCCATTTAGAAACAACAGAAGCTTTTTGTCTCGGAGCGCTGGGATTTTTTCCTTTCTTTTCTTTCGGTCGGCCGTCGAGCGACTTGGCTCCGCGTCTTGTTATTTTTCCACGCATAAAACTTTCATGATGAAATAAAGCAGGGGGCAGATGGCGGCGGGCTCGGGCCTATCACTCACGGACCCGTCTGATCGATGAGACGGGGCCGGGCCCGCCGCCTCGCATCGCGTGTCTGAGTGTGCGTCTGTCTTTCTCCAACCCTCTCTTTACCTTTCTGCTTATCTTTTTCTCTTCTTTCTCCAATCTCACGTTCGGTGTGTCTGTCTTTCCCCCCCTTTTTGGTCTGTCTTTCACTTCACTTAAACTCAATTACCAAATCTTTTTATTGCCTTTGCGAGCCCGAAGATTCAGAAACACTCCTGTTATCTGTATCATTCTTTTTCCCATCCTTCCCCACACACACACACACACACACACACACACACACAGACACACACACACACACACACACACACAGGCTCAGGTTCCCTCAGCTTTTGGGCTTTTCAGGATCCGCTCTAGACGTCTGACGAAGTCGTACGTCTGGGTCGTTTCCACGCGGATGTTGGTTTTCTCCCTCGGAGCGACGCTTTATCGTCGCTATCTGATATTCATATTCTGTCGTCTCTGATGTTTCCCTCAGCCCCTCCGACCCGTCCTCATAAATAAGGATAAGCTGCGCATTTAACGGGGACGGCAACAGACACCGATGACCGAAGCCACATTCATCTCACGTGTCTTTCGTTTTGGGACTCGGTTTCACGTTTTACGGCCGGGTGGTGGGTGTGTGTGGGGGGGGGGGGGGGGGCTGAACCCGTGTCCCCTGAATACAAATGTTCGCACGTTGAACAAAAACAAGAAACAGAAAGAAAGCGTGGCATTTTTAAGAGCCTCTCAACTAATGCAGGGCCTGGGAGCTGATGTAGGCTCCGCCGGCGTGTGAAAATCTGACACTCCCATCAAACAAGGCTCCCCGAGGCTTCTCCCGTTCCCTTCGATGCAGTCGGGCTTCTCACCGAGCGCCTCGCGGCGTCTTCAGCGCTCGACATCTGGCCGCCGCTGTTCAGGAGACGCCGTTACTGCGGGTCTCGTGTTTTGGAACAGTCGACGGATACGTTAAGAGCATCCCCCCCCCCCTGCCGTCCTTCAGAGCTGTTCTCTCATCCCGCAGGGGGGGGAAATGTGTTATATTTTACCTCCTCACGCAGAGTCACACATCTCAGTCTCTCCTGCGAGGACCGGGGCATGTGGCGGGGCAGACGTTGAGGTTAATTGTGTCCCCTCCCCGCAGAACTACCAAGTGGCGGTGTCAAATGTCTCCCTGAGAGCTGTTTGGCAGAAAGTAGCAGCCTGACTTCGCTTCTACACACACGCCTGACGCGCCGAAAAGCCGCCTGACTGACAGGAAGCATGAAAGAGAAGAAAGTGGTGCCGTGGGCCGGCAGCTCCTCTGCGCTGCGTGGCGGCCGAGAGCGACGGAGAGGAAAGGAAGCAGACGGAGGGAGGGTTCGCTTGCGGTTTGAGAAACGCAGCGCTCAAAATATTTCGCAATGGCGTCACGCGGGTATGGTGTGTTGAAAGTCAAAGGTTCAGGACCGGGTCATCCCATCGTTAACCCCGAGAGAGCCCGTGTGCGGCGCGGTGTGCGGCGGGAGGCTGCGATTTCAGAAATAACTTAGCTCGATTCATGCCAGTGCTGGCTCGCTGACAAGACTGTGTGTAGTGTAGTGTAGTGTGTGTACACGGCACGTAGTGTGTTGCAGTAGAATTATGGGTTAATTAGTGTCAGTGAAAGTGGAGACTGCGCAAATATAACTCAACAATGGGACGATGCTGCAACGCTGACATAACATGACTTCAGCGGTAACGTATCGGAGGCCGAGTCTGTCTGGGCTTCGTCAGACATGATTGCGTTGCCGCTGATACAAGACGCAGCTGCTCCACAGTTAGCTCCCAGAGAGTCAAAAGAGAGATTTCAATGTCTTTTCTTGTTATTATAAAGCAGGTATGTGGGCTTTAGAAATACCGGGAAATTATCCAAACGTTAAAACTGGACCTGTGTTCAGAAATTGCGACACAAACAAGATCGTCATTGATGTTGTGATGTCATAACTATATAGGAGCCCCAAATACAAGTATAACCCTGATGTGTGTCCCTTTTAAAGAGCGTGTGATGCTAAAATGTTACTTTCAGCCAAAATCTAAGTTTACAAAGAGTGAAAGAGTGCGATGTTTCTACTGCACACAAACTGAGACAGGTCCAGGTCCAAGAGAGAGACCAGAAGGCCTTCATCGAGCTCGCCTGCTGATGCTAGGAATAGTTGGCGTGGTTCAACCAAAACATTAAATGTTGCGGGCAATAAAATTAAAACAATGAGCCTAAAGACAGAAATATGGATTAGTGCAGCTTTACAGTTTTGTGTCTTCAGGGTTTGCTTCCTCGGTGACTTAAAGGCTCAAAAGAAGTAACATCTCTATTGTTATTAAAGCATTGAATAAACAGAATGTTTACACAAAATACTTTTCAAATCAAAGGTTTAAGGTAAATAGATCAAATCCATTTGACTATACAAAAGAAAACTGTAAAACAGTGTAAATATAATGTAGTTTATGACTTCTACATGCTACTTGACTGCTGTGTCCAAGTATGTGTTCATAAAATACACTGTTGAAGAAGAAATGTTAAATGTTTCCCCGCAGAAGGAACGACTTACGGGATCTTGAATAATTAATACTGAACAATGAGTGAAACAAGGGCGCAGAACTGTTTCCATCGACGTTGCTGTGAGATGATTCATAGTCTGCAACACAAAGCGAGGCCAGGAGCGGAGCAACAGATCACTAGCGCTTTGCGGTTCACCATAAAACCCCCAAATAACTACAACAATAAGCTGTGCATAAACCAAAGGTAATAGCAGGAGGACAATATCGTTTTGCACATTTCTGAGCGGGTAAAGTGGCGGTTGAGGACGGTGAAGACAGAGAGGACGGGTAACACAATATCTCCACCGAGAAACACCCAAAACCTCAAAGAAAACACACCCAAACTCAATCATATGGTCCACTTTCCGATAAACAAACGTAATATAACGTAAGTTCAGTTGATTTTGGTACTGAGCGCTTCAGTTCCAGGAGAGCAGTCCCAACAGTTTCTGACCATTTGGAGTATTAAGTTAGTTTTTCCCAGGACTGAGCTGCTCACTGAAGAACAGGAAATAAACCGCAGCCGTTTGTCATAAAAGAAGCAAAGTTATCATGAGTTATTGCATCTTGGACTTCATGAAGGAATAGTTATTCACTCAATACACATTGTTTTTCAAACATGGAGGTAGTCCAGTTATCTTTGCTCGGCATGAAGCCTGGCTCTGGACTCAACCCTCATATCAGAAACTCAAACTTGTTCCACGTTTCCCAAACTGTCAGACTTTTCGAGCATCTTGGACCGCAGTTAAATGTGTACCGCCGTTTGCTGCAACTCCACTCAGAGACCGGCTGGGAGGCCGCTATCAACACTGATTTTCGTATTATGTTTTCACGGCGTTGACGCTGAAGCGCAGAACCATGAAGTCCTTCCTGTTTTCTCCCATCACTCCGCTGCTTTCTTGGGTTGCGCCGCTATCGGCGCCCCGAGCGCCGCGCCGCCTCCTCCTCCTCCTCCTCCCTCACTCGTCGGCTCTCGAGGACAGGAAGTAATTCACTAACCCCTCTCATCGCCACTCCAGTTGTTCCCGTCTCCGCAGCGCTCTGGCGAGCCCTCTTGATAAATACCATGACGATTCCTCTGCAGCGAGCCTAGCCATACCATATTAGCCTCAATATGATGGAGTGTGTGAATATGGAGCAGAAACCCCGGGCCCCTGACTGAGTTGAGAGCAGTATCCGCTTTAATCCCTTCAAGAAGCGAGCATTCCCTCATGGATTCATGAAAAGAGCCCATTTATAGACATGAGAAGAAGAAAAAAAAAAGGCCCGTTTCAACAGACTTTAAGTGCAACGGCCAAGGAAAACAATGTGGCTGGCCAGAAAAACCCGAGTCTGCAATGCACCGACTTAATTCCATTCTCTCGCATGAAAAGAGAATAAAAAGTTTCGGGGCTGGCTGGAAAAGCTCGCTGCGTTCGAATTGTGTGCGACTGACAGAGGCACTGACATACAAAGTATCACGCTGCACGAAAATCAACTTGAGGCTAAATCGCACCACAGGCTGCCTCAGCGGGGCCGCGGTACGTCACGGCGATGCGACAAGTGATTTATGGACAGCTCGGCCAAAACGCCGAGAAACAGAAAAAACCTGAGGCTGAAGCAGAGAGAGAGAGAGAGGGGGGGAGAGAGAGAGAGGAGGGGGGGAGTATACAAAGACAGAGTAATAAAGTGAGGGGGCAGATAGATGGAGAGCGCTCGGTGCCAGTCGTCAGTCCATTTGGTCCATTAAAGTGGAGAGTAACGGCCTCCCTGACTGAGGGATGGCGGGGAGAAAATGGCCCTCCCCGTAGGGATCGCTCTTGAAGTGATGTATAGCCGCGAGGACAGAGCGCAGCGCTCGGTGGCCGAGTCCTCCTCCCTCGACTCATTACGGGCATAAACAACGGGGGGGAGCTTCCTGTGAGGAGATACAGAGCATCCAAAGCGCGTCAACTGTTGTTGCGGTGGGATAACTTTGAGTCTGCTCGGTTCTGACTTGAGACGTTGCTGCTTGCAGCTTGTGAAGGAAATGAGAGCGCACTTAAACGGAGAGTTCAATGCTTTCCAGAGTCAACGCTCTAATAAGCAGAGAGCACGCATGAGCTTCTGACAACGGGAAACTTTAAACTGCGCTTATCAATATTTTTAGGCAACCAAAAGAAAGGATTGAGTTACTGGGCGTGATGTGCAAGGGGTCGCTCCCGTTGACACCTGACTCTGCAGTTTTTGGAGGCCAGCACGTCTTTGTGGTCTCAATGAAATTCAGATTAACTGCATCCTGATGAACAAAGCTTCTCCTGTGAAGGAATCTGATTGTGCAATACGGTTTTCTCATATTTGTGTGCCGTATTTGATATATTTTCTGCTACTATTAGCATTCATAGCAATGTTTTTTGTATTCTTGATTCTAATTCCATTTTTTTTTTTACCTTAAGTTTAATGTATAATAATAGTAAATAAGCTCGTCATTGTACACACTGTCTGTTGTCTGCATATGACAATACAATATCTTGAATCTTGATGAGTGTGTATGTGTGTAAGGATCAGATAATAATAAAATGCTTTGTTTAACAGTAGTTTTCCGTATATAGTTGTGCACAGACACAGAGAAAAGGTGCATTCGGGCCTCTATTTGTGCAAGTGGAGGTTTTTATTCTTTAGACTAAGCTAATGAGTTGTTCTAAATAGTGTTCTTCATAAAAGAACACCAATCACATACGCAGTGCGAACACCAGAAACAAGCTGGTATTGTTGCACTAATTCACTAAAGCTGTAGCTTATGTGCTTTATTTAAGAGTGGCAGCTATAAGCTCGCCCGCTGCACCAAAACAACAGCATCGTCTGGAGGACGTTAACACGGAGAGGGCTGACGAGGTGAAGCCAGCAGGTCCGCAGTGTGAAGCCGACTGCGTACCGTTACCTACTGGCAAAGAAAGACGCGCGTTTGTGGCCGGGCGTTTATTTTTATTTCTTTTTTTTTAAATGCAGCTGTTCCAGAAGCCAGAGATGTGAAAAATAGGTGCAATTTGAGATCGTTGTCAATTTTTCAAATAACTGACAAACACGCGGTGGATGATTGTTCTCAGACGGAGGAGGGGGGCGGGGGGGGGGGCTCTGAGGAGGAATTGCCAAAACAACTCGCTTTTGAGAAAATTGCAGCCCCGAAAACGCTGCAGGAGAGTGATGACCATTTACTAATGAAAGCCCTCCTCCAGGGAGACATCCAGACTCATCCGTCACACGGTCACAGGCTGACATTTGCTTTAAGGAGGGCCCGTGAAGGTTTGGGCCGCAGCTAGAAACGCTCCCCATGACATGTTTTCTTTTGATAAGTGAGAGTAAGAGCTAAGTGGGAAGTCATCTCCCAACTCCGGCTGTCGGATGGCACAGCAAAGTCGTTTTTCAAAAGCTGCGTGTTGGTCTGTCTGCACGTCTTTAAGCCTTTTTGCGCCCGCCTGTCTTTGGTTTTTTGACTTCACCACCTACTTTCAGATCTGGTTTCTCGCTTTCCTTTTGTGCAAAGGAGTTTCCTTAACTCCTTATTCCTAGCCGTAACGAAACTAAATGTCCTCTTTAAAGGTAATCCATCTTCTGGCCCCGCAGCTCAGTACATCCACCACAGGATCAGACGGTTGAGACACAATGAGAACTTAGCTTTGTTAAAGGAAAGGAAGAAGAAGAAAAAAAAAACAACAACCAGAAGAGAAAGTATTTTCCTAATTGGGCCGCTCGAGGAGAAGCTTGTCGGGGCTGAAATCCATCACGCTGATTGCTGGCCTTGTCTGCGTGGAGCCACATGGGGGTGGTGCCGTGTGGGGTTTGTTGGGGTTCTTGTGGTTTTGGATTCTGCACACGCTAGTTGGATCTCCGGAGGGAAGCCCTCGCACAGCCGAGAGCAGCTCATTACCTCGGTTAGTCATCAGCTCCACTGTCTGCAGCCGGATGATAAATGAGCCGGTCCTCATGCGCGGCTCTGACGAGCCCCCGTGGCACCGGGTCAGGCTGACATCTACGGCGGGACGCGAGGCCCAGCGAGAAGCAAGCGCACTGCTCATGAGCTTTCGGGGGAATTGAAACAAGCCCCTTCATCGGCTACATCGGAGGTCTTCCCTGGCAGCGGGAGACGTGTGAACGGTCGATATTGTTTCTGAAAGGATAACTCCCCGTCCGTCTCCACGCTGATCACTGTTACATTTCAAAGAAGCCCTGCGTGATTTCAGCACTTATATCAATATGTGTGCACTGGTGCGCACGCCCCGGGAGACACAACTTTAGGACCAACACAGCAGAGCGTTTTCTTTTCTTCTTCCCCGCTTACTCCAGAGTTGTTTAGTTGGTTGTAACCAGTGAAGATGCTCCTTTTGTTTACAATCGACAACCAATTCTGAATCAAAATGTGAGATCCCTTAAAAATATTTCCGTCATCAATATTGTGTTTAGTTCCTGACGGATGACTACAAAGTGTTCTTCTGCGTTTACTACGCAGGTTTCGTTTGGATCTCTTATTGATGACGACGCTGGAGCTTCACAAACTTACAAACTGCAGAAAATCAGTTCAAACCAAACCCTCCCATTTCTTTTTCAATCAGTAAAAATGTTAAGCGTTAGCTTAGCGTTAGCATCAATTAAACTAACGTGACAGCTAGCAAGTTCATTTAACAAGTGGTCGGTGCATTGCCTGCTGTTGTTGGCCAGTTAAGCCGAAACAATTAGTTTAGATCGACATCGCTGACTGTTGGAGTTTGGACCGGTCTCTTTATTTCTCGACCGTTCCTTAGAAAAGTTTGCAGATAAAGTCTGCAATCGATCTTTTGACTGGCCATCGGAAATGGATGTTACAACTATACCAAGCAAAAGCTGGGAAATAGGAAATACCTTTACTATTCCAACGTCTGCTTTAGGAACCCTCATCCATCAGCAGACACATGCATGCCCTCTGTCACACACACACACACATGACGCCGATGACTCCCCTGTCAGTAAGTCGCCCAGGTGCTGCATGAATGAATTAAATGTGGCCTAATTCTGCTCAGATGTCACTTTTTTTTCCCTCCTTTTTCTGCCTGGACGTCTGGCAAATTTGCAGTGATTTGAAGTCATACATTTGCCAATGCGCAAGTTTCCCCTCTGACTCCAGCAGACATTCCCCATTCGGCTGGCACTGCTGCGGCTACTTGCAACACGAATGCATGAGACAGCCGGATGTCTCCCGGAGAGAGCGAGAGGACTGTATGTTTGTGTGTGTGTGTGGACCTGTCACCATCGGGTGAGTGATGTCGATGTGAGCTCAAGTGGCATGACTGTGGCCCTCTATGAGGGAGGTATGGCACAGAATCCAGACTGGAGGGGAGGATGGTGTGTGTGTGTGTGTGTGTGTGTGTGTGTGTGTGTGTGCGTGTGTTTTCGTGGATGGGGATGGCTTGGCAGACATCAGATGAGGGCATGTCATGCCCCTCAAACTCTCTCTCTCTCACACACACAAACACAAACATCCATATCCAACCGCAGCGAGCATGAATGGTCATTCAGCTCCAGCCAGCAGTATGAAAACAAGTCAAAGGGAGGAAGAGGAGAGGGGGAGGATGAAGGATGGCGTCTGGGGCCAAAAGAAACACGGTGGGCTCGTCTGTCCTCCTCCTTGTCCTGATGAGCACCCCAGGCAAATATTCTGTGAATGAGAGCATATTTTGGGGGCGCTAAACGTCCCATTTTACCCTGCGAAGGAGAAGGCAAAGGAGGTGGAGGAGAGGTGACTCATCTCATGATGTCATACAAGATGATTTCTTTTTTTTAAATGAGTCTCAATGTGTAATAGAAGACGTATATGTTGGCCTGCTTCTTGGTCTGGTATTGCTATTACTGTACACCAGTGCTGGTTCAGTGATGGGATCCAAAAAAACTAAGTCGTGCCTTTTTCAACCTGCACAGGGAAAATGTCTTGCTGATTTGTGTGGTCCAGAAAGCCCTTCACAATGAAAAAAAACAACATCTGCGGCGAGGCTCGAATTGCGTAGCTTAGCATGAAAACAGGTGAAACAGTGGCTGCTCTTAGCTTTCGCAACAGTCCGGCTCTTTTACCTCAACTTTTCATTTTTACACCTGTTTTTGTCGATTAAAGAACTTATAATAAATAGAAAGGGGTAATTATTGAGCTTTTAAGGCGCTGGGAGGCTAGCTGTTCCCTCAGTCTGTATGCTAAGCTAAGCTAAGCTAACGAGCAACTGGCTATATCCGCATATTTCGTGTACCGACCAGCAAACGTGTTGGTGTCAGTTGGATGGGTTTGATACGTTCAAGCTGTTTCCCACTGCTTCCTGTCTTTATGCTAAGATACGCTAACTAGCTACTGGATTTAGCTTCCTATCCAGTGGCCAGATGTACGGGTGGAATCAAGGTTTTCATCTCACGTTCTGAAAAAACTTGAGGTTTTTCTTTAACTGTCCAAACGCAGAGAACATGATGAGCTGAGATATTTCCTGCGAAGCTACAAAGAAAAACGGTTCTTAAAAAAAATGTATTCCACAGTTTTATTCATAGAACAAGTTAAAATCTCTTCATGGAACATGACGCCAAAAGCTTGTTTTAATATTTGAGCAACACTTAATGACTATTTCTCTACGTTCACCCTCTCTTCGCTTTGTGCTTTGTTTTGTTGAGCAGCTATATTGGTCACCAGGCTGACGTGTGTGGGACACACAGCCTGGACACGCTCCTTTGATCTCTGGCTGCAAACCCACGGTAATGAGGTGTCTTTATGATCATTGAGAATTTATGCTCATTGGATGTAACAGTTTTCAATTCAACAAATTATGAACCTTGTCCGCCTGACATTTTCTCTCCGTCTCCCATTGCGGGGAAGCCGTGAGGTGAGAGGTCTTGTGAAGTTTGCCGTGGGTGTGACAAGTACTCGTATTGGGTTAAATTACCTTTGAAGTGGCGGCTAATGACTGTGGCGGGGCAGTTTTGGCTCAGTGGCTACAGCTGCGAAACAAGAGGAGTCAATATGGAGCTGGGGGCCTTTTGGCTGACGCATTTCCTACATCACCAAGGCCGGGTCTCTAGACTCAAAGATAATGGGTTCGGTAAGCAATAATAAGAGGAATACAATGACAATGTTTTTCCACAAAATTGGAACGCGAAAGCCTCAATGGATCCATATGGAGGGAGCGATTTCATTCAGAGACACTAGCATCCAAGAGTTGACCCCTCATCGCAAATGTTCATGCAGTGATGCCAATAGGCTCACAAAAGTCGAGGTGGTGGAGGAAGCTGCTGCGACATATAATCTGCATGAATATGATTGGACGAGACTAGTTAGCTGGTAACCACACCGCTGTTCATTGAGCTACTGACTGTGAAGATATAAGTTAGCTAATTACTGAATGCAAAGGTTATTTGAAAATAAATTACCGTAAAAGTCAGGTTACAAGCCGTTACTACTTTTGGTGGGTGTTCCCGCTAGCTCCCTGCTGTAGACAGCTAGCGCTACTGCTAGTTCCCCAACAACCACCGAAGGTAGCGGGTCCAGGCCCGGCCCGACTCGGGCAGAGGGGACGCGGGCAGTAGCAGCAGCTTGGAACTAGCAGCAGTGCTAGCTTGCTACAGCAGGGACACCCACCGACGGTAGTAACAACATTGAACCTGACTTTTACGGTAATTCATTTTCAAACAACCTTTAGTAATGTACAGAACGTTGCATTTTGAGATAAGTGAGCATGGCTTACGTTCAGGAATTAGCTGATCTGACGCCAGCTTTGGCTAACTTTCGGAAGCTAAAGCTATCAGGCTATGATGAGGAAAAGAGCATGGTCCTGCTAAAAGAAACAAAATGTCGCTGGCAAATTGGATGTGAACTGTGGTCTCTGACATCAAAGTCATGACCTTTTGTGCCCCCGACCATCTTCCCTGACCTCCCTCCTCCTGAGAGGTTTTGTGGCGCTATAACAACGTCAGGCCACTTGCAGGGCCTCGCATCCCACGGGGCCGGTTGGACATCCGGCCTTGGCCAGCGTCGCCTCGGCCTCTGAGAGAGAGGAGTCATTATCCGCATGACCAACAAGGTCGCTGCCTGAGAGGAAAGCAGGAGCATCGGTCGTTTTAAGTGTTTGACCAAATGATTGACGCCATTGTTCGTGCTGGTGCGGACGGCCTGAAACACCATCAAAAGAAGACTCACAGCCCCATTACAACCAATTAGGCGAGCCCACGCTGAGTGATAGCACAGTACGATCGCTGCTCGGGTGGAGACAGATGCTATCTGGCTCTTTTTGTTGAAGCGGTGCAAACCTCCCAGCAGAGTCCTTAATATCCGATGTAAGACGCAGCGGTGTCAAAGGGTCCCTTGTGATCCTCCCCCTCAGGACCCGCAGGTATTTTAATAGCTGTCTGACCCGTGGTGGCTCTTTAGCCTGCTGCCATCCCTCTCACAGGGAAACTATTGTGTTGGGGAAGAAACACGGAAAGCAGAGGAGGTCCTAACAAGATGCTCACTCAATATATCAAGTCAAAAATAACTGTGGTATAAGTTATTGTTTTGAACCCCTAAAAAAGGTGATATGACTCTGGGACAGCGTGTGTGTGTGTGTGTGTGTGTGTGTGTGTGTGTGTGTGTGTGTGTGTGTGTGTGTGTGTGTGTGTGTGTGTGTGTGTGTCTTAATGTTGATCACTTGATGTTGACCTCTGCAGCTTTAAACCCTCTGACAGGAGGATCGTTGGACCTTCACCTCAGTGGGTGCTGCATATTCCCAGCATTGGTGTATTATTATTATTATTATTATTCTCGTGGGAATCTGCTCGGTTCTTGACTTTGCTGCTCATCACAACTCGTCAGCAGCTCACCTAAAAGGCTGCGTGTCTCTCGTTGGCTGTGCGCTGCGAGGCGTCACCATCTGACATCCAGCAGCAGAGCTCCGTGCGTGCGTCCTCCCCCCGGTCTCCTCCCATTGTGGAAACAGCTGTAGACCGTGAACCGCGGAGTGCGGGTCCGACACGGATTACCTGGATACCGGCTGGGAAGCCTGGGTGGGCATCAAGCAGCGAGAGACGGAGGGGCAGCGCTCCTTTTTGCTTTGAATTACGTTCCTCCGCTTTTCTTTTTTTTTTTGAATGGGATCACTTGTGAGAGCATCAACCATGGCGAGCTGGCTTCTTCACACTCTGCATGTGTTACTGGTTCTGGAGTCGAGCTGGGCTGAAATGCGGTCCGAGGATCTCGGTGGAGCCGCGCGTAAAGGCGCGGAGGTCTCCGCGGCCGTGGAGCAGCGCGTCTTTGCGCACGACGGCGCGAGCCGGGACATGGTCTCCATCAACATGTTCAAAGTGTACGAGAAGTACAGCAAAGAGCCGCAGAGCCAGAAGGACGGGAACACCGTGAGGAGCTTTAAGGCCGTCCCGAGTGAGTGACCACGAGCCTCTAACCAGATCCACGTTGCTTCAGGAGAGATAATACAACAACTGCTCGTTAGTACGTCTGATGTCCATAGTGTGTCGAAATAGATAGATTTATATTTGAATTGTTACTCTCTGCTTGATTACCATTCATCAGATAGCTTTAGGTTACTGGTAATATTATGGGCCAACACATTTTGTTAAAAAGTTTAAATTAGGTTTTTCTTCTTCTTCTGAATGGTGAATTGAAGCTTGTTTATGTGTCACTCAGATCATAACCTGATTATTATAAGACATCACAGATTTTAGAAAATAGACAAAATGTTTATTGTAGCACTTTAGAATAAGGTGAACGAGCATTTAAGTTTTATTTACAAAATCATTTTCCAATTTCTAACCGCGTTATGCTGCTTTACGTCCAATCAAATGTTTGCTTCTCCACTTTTATTTTTGTCATTTGTGTTGCACATTCAATTACAACTGTTATAGAAACTAAAAAGACCGAATCAGACTGAAAGTGTGCATACACAATTATAACAGTCTAATGTCGTGAACAAAAGGATCCTTGAACAAAGAAATTCTGATCTTAATAACATCATCAGTGCAGCTCCTTAAACGCAGGTGTTTCAATAACAGCTGCTCCCGCTTCCCTTCCAGCTAAAACATCTCCACCTCGATGCTCCGTTGGTGTCATGATTTAGTGATCCGGAGGACTTTTAAGTCTCTTACTTCTCCGGTAGCTGCAACAGCCATAGGTGTTAGACAAGAGCCCATTATCACGCCCAGACACCGGCTGCACAGCAAAGCGCCTCAGAGGAGCTCTTTCGGCTATAAGCATTTCCATATGCCTGCGATGGGCCTACTGGACCCATCCAATGTTTGTCTTTCAGGCTGCGGTGGAAGTGCGGGAGACAGGGGTGAACTTCCAGAGCGTAGCCGTCCAGGCGGAGGCTTTTGTTCCTGCGTGAGGCGGGCACTTAAGCGTGCCGCGCTTAATATTTTCCATGCGGCCGCTTATTTCAGTCAGATGTGTTGAGCAACATTTCGCAGAAAACGTATTGGACGTTGTTATTCGTGTCAGTCAAATGTGCCAGAATGATATGATAGAGGAGGGGGTGCAAAGCAGCGAGCAGAGCGAGATCCTCCTTCAGGTCGGCAGCATATTGACAAAACATCCTTTTGAAAGCCCATAGATTTTTTTTTAAAAAGCATGAAAGACCGGAGTAAAATAAGAGTTGTCTTCCTTGAACGTTTTTTAAATTGAAGAGCTTGTTTTCCTCATCCGTCTTCCAATTCCTTTTCAAACCCTCCAGGAGTCGTGGATGGCAAAGACGTGTTCCAGTTCAACCTGTCCACCATCCAAGAATCGGAGCTCATACTCCTCGCCTCTTTTCATTTCCTCTACAAGCGGCCCCGCCACCACCAGCGACCGTGGCGTTTCCGAAGGCCTCGCCACCCGTCCGGCGGCCTCCAGCATCCCTATCCCCCCACCCCGCAGCTCCTCTTCCACGGATCCCCTTCCACAAACTCAGCTTTTACGACCCCGCTGGGGAACATAACTCTGGCTCCTTTCAAGAAAGGCTCTTGGCAAACAAGGGATGTAACGGCCGTGCTGAATCACGCCAGGGACGTCAAACAGCTCGCGGTCACGGTGGAGTTTGAAATGGGCCCCGGGGCCGCTCGGGGACAGCAGCGGAGCCCTCACGGCCAAGAGCGCCTCTCTCCGGCCAACCTGCCGTACATCCTGGTATACGCCGACGATCGAGCCATCGACGAGCCGAACAGCGTGGCCACGTCGCTCCAGAGGTACGGGCCCTTCCCGGCGGCGGAGGACGCGGCCACCTCCGCATCGGCCTCGGCCTCCCGGATCCGGAGGGAGCTCCACCTCCACATGCAAGCCAACGACATCCCAGAGGCCCAGTACAACACCTTGAAGAACCACGAGCTGTGGCAGAACACGTACTTCCCGGCGAAAGCCAAAGCGGCGGTGAAGCCGGGGAGGAAGCAGGGTCCGGAGAGCGCCGAGGGCCTGGGAAAGCCCCAGGTGCTGAGCTTCGACGAGAGGACGATGAAGAAGGCCAGGAGGAGGCAGTGGAGCGAGCCCCGGGTGTGCTCCAGGCGCTACCTCAGGGTGGACTTCGCGGACATCGGCTGGAGCGAGTGGGTTTTGGCGCCAAAGTCGTTTGACGCCTACTACTGCGCAGGCGCCTGCGGATTCCCCATCCCCAAGGTCAGGCTTCCTCTTCTAGCAACATTGTAATCTGTTCAGGCAACACATTTGTCTCCGTATGCCTTTATCTTTACTGTTACGTCATAATTCCCTTTCCTCCCACCCAGGTGGTGCGTCCTTCCAATCACGCCACCATCCAGAGCATCGTCAGAGCGGTGGGAATCGTCCCCGGCGTCCCCGAGCCGTGCTGCGTTCCGGAAAAGATGAGTCCCCTCGGCGTCCTTTTCCTGGACACAAACAGGAATATGGCGCTAAAGGTTTACCCCGGCATGTCTGTGGATACCTGCGCCTGTCGGTAGGGGCCGGCGGCGCCGTGACGTCCGATCGAGGCAGATGTGAGAGGGCGTACGCGGAGGGCGTGTACCAGGAGGGCATTTCCACATCCGAGAGGACCGCAGTGATGAGGAGGAACTCGTGAGTCTCCGTTTGAGAACTCTGTTGTGACGCTCGGACTAGCCTCTGTCGCGATGCGGCGTTGACTCAATAGTTTCCATCGATGTGTTTTTCTCCACCCAGGCCGCCGTCAATTTTCTTTCTCCCTTCATCCAAAAGCAGTTTAAAGAAGTGCACTTAATAGAAACCTGTGTATGTAATAATGTCTAATGTATTGACCGTCTGGATGTTGAATTGAAGTATTAAAAAAAAGTAGTTCATCATCTCTGTTGATCCCTCATAAACTACACCTTCAGTCTATTTCAGCACACTTACACTTTCATAAAGTGATGTTAGACGAGATGAGACCGGATTTTCTTTGGACTCGGCCTGGTTTTGGAAATGCTTCCAACTGGAATAAGCTCAACGTCTGGCTCTCAAAACCTCCAGAAACCTCGAGACATCCTCTGCTGCTCGCCCCTGTCGTGAGGAGTGAACTGAAATCTGGACACACTGATGAGCTGCACACTGACCCTCAGACTCAGGAGGGTCTGCTGCATGGCAGCACCTCCACATCCCACCAAATGAATCATGTAAATACTGTAGTTACTAATGCTGACTAAAGGGTACTTCTTCTTGAGTGATATCACATTGTTGCCATTTGAAAACCTCCCATATATTAGCAAGTTGTTTACGCATGAGAGGTAATATCTTCCTTTGACCTGTATTTCAATAACCAGTTGTTTATCTTGGATATGATGAGTGTGTTTGGACACCGACTGAGATGTAGTGTCGCTGGCTTCTGCTTCGCTTCAGCAGAGAGGAAGAGCGGTGCGATGCTGCCACCTGCTGGGCGCTTTGTGGGAACGTTAAAGAGACTAAAGAGCGTTTTAGTACGTCCTGTGGCTACTCAGTTATTTACCTTTGATACATCGAAAGTATTTATCAAAGATGAAACCTAGCCTACAGTTTGTAATGATAGTAGATTTATATAGTAAGTAAAAAGGGATAAATGTATCCGACCTTATACCTGTAGGGATCAAAGTGTATTTGAATAGTCGTGTGATGTAGGCTTTGACACGTCGGAGACATGATGTGTGCGCGGGAAGGAAATAAACTGAATTGTACATAAAACGTATATAAATCACAGACTTTGTGTACATTGGACATATACCTTGCTACCATATACATTACACACACACACACACACACACACACACACATGCATTCATATATACATGTATGGTTAAAATGACAGGTATAGGTCTGTGAAAGTGGCGTGATAGTGTTGATGTATTCTTCATATTGTTTAATGTATTGTTTAATGTCCAGTTTTTCTAACTATGTTAAATGGGTGATGATAGTTGAAGATGCACTTCTACTCTTTTGGTTCACACTCCCTGCTCTCATCAGCGCTGTTTCCCGCCAGAGCAGGCAGGTTTCAGATGTAAAAAAAAAACTGAAAAACCCCCTTTAGTTAACCAGACAATTTGATTGGGTTGAAGAAGAGCAAAAGCAGAGCTGGAGGCAGAGTGATGCACGTTGAACTTAGTTCTGTCAGATTGTCAGCTGGCTGTGGAAATAATCAACTATTTGCTGCCAGTTTGACAAACCGATTTCACACGGTGATAATAAGTCAAAGTTGTGTTCACAGTTTGGTTCTCGGCCCCGAGAAGCTAAGAAAAAAAATAATGCTGCTTGAAAGAGCTGTTAAACAATATAATAGTAATTGGAGAGTTTAAATGTTAAATGATGTTCTCTCTGTTGTTTCAAAGCTTTTTTTCACCCTGATAAAGAAATTCTGGATGAAATCCTGTAATTCTTCTGAATTTCTTGACTTGGAAACATCTGAGCTGACTGTTGGCATCAGACATTAGCCATTGCAAGCCTCATCTATATCAGCCATTAAAGACCGCCGTCTATCTGCCAGGCCCTGCCTAGTGCAATTAAAGAACAGTTTTTTACAGCAAATTTCTCAACCCAGTAAAGTTTCACAACACACACTTCTCCGTCCAGTTTTCCCTGCTGTGTTTGTTTTCCCCCTGCATGCCTACATTACTCTCTGTGTCCACGCCAGCAGGTCTTGCCCTCGCCTCTCATCACTGATTGACTCCATAGAGGCGACCTCTCAGATGCTTGACTGAGCCATAATGAAAGCAATTTTCAGAAACCCGGCATGAACCGAGTCCTGAGTGACTGCATTGCTGAAAGACAGAAATTCCAAGAAAGGCCGGACTCAGGCCAACGTCCCCCGACACGTTGGCTTGTGGTTCCGGTTGAACGCCCCTCCAGAGTCCGTCATCCGTCTGAGACACGCAGGACGCAGTGCTGAACGCCACCATGCTCACGTCTTCATTTCATTTGCACATTTCCCCGTTTGTTCTTTCTGACGGCTGGTTGTTCTCGGATGAGAAGAATCCTGAAGTGTGAAGGAAACGCTTGGAATAAACAGAAGAAAAAGTAGTTAGTCATTGCAACAATGGATGGACAGAACACTAAAAGAGACACACTGACATAAACGTGAACCACACACTGGTGGAAACTACACCTGCTAAGCGTCACATAGAGCACACAAAACATCATTCAGAGTTTGTAATAGTTGTACTTTTTCAGCTTGTCACCAGTGGCTCACTGTGTTGATGTTACTTGGATCGGAGTTTCCTGGATTATACACTTCTTTACCAGTAGAGAACCAGCAGATCCATGGAGAAATATGTCCGGGGAGAGATGTAGTTTTCTACACAAAAGACACTAAACAAACTTGCAACAAACAGTGACTTTCTTTAGGTGTTTTGTAATTATCTGTTAAATGAACGAGCATCACATGTGGCCTCTCAATTACAGTGAAAACTATTGTGCAGTTAAATTCCATGACCATATTGTGTTATTTTAATTATATCATATTTCATTAATGCTACTTGTTGCATTTGTGACTGCACCTTGTCTCTGTTCAGAAGATGAATTTCCTTGCACATTTTCATCACTATTTGTGTCAGTGAAATATAATATATGCTTGTATATATATATATATATATATATATATATATATATATATATATATATATATATATATATATATATATATATATATATATATATATATATATACAATATATAATATAATATATACATGTATATATTATACATGTATGTATATATATACATATATATACACAATATAATATATATATATACATGCTTGCTTGCATGTATATATATATATATATATATATATATATATATATATATATATATATATATATATACTTATTTCTTACTTATGTATATATCTGTTACCCCTGTTCCTGTTATTATTTATTTTATTTTATTTTATCATCTGTGTGTTTAGCTTAGCTTATGGCATTGGGATGCTGCTAGTATGACAAAAAAAATTCTCCTTGAGATTAATAAAGTACTTTTCATTCATTATATTCCTTATCAGTACCTTTAAAGGTACATTTTGTAATCTGGAACCTGTGCGTGTCGAGCCATGCACGGTGACTGAATTTAAATGACACTAACTTGTAAAAAAAAAATTGGACAATGGCTGTGGTGAAGAACGCAGTGTGCGGTTCCTTGTGAGTGTTTTGTTTCCACTGGCCTCAACACTGTCACCCTCAAGCTGGGAAAAGGCATTTTATGGAAATGTCTGCTTGTCAGTAACCTCACAGTATCCAGCGCCTCCCTCATTATCGCCGTCAAGTGTTTACAGTGTCTTCATTAGCAGCCAGCCCTCTAGTGATAACAAAGCTTAAAAGAAGGCATCAATGGCAGTGATAAGCTTGGCCAAGCTACTATTTTGGTTGACACAATTCCCCCTGTTTACTCTGGGAGCATGGGAGCGGACATCAGGACTGTGGTCCTTGCATTGGGGATCTCCATTTTCCGACCTTGCCGACGCAAAGTCTGTTTTTTAGTCCGGGCCGAAGGTAAAGTTTGTGCCAGCTCAGGGGCTTAGAAAAGGAGCCATTTTCAAAATGCAGAGCTCCAAACCCTTCCTGTTCCAGGTGTGTTTGGGTCTGGTGGTTTCTATTGGATCCTGCACCTGTAAACCTCTCAACAATGACATCCAGAGCGAGGACCCAGAGGGACTCTACTCCCAGCTGTCAGAGGAGGACCTTCTGGAGAAGAAAGACGCCGACTCCAGGATGGAGAACCTCTTGGGAACAATGAAGGAGGGATTTCTGAGGAAACTCAACCTGTCGGACGTTCCTCAGGAAAATAGCAAGATCTGCCCTCCTCAATTCATGATGGAGCTCTACAACAAGTACGCCTCGGACAGCTCAGCAAACCCTCAGTCTGATGTCATTCGAAGCTTCACAGTCCAAGGTACATGAACACAGTTTAACTCGTCATGCAAGAAAAGACGACGTGCAAGTCAATATGGGAGTCACTTCCTGTTAATAAAAATAACTCTTATTCTAGGGTTTTTTTTTTCCCTTAGTAATCTCAATAGTCACAGAGTTTAATATTGGGAAATCTCTACATGCCCAGTGTATATTTTGTTTTTTTAATTTATATAATTTCTCTGCAAAAAAAAATATTTATGTGTAATATTGTTCAATTAGGGATTTTTTGTGGGGATTTTACAGTATTTTAAACTCTAAAACCAAAGGTTTGGGCCTGTGACCCATTTAAAAGGAATCAATGTTGACTTGCAAACCATAATAACTGAGATCAAAAGTGATGTAAAAACTATTTAGCAAAGCAGAATTAAGCATTTTCAGGTTCCTTAAGTTCTTAAATATCCTTGTGGGGGTCCAAAATCCTAGGTTGGGCACTGCTGCTTACAGGTGTCCCAGAACATGTTTGCATTGTATACATGAATATATTCTACCTGAATAGCTTCATTACTGCTTTAAAAGACTGATATGTTGAATGGCCATAATTCTATGAAACATAATTGCACTCTTATCTTTATTTTGTCAGAGATCTGTAGCCTGTGAACATTGAACATGTTAGTGTTGGTCGTCATTCATTAGCAAATTCAGATCTGTCAACATTAAACATTTAGGATTGTGTTATTTCATTTGTATTTCACTCTGAAATTAGAAACTAGCAAGCTAGGCTAACTACAAGAAAGTGAAAGCTAGTTACCTCAGATTGCGAAATGTAGCACAAATTCATTTTATTTTAACACCTTATGAGTCATTTGCAGCTCCTGCACCCAGTGTCGTGTTCGTCCTGCCTCATATGAGGACACTTCTAACACAGCCTCTCCTTTTTTTGTGTTTGTGAAAACTGAGATATTCCTGTGAGTCTTTTGTACGTTACTCTCTTAGACTGTAAATAAGAAGCGGACGTAGTCGTTGTGACATAAACCATTGGTTTGTGGACTGCGGTTTTGAAGCCTGGAGTTAGACGTTTTGGTCGTCGTCATCTTCGATTTTTCCTCCCAGTAAATGGAAGTGACCACTTTGGCAGCAGAGGAGTGACATGTACGGCTCAAACACAAGGTAGCATCACTCTAAAGCCTACTCTGTTTTATGGTCAATTTTATTCCACATCGGACTATAATTTAACAAATAAACAACATGCTGTATTGAAGACTTGAAGCTAGAAATTGAGACCATAAACTCATGTTTACAATTTTTACTGAGGGAATAAATCAAGTGACCTATAGACTTCACACTTCTGTACAATCAGACCTTTTTGAAACCAGAGGAGTCGCCTTCTGATATTTAGTAGAAAGAAGGTTTTTTTAGTTGAAGACACTTCGTATTCAAGTCACGCAGTAACGTACACAGTGTTTAAATCCCTTTGTATGTACACAGCGTTTAAATCACAGATGGGACAAACAGCACAAAGTAACCGCTAATCGCTGCAACTGCAGTGATATCAACGTATTTATTTTAAATTGCATTTTTCGTACACAAACCAAAACAAACCCCAATGATACACGTGTAAAATGATTTGAATATCAGTCCGACAGGCAGTGCAGCTCTCGGCGGCTGTCTCACATAAACAGCTCTAACCTCTTGGTTTCCATCCAACAGAGATCCCTCTCTCTGCAACCGATGGGAGGAAGTCAAAGCACAGGCTGCAGTTCAACGTCAGCATCCCCAACCACGAAAAGATCACTACAGCCGAACTGCAGCTCTTCTTCTTCCCACAAGCCAGAGCAAGGGTCCGCTCCCACAACTTCAAGGCCACCATCAAAGTCTATGAAGTAGATTACAACGATGTCACATCCAGCACCCAGCTGCTGTTCGGCAAAGAGGTGACAGGCTTGGAGAGCACGTGGGAGACGTTTGATGTGACCACAACTATTCAGAGCGGGATCAAGTCGGGCCGTGGCGCAACAGTTTTTGATGTTGTGGTGGATAGGAAGAATTGTGGGGCCTCTGAAGGCGGAGAAGAAGGCGCGGGCTGTTTGAATATGAGCGTGTCCGTTGGAGATAACACTTCAGCGGCTCTGATAGTCTTCTCAGATGACCTGGGTAGCAGGAGGAGGGAAACGAGGAAGGAATTACGAGAAATGATCCTCCACGAAGAGGAAACCATCTTACACTCGGGCGCCGACTGGAACGGAGGAGACCAGCTTCCAAACGAGATCCCGGGTGTTCAACACCCACGGAGACAGAAAAGAAAGGCAGAGACGGAATACTGTCAGCGGACTTCCCTCAAGGTCAACTTTCGGGACATCGGCTGGGACAGCTGGATCGTGGCGCCTCCAGAATACGACGCCTTTGAATGCCGCGGCCTGTGTTACCACCCGCTGACGGACGACATGACCCCTTCAAAACACGCCCTCATCCAGACGCTGATGAACATCAGGAACCCCAAGAAGGCCAACATGGCGTGCTGCGTCCCCATCAAACTGGACCCCATCACAGTCATGTATCAGGAGAACGGACGCCTCACCATAAGATACCTTTATGAGGAGATGAAGGTGGCAGAGTGTGGCTGCAGGTAGTGAGAGATAATTGGTCTGCTCTGGTGGTAGCACAGGTGATCATCATGGTTCAGATGCTGCATTTCATTCAAGTCAGTCTGATCCTCATGCCCTCCATAGGCCCAGAAGAAGTAAAGTACCACAGGTCTAAAAAGAAGATGAGATAGAACTTCATATATCTCAATTTTGCAGCAGTTGCAGTACAAAAAATGAGTGCATGGAACATGGATGCCTCCTACCGATCTGTGTTCTTGATATAGATAGGTAGTAGATTAAGTATATTCCTCCCCATGCAACCGTGTATGTTACAGGTATCATGTGTGGCATGTTGATATGGTGTTGTCCAGCTGAGGTATTTAGTTATTGCAGGTGGATTTTCCTTAAATCAAAAGAAGTCTAGACCTGATAATGGCTGCTAGATGCCAGAAGTCATGGGATCTAAATTATTAAAATTCATCCCCATGGTATCAAAGTGCGTTGCAAATTTAAATATGTTTGATAGCAAACCATCAAATGGCTGTAGAGATTTAAAGAAAAAGCACCACCACAGTGTGTGGTGGCACAAAAGGAAAAGTCAGGAGATCGCCAAAGTCATGAGAGCTCATCCTCAGTGCAGCATGAATGTCTGAACAAAATATTATGGCAATCCGTCCAATAGTTGTTGATTAGTGAACCGACAATAACATCCTTAGAGCCAGGCCGCTAGCAGCGCTAGCAATATAATAAAAGGCATGCAATCCTTACATTAAACATACCGTGTGTACCTTTTTTACATTGGTGTCATGAAACAATGATATGTAGCATTTACAGTTCATGCTATTCTTTCAAATCTATTGCTAATAAAAAGTATTAAACAATAAAATAGAGATATGTCTTGAATGCTAAAACCATCAACAAGTTAATTACAGCTTGTTGCATGCGCTGCTATGACTTCTAGTAGAACTCGTGGCATTCGCTAAATGTATGTTGTTTTTCTGTTTTTTACATTGTACATGTTAACACCACCAGAGGAAACAAAGAAGACACAGATATCTTTGCATTGTGTATTTAATTCTGGATATATGTACATAGAAAAGCTTGCCTGTACACTGTCTTCGTCTAATACTTTTAAACAAAACTAACCGTTGCAATTTTATGCAGAAAATAATGTTAAAGAGGGCAAACAGAATGTAAAGTAAACAAAAATGTAATCTAAAAAACAAAAGCATGTGAGTTTTTTTTATTTTCTATTAGACCTCTTTAGTTTATATAACAACAACTATACAATTATGTGTTTTTTGCAGATAAAAAGAATATTCTACATCCATCAGAAATGTGATGTTTGTAGAAGAAAAGAAGAAATGAATTGACCATCATTAATCACATCTGTATATCTGTTAATCATGTACTAGTTTCTTTGTGTGTGAATCTGTACATTAGTATTTGAAATGTAATGTGTTTATATTAATATATATATATATATATATATATATATATATATATATATATATATATATATATATATATATACATACACTGTGTGTATATATATATATATGTAAATATATATATATGTATATATATGTAAATATATATATATATATATATATATATATATATATATATATATATATATATATATATATATATATATATATATATATATATAGTTAGTGGTATTTTGTAAGTCCCTGGCAGACTTGGACAGTGTTGAGCTTGAACATGTACGCTACATTTGTTTGTCCATTTGTTTGTCTCATGATGTCTACATTTGTTTCTGAGGATTTTCTACCCTGAAATGAGTAAATCTCATAAAAGGACATCTTATTTTAGCTACTCAGCTCATCCTGCATTAACTGGATTTAATAACATTGTTTTGCATGACTGAATGTCTTTTTCTGTCCACTTCCTCCAACCAATAAAATCACTAAGTGAGACTGAATGAAAGTGACTTTCTTGCCTAAACCAACACTAATCCCCTCGTATCAGCAGCTTCAAACTAATAAATATCAGCACTGCTTTATACAAGTACAAATAATATACACAGCACAAATAACTATGACTTATAATGCAAATAACGTTAACCTAACAATTGCATATGAAGAGTGAGCTGATTGGGAGCTCGTGTTTCACATTTCAAACACAAACTTGGGAGGTTTGCGCCTGTAAATAAATGCAGTAGCAGTGAAGGGGTTATTGAGTTCCTGCATGACGTCATAGCTGCTGCCGCTGCTCGTTAGAGGACAGTGAAGACAGCTGTGCGTCATTGTCTGCTTGTCTAAAGCAGTGACAATAAACGGTAAGTACTTATACATCTACAAAGACAGAGCTACTAGGTTATGTACTTTTTTACTTTGTCACAGTCACTCTACTTATTCTGATGGTCTGGTAAGTCACATGTATGTACTACTATGTATTACTACTTTGTTTGTGTTAGAGCACGATAGGAAAAACATGTACATACAAGTAGAACAAACTAATTTCACTTAAACCAAATATGTTCGTGTTAATGCACAGCGTCAGTTTTGTAAATATTTGAAGTCAGTGACACATCCTTATCAGTGCTGAAACCTCTGTGACAAGACCAACGAGGGGGCAAGTTCATGTAGACACTTCCGGGGTGACCCATAATTGCTCTCTTCTCAAAATAGCGTCAATAACAAGGCAGGCAACCCTATTTCAAGGGCCGAGAAAATAATTGGCTCAGTTGACCTTTGCCCCCAACAGCATGTGACCAGAGAATGTCTGGATTTACAGAACAATATTACATCTTATTTTTTGTCAAATTGAGAGAAGCCCAAAAAGCTGTTTGATTACCTTTTAAAGTTACACTACGGCGCCTTGGAGTGTCCAGAGAAACATTTTACTAATTTGCGCACACAAGATATAATTCTATCTCTCAATTTAATCAAATCAATCCAACAAGATAGACATTTATGGGCTCAATTTGATTAAATGTTCCCACATTTTGGTTTATTTGATTAGAAATATCTAATACAATACGTGCTTGACACACACACAGAGACAGAGAAACACCAAAAGCTACACAATATTTATGTTTAAGTTGCTAGCTGTGCCTGTACAGGGAGCATATAGTGTTTTTTGGGGGACTTACCCTAAAATCTGTTTATTATTATTATTATTATTTATTATTGAATTCATGATGTTGGAATCTGTGCAGGCTAACTATCTTCCTGAAACAACTAACGTGCAAATTATCCAATGAGATCCCAAGAGGTTGCAATTCAACTGTTGTATTTCAAGCAAGATGGCGGTTTAGGGATTGTAATATCCAGATCATTGCTGAAACCAAAGTATGACACAATACGGTCTTGCTGGGTGAAAGTGGGCACGGGGGAGTTGTTATCTAAGGCGTGAGGCAGTATTAAAAGTTAAGACGTTGAGATTAGCTGAGCACAGTGTACTGTAGTATTTGGAAGGAGATGGCGTCAGGCTGCATAATGCTGAGCTGTAAAAGGTCCTGGATTAGGTTACGACTCCTTATTGATGTCAGGTTCAACCTCAGTGTATAGATATTAACACTTCAGCTAATACAGTTTGAATTAATTGTCAACATGGTACTTTCATTTGACTATGTAATATTCATAGAAACACTTTTTCACGTTCCACCAAATAAAAATAAATACGTTTTGATTAAAAGAAACAAAAATGAACCACGAGAAACAATAGCCTACTGTGAAGGGAGAACAAATCTGGGTGAAAAAGGAGGCTAAGCAAATAACTAAGCATTCAATCCAGATAAAGACTTTTTGTTCTCATATCAAGAGTGTGGGTGTGTGTGTTTTTTTTCCTTTACCCTATTCTGATTCTGCATGTGTTTTAAGAAGACTTTGCCACGTGTCTATAAACTGTGTAATCATGTAACCCGAGGAGTGACCCAGACATGACCCTTAAAGTTACCAACAGCACCAAAACACACCGTCATCAGCTTTCATAACGAACATGGAGTGAGAGAGAGAGTCAAGGTAAGAAACTTCACAGGCTCCCATTCACCATTTTTGATTATGTCGGTTATTATCTGCTGGCTGAAGTTTGATAGATAATTCGATTAAAGGTTTATTTGGAACAAAAGCCTCTTATGTTAATTTTGTTGTGTCTAAAAACCCAGTGACAATGTACCTTACTATTCAATCCACCATCTCTAAACAGAGAAATGGACTGAAGCAGCCCAGTGAAAAGAAGACTGAGTTGTTCTGATGCAGACCGTGGCGATGGCAAAGATTATTTTGGAAAACTATACTGCCAGGAAGAAGTCAACTAAGTTCCTCCTCGAGAACTTAGTTGGGATGCAGGAGGCCATCCAACAAGCCATCAACAGTGAAGAAATCCTGAAGATCTCAGACAGGAAGACCCTGGCATCTGCACTCGCCTCTGGAGCTCAGGGGGCACTGAACGATCCACGGTTGACTGTCCTATGAGTCCAATTTCATCTCTGGATCTTTGGACCATGACATCAATTAAAGGGGAAAGGTATAGAAAGAAGAAAGACGTGATTCTATTGACCAGGAAGTGTACCCCGGGGGCTGCTGAGGCAGTGGCATGTACACTGAAAAACCTGAAGAGGGCCATCACAGTTGGGGAAAGGACGGGTTGTGGCTCTGAAAAAGTTCAGAAGATTAGGATCCCCCAGTCAGAGTTCTTCATGACAGTTCCTGCGGCAAGATCAGTGAGTCCAATCACAGGCCACAGCTGGGAAGTGATCGCCGTCAACGTCATCGCCGTCACAGGCTGTCGCAAAAGCCAAGTCCCTTCTGGCTTTAAGGAGAGCCGTTACCAAAGTTGTGCAGAGTATCTGCAACATAATCGGGAGGTTCTCTGCTTTCACCGACAAAGTTCCAGCGATCCTTCAACATCTGCAATCTACAGACTTATTTTCTGTCGTATCTGAGGAGGACTGAGCTGTCAGACTCAAGCAGGACCTTCAGAGTATGTTAAGATCCACAGTTGATTATCAAATACAAAGAAGACAGTGCTGCCCTCGTGGAGGAGGACCTTACACTTGTAAACTTTCCAGATGATTTAGAATCATTAAAATTACAGGTAGAAACAACGGTCAAGGACGAAATTCTACCACACAATACTGGCTATGTCCGCTATGAGATATAATATAATCTATACATAATATAATACAATATAATCTCATTATTGGCTGGAACATTATTAGCTGTGTGTAGAATCAAATCTTAGACAATCTCTGACATTAAAATAGTCTCATTTCAGTGTGAACAGTGAAGAAGTATTGTGAATAAAACAAATCTTATAAAGACGTTACACCTCCCATCCTGTCGTTTTCTCTTCTGTTTTAATATTTTCAGTTATTCCCTTGATATTACATTTTAAATGCCAATATTCTGTTGACCCATATTAATGCATGAACAATGATTTGATGTAAATGGTTGTTGATGTATGTCATTATATTGAACAATTTATTGTGTCATCATTATATTTTTTGATGCTTGCATATTATTATTTTTTGCATTAGGTCTTTTCAGTATCCTGTAATGTTGTTTCAGCTTTCCTCTTCCATCACTGCAAAACTACCAGCAGAGGGAGGAAGTACCAAACAAACCTAAACTGACTCTCACTGTTCCCTTCAACATCACTCCAAGAGAGACAACCACCACACACTAATGCTATGAAATGACAATAAAACAGACAATACAAGTACATATTCAGTGGTTATTGGTGGAATTATTTCGGATTTAATTTACTTTCCAAACATCAATAGGAGCATTTATCTTTGACCATGAAGAAATTAATGAGCAGCTTTCAGTTTTGAAGTATATGGCAATGAGTTTTCACATGCTCTATTTCAACATCTTTTGAATGACTTCCACATATAAATACCGACACAAAGAGGCTTAATAAGTGAACCCACATTAACGGTAAACTATTGTCCCAATGTTTGGGTACAAAGCCTGCCTTTGATGACACCTCATATGATACCTCGTGTAAATCTAAGACGATTATCTTTGGCAACATCTCTTTGTTACTACACCTACATGGCTATGTTCTTATTGCCTTCCAGAAACACTCAAGATAATGCGATTACAGGTTTATTATGGAGCAAATCCTCTTATGTGTTTGTTAACAGAGACCGTGCAGCCAAAACACTGCCATTCGACAAAGGACTTCTTCGGAGAAGGAGGTTCGGCTCAACAACATCCACTCTCCGTCTACTCATTTTTTGTCTGACTGAACTGACAAAAATGGCAAAGCTTGTCCTCCTGGTGGCACCGCTGCTAGTATTGGGGAATGTTTTCGTTACCCGTGCCGTGTTTGCCCCAAACCTCATCGTAGATATGGCAAAAATCGTCATGAACAATTACTGCTCACCAGAGAAGCTGACGGGGATGAAGGAGGCTATTGAAGCAGCCAGCAGCAACACAGAGGTTCTCAACATCCCAGACGCTGAAACCTTAGCTCATGTACTCAGTGCTGGAGTCCAGACCACAGTCAGTGACCCACGTCTGATGGTCTCCTATGAGCCAAACTATGTCCCTGCGGTTCCCCAGAAGATGCCTCCGTTGCCCCCTGACCAGTTGATTGCCGTCTTGCAAACTTCGATCAAGCTCGACATCCTGGAGGGCAACATCGGCTACCTGAGGATCGATCACATCCTCGGAGAGGAGGTTGCCGAGAAGGTTGGCCCTTTGCTCCTCGACCTGGTCTGGAATAAAATCCTGCCAACCTCAGCCCTCATCTTCGACTTGCGCTACACCAGCAGCGGGGACATGTCGGGAATCCCCTACATCGTGTCTTACTTCATCGAAGCGGAGACTCCGATTCATATTGACAGCGTGTATGACCGCCCCTCAAACACCACCACCAAGCTGTTTTCTATGTCAGCACTTCTGGGGGAAAGATACAGCATGACCAAACCCCTCATTCTCCTCACAAGCAAAAACACCAAGGGCATTGCCGAGGACGTTGCCTACTGCCTCCAGAACCTGAAGAGGGCAACCATCGTGGGCGAGAAGACCGCTGGGGGCTCTGTGAAAGTAGATAAACTCAAAGTGGGCGACACTGACTTTTACGTTACTGTGCCAACCGCAAAGTCCATCAACCCCATCACCGGCTCCACCTGGGAGGTTACAGGTGTGACCCCCAATGTGGAGGTCAACGCCGAGGACGCCCTTGCTACCGCCATCAAGATCGTCAACCTCCGCGTCCAAGTTCCAGCCATCATCGAGGGATCAGCAACCCTGATTGCCGACAACTACGCCTTCGAAGATATTGGTGCTGCTGTTGCAGAAAAGTTGAAAGGCCTCCTGGCAAACGGCGAGTACAGCCAGGTTGTCTCCAAGGAAAGTCTGGAGGTGAAGCTGTCCGCTGACCTGAAGAGCCTGTCTGGAGACAAGAGCCTGAAGACAACCAGCAACACCCCGGCCCTGCCACCCATGGTGAGTCCCTCGTACGTAAGATGATGGTCTTTGGGTGTCACTTGTTATTGTTGGTTGTTATACTGACAGAAGTTTGTTTTAAAGAGTTGATAATTTATACTTTACTTGTACAGCTAAAGGTTATCTTGTGTTCAAAACTTTTCTAAAAGTATTCGTTACAATGTTGTGGTCATGTGAGGAAGATGATTATGCAGCAGATGAATTGGATGAACATGTTAAGGTCATGGAGGATATGATATCAATATTATTCTTGTATAATATATGGGAAATACATAGGTGAACATCTGAAAAATGTACTTTCACTGAGACATATTGCTTACAAATGCTGAGTTGTTTGTTTTTTACCCACAGGATTATTCTCCAGAGATGTACATTGAGCTGATCAAAGTCTCCTTCCAAACTGACATATTTGAGAACAACATCGGATACCTGCGCTTTGACATGTTTGGAGACTTTGAGGAGGTCAAGCCCATCGCCCAGATTATTGTTGAGCACGTGTGGAATAAGGTTGTCAACACTGACGCTCTGATCGTTGACCTCAGGTAAAAGCCACTATTCAAGATGCAGAGTGTCCATTTTGGAAAACATATACAAAAATGTAAATCAAATCAAAGAAGCTACTAATCAGTCCTAAGTAAATATAGAGGATTTAGTATGTATGTTAGTATGAATCATTTTAAAAATATGGACAACCAAGAGATCTAGAGTATCAATGAATTTGAACTTAACTTCTTCCTGAACAACATATTGTGTTACTACCCAGCCAACATGAGATAACATGGGACAACCTTCATCAATGCCTGCAGAAATGAACGTTTTTAACAAAGGACCTAACCTTTCTCTGATTGTTCTGCCACTGTTTGTTGCAGGAACAACATTGGTGGCCCAACAACAGCCCTTGCAGGCTTCTGCTCTTACTTCTTTGATGCCGACAAGCAGATTGTGCTGGACAAGCTGTATGACAGACCGTCCAGGACCACCACAGAGCTCCGGACCCTGCCTGAACTCACTGGTAATTCAACAAAATAACTCATTGCATGGATTTCAATGACTTGAAAGCTTGAGACTAGATTGTGAACGAAGTAAAGTTGTCTAGGAGTTAGTGGTCCAGGTTCAACGTTGAAGCTTCTATGCTTCTTTATAAGCCATACCTCTGTGTGGGGGCTTTGTTTGAATCTTAAAAGTTGACTGTTTGGTAAAGTCACTATTCAAGACGTCTTTGCTGAACAAGAAAGCTTAATCTTGTTCCTTCCATGATTCACTACCCTAATTGTATCATTACGTTCATCCATGACTCCTTTTCCACTTCCATCCTTCAACTCAATGTTGCCTCCCCAGCCTTCACTCGTCTACCTCACAGTTTTAACACTTATCCTGCCTCCATCTCATCCTCTTCCTCAGGCGCAAGGTACGGCTCCAAGAAGAGCCTGATCATGCTGACCAGCAGAGCGACTGCCGGCGCCGCAGAGGAGTTCGTCTACATCATGAAGAGGCTCGGCCGCGCGATGATCGTCGGAGAGACCACCGCCGGGACTTCCCACCCGCCCAAGACCTTCAGTGTTGGTGAGACCGACGTCTTCCTCAGCATCCCCACCGTCCACTCTGACACTGCGGCCGGGCCAGCTTGGGAGGGAGCTGGCATCGCACCACACATACCCGTCCCAGCTGACGCCGCCCTCGACACGGCCAAGGGCATCTTCAACAAGCACATTGCAGGCCAGAAGTAAACCACGTCCGGAACAAACCAAGTTCAAAGGTCACTTTTGCTTTGGCAGCCAAATAGTTTCACGATTTAGAGTAAGACGTGTTTGAGAAGTGAAGAATGTAGATTAAGTACAATGTGTAATCTGTTGTTCATTTTGTCCCAACCTAAGCCTTTTTAGCCTGTTTGCGATGCGGAGCAAAGGTTCAATAGGATTTACCTCTCGTTAGTATTTCTATTGAATGTTACTCTGGCTGCTTAAGGTTTTCAGAATGAGTGATGCTGCTCGGCCGATTCATTTGAGAAGTGGGTATGAATAAATCTGTGTGGTCAGATCAGTTGTAACATCAGAGCAGCTTACAATATTTACGTTTTTGAAGTCACATGTAAGAGTTAGGAAACAAATTTAGTGAAACGACGCAAATTACTTTCAAGCTATGTTTGCTATTCTTGTATTATATTGGAGTTTTTGAATTGGGACCTCTGTGAAGTGATCCACTTGTTGCTTTGGTCAGAAAGCCATTGTGCAAAGTCCTCATTGTGAATGGGAAATGCATCAATTATGCCACATGGGCCTGCTTGGGTTGTATAATTCCCTATGCTGAGACACAATAAAAAAAGACTCAAATACAAAAGTGTGTGTTGGTCATGTTTTGCATGTTTTATCAGACAGATAAAAATATCAGTTTGTACCAATACAGAAGTCCTTTTTTGATTAATTCTGCATCTATGTGCAAGACGTTTCCTTTATATTATTGTGGCATCAGATACAACTGTCAGTGACAAAACCTTTAATTAACAACGGCGAGAAAACAAAATATGTATCTATTAAATTGTAGCGTTAGCTAACCATGAAGGAATGACACGAAGGACTACATCCGAACCAAAAAAGGCAAGTTTTAATGCCCAAAGGATTCATCTAACAAACAAGAAGAGAAGATCAGTCATGGATTCATTTTGATCTCATGTTTTAAGGACAATGTGTTCTGTTTACACGATACAATAAAAAAAGAAAAATAACTAACTGTTGAGTTTACTGGAGGCTATAAAGAAAGCACATGTTTGTATTCAGTATTTCAAAGAAGATATTATAATTGTTCAATATTTTTTTTAAATAACGTAAAAAAGTACATTATTTTGACTCGTATGTGTCCCTGAAATTTGCAGGAACAAGTAGCTGAAGCTTATTTGTATTGTTAACTATACTGTTGACTTTAGTTAAATTGTGCACAAACCGAAAACTATTCTTTCCGTGGTGCAATTCAGACCATGAACCCAGGAAATTAGGTGGGCAAATATTCCTGATTTGAGGCCCAAATATGATCACAAAATAATTTCCCCTGGCTGTGAAGCGTACTGGACCCTCCTCAAAATATATAGTCTGTAACAAGTTAGTGTAAATCTCGTTAGATGTTGGTTGTGTTGGGGTCTCTCTGTTCAACAGAAGGCAGAAGTCATTATTGTAGATAATGGCATTTTGCAATTCAAAAACAGCCAATGACATGGACTTTACAACTAGAATGAACTTGAGCAGTGATAAATACATGACAGGACTGTTTGTTTTAGGAGGGGGGAAGAAGTGCATTTGTTGTATACACTGGACTTCAGTGTTTATGAGTGTGTTGTAAGTGGTATGTATGTGTGTGTGGCTATGAAGATAGACTGTATGAGTGGATGTGAGACAGAGAGTCAGGGCACTGGTAAGCACTAATGTGTAAACCATAAGGATCTGAAGGCGCTGAAGTCAGGACGCTGAAGAGCGGGATTGACCGTGTTACGACATCAGGTTACTAATCTGTTTGTCCGCCTGGTTTGTGTCGGAGTAACGGGACAACAAATTATACAAATATTTCCTGTGGGAACGTCAAGCCCGAGCATGAACGCGGTACGTCCCTTTGTTCACTCAGAAGTTATCGTTTAGATATCAATATTTACTCAGAGACATGAATTCACTTCAAATTCAAACAGCATTACTCGTTCAGAAAGCTTTCAAATGAAATATTGGTTTAGCTGATCAACTGGCTTTGATTGCTGTAGCCTTGATTTGTTTTTGTTAGTACTGTTTGGGTTTTCAGTGCAGAAGAACAAACTCAGCAGCCATGGCCAACGAATGAGCGTTTTGTAGTGTGTGTGTGTGTGTGTGTGTGTGTGAGTGTGTGTGTGCGTGTGTGCGTGTGTGTCATCATAGAGGAATTGAATGACCATTGGCAATAACAACCAACGGCTGTTGCTGAAAAGATGCCGACCATGATGGTTTCATTTGGTGAAATATCGTGTATGGATTATAACTCGAAGTAGATAAAGCTTCATAACATACCACAAATATCCACACGGCAGACCTGGAGGCCCGTAGTAGTTCACAGTACAGGGAAACATGTACAAAACAGATAGAGAGTGTGAAAGCGCCTTGAGGGGTTCAATAAAGGGGCCCAGAAGCTCATTTCTGCCCGGGGCCCCTTGGCAAGGTATCACAGCAGTGCAGGATGGTCCAGGAGACAGACATGCAAATAATAAGTGTAATGTTTTACGTCTCACATTTTGATAAATACAGCTGTTGTGTGATTAAGAAAACAAATCACAGGTAAATTTATAGTATGTTTATAATAAACACAATTGATTAACACTGTTTGAATCACCTCGATCGGTTTGATGAACAACAACAACAGCAAAAACTTGTTGTGTCCATGTATGTTTGCTGCTGTTCCTTGACTTCTACACACTCTGCTTCATGGTGATAATTACAGTTGCTGCTCATGGTGCTGTATTGAACTAAAGCAGCACAGAGAAAGTTAACACACTTGCAGTGAGTACAGACGTCAAAGCGCTGGGAAAACATGAAGGACACGTTGGTGCTGAGGCTAATTTGTGACATCAGACTTCGACATACAAGAGGGACAGCTCATATTACCTCCTCATCACCATCCCATCCTGCCCTGCGCCCAATCCTCCGCAAAATGCGCGAGTCTGCCACGTGAGGGAGGCGCAAAATGACCCATTTTCCCTCTTTCTCTCTCCTCCTCATTGAAACATGAGCCCTGGTCCATTTCAGCCCAGTCTGTCCCCACAACGCTGCTCTGCATTACCCGGCTGCATTTGGCTTTCTCTCGTTTTGACACTTTGACAGGAAACTTTTATCCATTTTTTTTTTATTTATTTATTTGATTTTTTTTTTTTTCACCAACCAACCAAACCACTCAGCCATTCTCTCCTCTTGACTCGGGTTTTGGATTTGTTTCTCTGCAAATGCTGCTTTTAACACTTTTTTTTCCCCTCCTGCTAACTGCACGTGGATTTTTGAACTATCCGGAACTTTTATTTGTGTAATCACTTCAGTTGATGAGAGATCATCTCCTCTCATGGCCGGGATGAGCGTGGCTGTGGTTGCAAACTGAGCTCACTGTCAAAGAGACGTGGACGCGTCGCCTTCATCCTTTCTTTTGTCTCTGTTGCATCTCCTCTTTAATTACATAACTCTCTCTGGGATGTAAGAAGACACTCAAATTGTTTTTTATTCTTCTTTCTTTTTTTTTTTTACCCACAAAGGAATTAACTTCTTTTTGTTTTCCCCCGAGGAAAAAGTATGGCGACACTTAAGTTGAACATGCGTTTTCTTCTGGTTTTATTCGGATTATTTTTGCTCTCTTCTCCATCTGCAAGAGCCGAGCCGGAACAGCAGGATGAAGAGGAGGAGGAGGAGAGTTCATGTCAGGGCGCTTTTGACCTGTATTTTGTGCTTGATAAGTAAGTGGAAACAGCGTAAAGCTGCTATATAGTCATTAAATCTTAGGGACACAATTCGGAAACCACTCTACAGCAATTTCTCGGGTGCAACAAACTTGCAAAACACACAACAACCAAGCAAACACCTGCATTTACTTTTCGTGTTAAGTGCTACTTTTACTGCTCTACGTTTATTTAAGACACAAACACACACACAACATCCAAACATGTGGTGAATGTGAATAGCACCACCGTTTCTGCTCCAAACATGAGCGCTTTAGTTTCTAAAAAGTAAAAAAAAGGTGAGTTTCGGCTCTCGCCTGCTGATTCGCGCCGGGCACATCTGTGCGTGCGCGCGCACGCGGTGACGCCAGAAAGGAGGCTGACTTTACAGAGTACAGTTTGCTGAATAAGCGAAAAGAAAGGCCGGCGATGATATCTCTATTTCTCTGCAGATCTTAAACCCCCGGTTTCTTTCTCCACATCATCTGTGTCACTCTCCTTACAAAGACAACACGGAGAACTGCCCGGAGCTGTTCTCCCCCCAACTCATGCTAAAGGGACTTTTTTCTGCTCACCCTTCACTCTTTCATTTCCACTCTTTGTACGCCCACATAGGAAAAATGCTGTGGTTGTGTGACATCTTAGTGCTGGACTTCAGCCGAGAAAAAAAAAAGAAGAAAAAAAATGTCAGAGAAAGAGCCTGTTTCTCTTTCAATGCCTTTACTGTACATTCAAGCACAGTAACTTTATGTTTCCCTACATAATGGAAGCCTTAATGAGACTCAATGTACAGATTAAAGATCTTTACAACATTATAGTAGAGATAAATATGACTATAATTACTGGAACCCAACAAACCATCATCGGTGTAAGCCACTGAGTCTATCATTTGATGCAAGCAGCAGAATGGGAACCTCTACTGTGAGCAATTAGGAACTTTATTACAACTCTGCTGTCTAATCTGTTGAGTATCTGACCTGGCTGTTGCTGAATCAGCTCATATCCTTCTCCTTGCATTAATGGAGCATTGCCCGGAATGGGGAGGGGAAACAAGGAAAGACAGGAAGCAACAATCTTTATAGAAAATGTGGTCTTAATTTGGAGAACAAAATGTTGCACACAGCACCTTTAAGAGCTTGTTTGTGTGTGTACGTGTGTTTGTGTGTGTGGCGGGGTAGAGGGGGGGGGGGATCCATAAGGATATGAGAGATGCAAATGAGAAATCACTTGCAGATTAACATCACTGATAACTATATGTCTTGCCATTAGGTGTATGGCTTTATCTAAATTGCCCCCAGCAGCCATCAGCGTAGTGTCCGTTTAAAGTGCCTTGCTGAACCCACTGAGCACGACACCCTTGACATGCTTCCTGGCTTGTAAAAGTTTTGACTCCTGGACACCAAACACCACACTGCCCCCCATCTGTGGACGGCTGCATTTGGCGTGCGCTGTGCGGTAAACACTGACACATGCTTCTCCTTTTTTTCTGTCTTTTTGTTTCAACATCGGATGCTATTGTTAGCCGGTGTGCGTGCTTTGGTGCCCAACTCTCGGGGGTGACTAACAAGGTTTAGAGAGGAAGCTCATTAGAGATCCACGCCCGCCTCATCTAAACCCCATCCTTCGGGCCTGAGTTGGGTTTAGTCTGAACTACGCAGGGTGGTGAAATGTTGACGGCCATCCATTTCATCGAAGTACAGTCAGACACTATGTCTACTTTCGGGGTAGTTTGAATCATCCGTCACCCAGACTCCCACCCTGCATGGATGTGTTCCTCTTTTGTGAATACCCAAAGGATGTTGGACAGGCAGTTCATTGACAGTGAGTTACATGAAAGACTGAGCGCTCTGGCTGAGCAGGGGGAAAACATGCCTGAGGGATTTTATTATATTATAAGCCACCAAATGATGATGTCACTTATTAGCTACTGATCTCCGGTTAAAGCTGCTTTATTAAGCAATAGCTGCTGTAGCTATTGTTTGACCCAGTCTCTATTTGAAGGAAATCATCAGCGTGTTTATAGTGCCCATGCGGGTCGAAGTGTTCCTTTCAAGCAGCAAGGTGAAAAGTGAAGCCTTAACCATAACTTAATGGCTCTCTGAGGCCGTATACTTAGGCACAGTATTGCTTTGAGCTCAACGCTAACATCAGCATGCTAACTTGTTACTATACAGCAAGTGTGAAGTGGGCTGCTGCAGAATTGTCCAACATCAATATCATGTCTGCATGTCGGGTTGGTCGTGGTAAACTGGAAACAAAAGCCCACAGACACACGGTAATGCTGACGGAATTGGCTCACTTGATTTGTAAAGAGAAACACACTTTGGGCACTGCGCTGGAAGGTCACGAGTTTCACAGTAATGAGGGAAGATAACTTCTCCGTCGGCTCATAAAGTCGACTCCAAAGGCATTCATTGCAGATTCGGGCAGATGATGTCATGTCCCGGCTCAAACATGTAGGTCAGTGTTCTCTGAGACCGGCTGCAGACTGAATGCTAGAAAGGGGAGCTAATGCCTGTATGGTTGCCAGTTTGAATCTGAGACATCCAGGACTGCAGTTGGAAAATGTGGGTTTTGGTGAGACTCAGTATCCTCAACTGCAAAGTGCCCTTCAGAGTTATTTATGATACTCTAAAGGAGAAGAAAGGCGTTACAATACCCAGAGGACATCAAAGGGCTGAGGGGCTGCAGCACAACGTCCAGTGTCAGGACTGAACGGCTGCAACCAAATAAATGTAGAGGTTGTTTCTCCCTTCAAGTCCAAGCAGCACACACATGTTAAACTGTGACTTTAACACACAGGCACTAGTGACTAATAGGATACAGATGGTGGAGGAAATGGGAGATTGCTAACCCGTAAGATAGTCAAGTAGGACTAATAACTAGGTCAAAATGACACAATATGCAAACCCAAAAGGTCTCCAAATGAAACAATGGTGTTGATTGTAAGTTTGTGAACAACTCCAATGCTTTGGCAAATAAAAGTTTTTTAAAAAGCGTTGTTTTGATACGGAACAACAAGGGAACATTTGGCCTACATCCACACCCTACCACCCGCAACCCGTCAACAACATGTAACCCTTGTGTTGTGGTGCATGGTATGTGAGACAAACAACAACAATGAACTGAAGTCCCCACCACTGTAACCTAAATAAAGTCACACACAAACCAGACTGGAAGTCTGCAGCCATGCTAGCTTCTCCCTGAGGCTGTACTATGATGTGCACCACGTCAACCATCTTAGTGTGTTAGCATGCTAATGGTTGCTAATTATGGCCAAACACAAGGTACCACTGAGCTTGATGGGAAATGATGTAAGTTGTGTATTTGATTCAGCTCCATACTGCTGCACATTCACAAAGGAGGACGTATATTTTCTGATTCGGAGCAGCTTATGGAACACAGAGCCAGATGGTTTTGGGGTGTTTTCATATGGAAGATGAAATGATTCACTTTTGGGCCCCGTGCTAATGTTCACTTCTCGGTTACTGCATTTAAATGTCGTGTTTTATGTTGATTGTGCAAAAGTTTGAAGCAATTCTTGCACACTATTGCGATCACTGTTAATTTTGTGGATCACAATATCATCTGAAGAAGGGGAAAGTAAAACAGACACATGTAGTCTTCCAAGTTTACTTCCCTTCTTTCCCTTTGTGTCGATGTCTTTCTGCTTTTCTTTTTTTCCACTGGCTCTTTTGAGTTATCTCTCTCTCTTTCTCTTTTGTTTCCACTAGACTCCTATTACCGCTTGAACCATACTCCCCATTGGCTCTCTTGGCTGTTTGAAGAAAAGATTCACTCTTTTCACACCCCATGTAGTGCTGTTATTAATAATATAATCTTTCTCTTGTATGTCCTGGCCAAATTGCATTTATTTCCATTTAAATTCACAGCTGAAAAGTGTTGTTATTGATGTAGTCACAAGTTGGCGCACCAGTCGGCCGTTGGGTCATGCGGCCTGACTCCTGGCAAGTCAGTGGAAAAGCTAAGACTTGCAGCTGCAGTTCATAAATATTTTGGATATGTCTAGCAAGCAGTGAAAGACGTTCTAGATGTGGAATGGCACTCTGTGTTTTGTCATTTTGTCTTTTGCAGCGTGCTGTTTTGTTGTTTTCAGCAGGAAGAAATGTCTAGTTAAATAATACCATGCTGTCCGAAGGCCCCCGGAGACAAAAGCAAGACCAAAGGTTTTAAAAGGGAATGAATGCCACTCTAACTCCTGGTAATATACGATGTTAGCACACATATCTCACATACCTCTCCTCCAGCTAGTTATCCTCAACAACTTGGGAACAGAAGTGCAGCATTAGCTCAGCAATCTCGCAGTAACGACTTTGACTTCTACAACGTCTGTAAAAGTAGGTTAGTGGTTTTAAACAAACAAATGCTTGTGCCCAGTCAGTTGAATTGGAGCGCCGTCATTGGCTGCAGGCTGGGGTGGTGTGGGTAGGCCCAGCTGGAAAGGCAGACGGCCCCCTTAGTAAATTTGGATTTTTTTCTTCGTCAACACTCAGAACCGTGAGAACGAAGCGGAGATCTGCTAAGACTTTAGACCGATGGAACTTTTTCCCACATGCCGTCATCCCGTTGCCCTTTGGGAGAGACGAGGTTGCTGGGTAGTTAGAAGTGGACTGGATTAAAACAATTAAAGAGAAGGCTTGATATCAAACATGCTGTAATTACCTGTGCTAGAGTTAACAGATTGCAGAGATACTCAACGAAGCCCCGACTTTCAAAATGGCCGCATTAGGACCCATAGCACAATCAGAGTTTTTTTTTAAACATCAACTGTTTTCTCCTGTGAAGGAAAAAAAAACAAAAAAAAACATTCATTGTATTTTCTGCAGCCCAAATGTTAGCAGTCTAACACAATTTACCAAAATGTCAAAGATCAGAACGTTAAAAAGTATACATATATAGATTATGAGCAAGTTAGCACGTTTACGTTAGCTACCCGGTAGCTAACTTTCAGCTAAATGCTAAGTAGCCTCATAGAGCCACTCGAGCGTGGCTGCAAGTCTTGTTGTATGATGTGAAAATCCTGAAGCAGGAAGTGATCATCAGATTTGCATCCTTGTTTTGTTAAGGTCAATATAATTATTTCATCGTTCAACTCAAAGTCAGTCTTCAAAGTAGCTGTATTTTATTGCTATAATGATGTAACACTGGTAAGCGTTAATTCATAGCTTCAGTGATGCAGAGTTCAAGAATGCATCAAGAGTCAGCTAATTGATTTCCATTCTGTATGGAAATAATTAAAAACCAGCGGATGACTGGAAAGTGAGGGGAAAAAACACCCATAACTCATAAACTCTCAACAGTATCTATAACATACATTTAAAGCACAAGTAAATTGTTGTCAAAGACTTAAAACATTGCGCTTCTTCTTCCCTCTCTTCTTGTTTCCTGCTCTGTCTGTCTTTCTGTCTCAACCTCCTCCAGCTGAACTGTATGCTCTCCTCAAAACACACACACACACACACACACACACACACACACATGTATGAGCTCTTACAAAATCATCCAGTCAGCAGTAAAAAGCATTAACACAAAAAATATGTTTTTGTCTTCTTGGACCATTGGGGGCCATCGAGCAAATTCCTGGTCTTTTCTTGACATCTGTTTGGCCTCGCTGAACAGTAATGACGCATGACAACCATAGATCACCACCCTGGATGGGAGACGTACTGGTGTAGCAGCAGAGGGACATAAATATTCAAACTTTGTATAATTGAGGCCAGAGCTAGTTTTCTTTGTTTACTTTATTATTATATTGGTCAGTCGCGGCCCAATGATCTGTCAATGAAGCAAACCCAACATCCATACATCCCTGTGGGGGCCTTAATGTCTTATTAATGAAACAGTTGTTTTGTTTTATATTTTATTTGGCATCTTACTATCTGGATGAAGATAAATCTTCACAGAAAATAGCAACAATAGTCAGTGGTTTCATAAAAATGAAAATCCACATGAAAACACAACCGGAACGACTTAGGACGCAAAGGCCAGAGTGAAAAGTCAGAGTAAAGATGTTAACCACACAGCAATCTAATCAAATGTTTACACTTTGCTTTGGCCGTCTGGTCGCGCTTCAGGCTTTTTTTATGCCATCTGTGTTGGCTAAAGCACACAAAAGAAGCTTTGCCTGACAGTTTTTCATCAAATCATCGACATGTTTTCTTCTGGCAGACAAGTTTGCTTTCGAGCCAACAGATTTTTCACATTATCTCACTCCAGTCAGCTGAATTTACTGTACGATAAGGCTCTTCATCTTTCTTGTTCTCTTTCCTGCCTTTTCTTTTGTTTCTTTTTCTCTCGGCCCACGGGCGGCGCACGGCCAGACACATGCTCTTCATCTCGCCCCGAGGACCTGTCCAATCAAGAGAACGCGGTCGCTCGGCTTCGGCCGATTCGCTGCGACACGACTTCAAACCGCTGCCGGGTCGCGATCATCTCTAGAAACCTTTATTTTATGTGGCCAAACCCCAACCCACTGAACTTGAGGGCTCAACTCAAACTAATAAAATTAGATCAAAGAAGTTAGGAGGGAAATAAAAGTACCACATGAAATTGTTTCATGAAGAGTTATAGAATGAAATGGCCCACTTCCTTTCCCAACGCTGTTTGGACAGGTGAGTAAAACTGCAAGCTGGGTCTCAGTCCCACGACTGCAGCCACCTCGGTCAGCTGAGCTGGTCCAACGCAAACAAGAGCCGTTGCGGTTCAGAAATAAAGATAAGCAGATGAAAACCAAAAGGTGGGAGGCCTCCGATTCACCCGGTGTTAAATAAATACTCGACAAGTATCCCCACACCTCTACATGACTATTAGCTGCAGGAACGTTTCACCAGACTTTCTTCTCCTGCTTCCCTCTCCTCCATCGCTGTAATGGAACGGTGTACAGAATAAATTGGCTCCCGCAACTTTTTCAGGTTAGAGGCCGTCAGTGTGTGGACGTGTGTGTGCGTGCAGTCCTTGTGTGACTATTTGTGTTTGCGCTGCACATTTTTGTTGAACACCCAAGCGAAACATCTTTCCACCTCAGGCTTTTTATATTTCGGGAGGATTTTGTTGAGCTTGTAAGGTCTTGTCCTCTTCCTTTGCCCCGTCAGCCTCGATGTGGGGGAAGGAGTCATGTCATTAGATCAACAATGAGTCTGAGGAAATGCTGAAGTAAGGTGTTTAGTCGACCAGCATTTGTATCTGCTCAGACTAGACGAGTAAAAACATTGAAACTTACATGACAAGTATATGTTATTTTGGATGTTGTTATTGTATTTTGAAGAAATACAAGAGTCTGAGTGTTTTCACTCAGAAAGTTGCGTTCCTTTTTTACCAGACTTTCGCAGGTTTAGCATCTCGTCGCCTTATGAGCAATCAATCAATGTTAGTTTTCCTTGGATCTGAAAGTCGATGATGTTTGAATATGAGCTGGCTCTCATTTCAGCTACTGTTCAGCATCTGCTAAATGTATTGCAGATCAACAACCCTGTTAACCTCTTGCAGATATCCTATGAGCTGTGTGACAGCACAACTATTTATTTTTGCATCTTCAAAGGGGAGAAATGAAGACTAGTCCAGTCTGTAAATCAGAGTGTTTATTATCTGGCAGGCGAAAGAGCCTTGAATGACTGAGGCATGATGGGAAAATCCCTTGGCTGTGTCTACTCTCCCGAGGCCTGCCAAATAATTACCCCTCCTTTGCCAAGCAATAACTTAAAAACACTTTAGGATATAACCTCTGAGACACTCAATTGCAATGCAAATAACATGAATCACAATTCATTTGGAGCAGGTGCTGTTTTCAACTTGTAAGACTAAAGCTCATGGTTTGTGTATCTACGAATATCCAAATAATCAAAAAACATCGTTCAGAAAAAAAAGCATTGTTAATAGTAATATAATTTGCTCGACAGATGTTTTCTCATCAGCCCAAGGCACGAAAAGCCTTTGAATCAGAAATAGTTCAATCTGTTTATTATGTCTCGACGGGATTGGAGTGTGTTGGGAACTGATACGACTAGAAGGTAAGCTCGGATACCAGACTCAGTGTTTAGTCTGGTTTCATGACCTCCCATACAAACAACTGTTTCTACCTGACGATTTTTAAGGGAAAAAAGACGTTTGGCTATCCCTCAGCCATGTCTATTCCTCCTCATCTCAATGAAATCTCTCCAATAAATTGAAATCCGGCTAATCCCTGTGGAAAAAAAAAAAAGTTGACCTTCTGTTGCATACAAAGAAACAGCAATGCATTAATGCTGGCCAGTTCCAGTACGCCGTGACATCAGTTAGTCAGCACCCAGAATAGCATGCAGCCAGTCTTACGCTTTAGTCCACGTAAGCCTCATCCTCTAAACAGGCCACGAGTTTGACCGCAGTCATTTAGCTCATTTCCTATTTCTCATCTCTCTGGCCCAGTTGTTAGCTAACCTGTTCGCTAATGGATCAGCTGACCAGTCACATCATACCGGAAAACCTCTCTGGTAATGCTGACACTTAATAAAATAATCACACACACACACACACACACACACACACACACACACACACACACACTAGTTTTATGGAGGTTCCCCTGGGGAGACCGGGACCTATTTCCTCGGCCTTCAGGGCCTCATTCAGGATACAGGAGGGTGCTAAATACACACCAGACCACCTCACCAGCCTCTTTTATCTCAACAGGCGCCTGATGTATAGCACAGGCTAATTGTTTTAAGTTATTCCCCCAGTGGCATATGTGATACATAAACGTTACGGCGCATGTTCTTAATAACGTTTCTGTTTGATTTCCCTCCCACCACGGTGTAATAACAGATAAAGGATCTACTAGCTGCGAGCGGTTGCTAGCTAGACAGCTAAAATAGCATTCTAGCCATTGCTAGAAATAAAGGAGTGAAAATAATATTCCTTCCATTAAAAGAAACTTTTTGTGACAAATAATTTCAACAGAAAGTGAAGTTTCTGTTACATGTGAAACAGCTGTGTTTAACTCAGAATAAATACAGCTTGTTCTTGTTTTTGGATATTTCCCCCTGTTTCGTTTTTGGCTAGCAAAGCAATATTTTTCTTGTATGACCGCTCGAAGGATGTTTGATTGTTTTCATTGATGTTCGTCTTAGGTCTGGCAGCGTGAAGAATCACTGGGAGGAAATCTACTACTTTGTGGAGAATTTAGCTGAGAAATTCAAAAGGTAAGAGTCACAATTAACCCTTTCAAGTATGCAGTACAAAAGTGTGTGGTGGAAAGCTGTCTAGTGTGTAACATTTGAATGGCTAGGAAAGGTTTTTACAACCAGACTTCAAGCCTTGGGACACTTAACCTCCTCACTGCCTCTGTACTTCCTGGAGCATCGAGCTGTAGATCACTGAAGAGAAATACTTTACGCAGCAGTCACGCCGGTAAAGTAAAATAAACATCTCTCCCTACAGCGACAGCTGGCAAAATGCTTAGTCACTCAGCATGCGAGCTGATGTCTCACTGCCTCCAGGAGCTGAGCTGATGTCTGGTGTCAGTGGGGTTACCAGCAGCCAGGACAGGAACAAAGATCTCTATGTGTGTGAGCGGCCTGTGAAGATGCTGCAGCATTGAGTGTCTCAGTCAGATGCATTTCCCCCCAAATGTTTCTCACATCATATACGAACGATAAGAAGTTTCATGTGAATATCAACCAGGTCTTGAAATCAGAAGGATGACTAGAAAGTAGTGCTCTTGAATCAAAATGAAGTTGTTTTTATAAAAATGCTCCCAGCAGCATGATTCCCCACAAATTGACAAAATTGAATAAGCAGACTATAATGTCTGTTCATCCGGTGCAGCCTCTTTGAGATATGTATATTGGAATATTCAATTCCTGTTATTTCTTAAGAGTATGGCATTAATTGTCATGTGCTTATCAATAATGTACACTCTTTTTTTTAGCATCGGGCATATTGATTCCACATGCATCAAACATGCAGAGCAATCTTTCAGTGAACATGAAGAAAACTAAAATATGCAGCATATTTCAATGAAGTGCAGAAATAGAGAGGCAACAATTCAGCAGCTGGCCTTCAGCTGGTGTGAGGTTTTGTGTTGTCTGTGCTGCTCGAAGGCCACAACAACACCTGGAGCTTTGTGGTTTGACCAAAGCACAGAGCCAACCCTCCTCAAAGTCTCTGTTTTTCACAAACAAATGAGCGTTTCAAACGGCGCAAATCTGCCGACACTTACTTTCTCTCACAAATAATGCAACACATTTTTTATTCCACTTCGGGTGTCCGTGCATGTATGTTTACAAGCATGTAATTCAATTCTGAATATAAAATGTCCACCAACAAACAACAAAAAAAAAACAAGCTTTCCCCACATCTGAAGGGTTCAGCGATGTAGTTTGAATACAAACTTTTGACTCGTTGTCACGCAACACAGACGGTTTGAATCCCGCACGCAAGCACAACTTGTGCACGGTGTCACGATGTCCCGGGTTGTGAGTTGTATTTCACAATGAGATATTCGCTGTTCAAATGAAAGGATTTCAACTGTTACGGGCAGTTGTTCCATGTTTCTGTGGAAAACAATAAGTTGCTTTCGTAGTGTTACTGTAAAACACAATTTTGCTAATTCATCTCAGATGGTGTAGAAATGTAGTATTGTGCAAGGTGGGAAAACAACACCTGGCAGCCAAATGCAGTCAAACTCAGTCTGTGGTATATATCATGAATAATTGATTCCTCTGATGGGATTTTCTTACTGGCTGAAGGACAGGTGAGGTGACGTTTTCATTCCTCTTTCTTTTCCTGTTGCAGTCCCATGCTGAGGATGTCCTTCATAACGTTCTCCTCCAGAGCATCCACCATCATGAAACTGACGGAAAACAGGTAAATGAAGTTCTGGCTGCGACCGTGTGTCGACTAATGTGATGAATTAACCCCCAACTGACTTATCGAAGATGAATCTGGTGTTATGAATAAATGTTATTGTAGTACAAAGTGCTCTTCTCACACAAGAGGAAAGGAAACAAACTGTTGCGGCGGAGTGAAAGCAGATGCTCTCTGAACTGACATGAAGCTGAATACTGACCTGCGTATCGCAGAATAGTGAAGGAAATAGGGAACAAACAAAAAGGCCAAACACAATACATTGCAGTTCAATTAGTTTCTATGGAAGAGAGCACAAATAGGACACAACTGTTTGAAATGTTTCCTCATCAAAAGTCTTTCTTCTCTGCAGAGGGGACATCAGAAAGGGGCTGAACGCTCTGAAAAATGAGATTCCTGGTGGAGACACATTCATGCACCTTGGACTGCGCAGGGTAACCGTCAAAAATGTTATTTTACACTCTTTTTTTGTTGCAAAGAGCAAGTCCGTTGAACCGCCAGTTTAAATGTGAAGCTTTGGTATTTCCTGTCTTTCTCACCGCGAGAATGTCTTCTCACTTTAAGGCGAACGAGCAGATCCACCAGGAGAACTTTGGTACGCATAACAAAAAAACAACAAAAAAAGCATTCGCTCCGTGTGTGTAGCTACTTCAAGTCATGAATTACGTTGAGGTTATAAGCATGCCTGCGTGCTTTGTTCCAGGCACGGCCAGCGTGATTATCGCGCTGACGGACGGAGAGCTGCAGGAACATCAGCTCATCACTGCGCAGCAGGAGGTAGCCACTCGTAGCTCCAGGCGGCTGACAGCACTGTCTTTGCTTGAAGGCCAGAACTTACTCGGCTTTTTGCTTTCGTCTTCCAACAGGCGGAGAGAGCCCGGTCTCTTGGAGCCATTGTGTACTGTGTTGGTGTCAAAGACTTCAATGAGACGCAGGTAGTGCCAACGTCATGCATCGGTGTCTGTTTTACCTTTGGATGTCACCTTAGCATGTTGCGTAGCGTGTATTCAGTGGGGCCTGTGCGATTTGGCTAACCCATGATTAAACGTTTCCTGGAAACCGATCCAAGGAGATTTTTAACCCCGAGCTACCTCTTAAAGATGCCAACGCACAAACTGGACTGTGCTCCAACAATTAGCTCCAACACGACGAGAAGGAAAATGTTTCAGGCTCTTGTATTTAACGTCAAAGATGGTTGAAAATGTGAGGGCTGGCCGACCTTCGACCTTCCAGCCAATCGGGGCCTGTTATGAAATATCAGTGTCATCCACATGTGAATGTTAAACATGTCTCTCTAATCACACATTTTTCCACAATGTACTTATTCAATATTCTTCTCTTGCTTAGCTACTTATCGCCTCTCTCCCTTTTTTTTCCCTCCTTCCACACCTCCGTCTCCACCTCTCCCCTTTCTTCAGCTGGCCACTATTGCAGACACCATCGAGCACGTGTTTCCTGTGTTGGGCGGCTTCCACGCCCTCCGGGGAGTCATTGATTCGGTAAATAAACTCCCCGTAGCACAACATTGACGTATTTATCTGGAATCTGTCCTGCGTTAGAGGGAGGAGGGGAGCGCACTGACTTCGTGGAAACGCTCCCTCGCATGAATGCACAGAAAACCTCGTTACTCATCAGATATCCGGTCATTGGTTCGTCTGATGCCAGAAAGCAGAAGCGACATTGAGTCACATCACACAGTACCCGTTTTAGTCCAAGATTCAACTCAAACTGACCCTGCGCTCGATTTCTTTGGTACGCATTGGGCAGAACTGTAAGTCTTTGTGCACAGAGGACTCGTGGAAGTCGTGCTCATATGTAAAGAGGACAGTACAGGCAGGGTGGGGCACCTCTCTCATGAGAGGAGCTAACATGCTATGCATAAAGGGGTTCGCTTCACCTTTTTTCCCTGTCATACGATCTTCCAAGAACAACTAGCCCCGTCTCCCGTCATGTGACACATTCACCACTCGAGTCTACTGACGGGACCGTCGTGTTCTAAAATACGCATTTCAGGAAGTGAAACGTTTTCAGAAGTGATATTGTGAATATTGAGCTCTCGACAGGCTTCTTCTTTTTTATTTTTATCACAGTACATACGTGACATACAGTTGCAATGAGGCCAGCATCTGTGCACAAAAAGAATCGAGTCAAAATAATGACTTTCTCCTCGTTTACCCTCCAGATCATCAAGAAATCCTGCATTGAGATTTTGGCAGCCGAGCCGTCCAGTGTGTGTGCCGGAGGTGGGGAGCTGAACACACACACACACACACACACACTCATACTTGAATGCTAGATTTACATCACTGAACTGTGTTCATTTCATGACTGCGTGCCCCGTCTCCCCTGCTCTCACTTCAGTGATGATAATCCCAGACTCAGAGCGATCTTATACGGGCGTCCAGGTCACTTACAGGAAACCTGCTGGGACGCGGCGCCGCAGTGGGGACAATATTATAGGTTCTCATTAAAACGATTGGTGCGGATATTGGCTGGAATGTAAAGTGGACAAAACCTTTTGTGTCCTGCCAAGAGAAAGATTATCACAGTTAAAGCAACGTTATATAGACATTAAATGGCAGAAATGATCAGATAAAAGTTGCACTTTTTGGCCAAAGGAGCGAGCTTTTTACGGCGCTTCACATCTGCTTTTGTCTTCTTCTTTTTTGAGCGTTAAATTACTTTCACCATTCAAGAAAGGTATTTCACATGAAACTGAAAAGCAGTCTCCGGCCTGCCGCTCAGTTTCGATCCTGCAGGTTCAGTCTCATCATGTTGCCCCGTTTCAGGCAACATTGCAAGGCAACTACTGAGGGTTGCTGTCCAACAATTGTAACTCAGTCGTATGTCGAGTGGCTCAGTTGGGGAAAGGTTGACTCTGCTGTAATTTATTTATACTTTGTTTACTCAGATTTACTCACAAATTAAAGACACCTGCCCTTTTAGTTTGCCGGTTTCGTGGACATTGTCCTTTAGAGATTTGGGCTTCATCTCATGCTGCAACTCGCTCATGATGATGGACCGTCTGCGTGTTTGAGTCTCTTGGTTATTCTGTGAACGATCTTAAGCTGCATGTCATTTAAGCTTACATAACAGTGAAAATAGCATAATGTATATTCCTAGAAAAAATGTGAAATATGTACATTTACACACGTAGATGTTCTATGAATACACTCATACAAATTTCAAATATAAAAACATAATAAATGAGTGCTGCACATTCTTAGATCTGAGGATTGAGGTGCGTAAGTCCAGCAGCCTTGGTGCCGTATGATGAGCATCATGTGCGATGCATGCAGCGTGAAATGTCCTCTTGCTTGCCAAAGAGTGTAAAAAACAAACATGTGTATGTGCAACCAGAGTCTTTCCAAGTGGTGGTGAGAGGAAACGGCTTTCTCCACGCCAGGGACATCAACCAGGTGCTCTGCAGCTTCAAGATCAACGACACCATCACAGTCAGTGAGTATGAGGACGCTCCGCTAGCTTCTGTCTTTTTAAAGTATCGAGGTTTAGATCTGTTTGGGTCATGTTTTCAGTGTCTTTGTCGGTGCATGAGAGTATTCCTATTTGCACATGCATGAGTACTGAATAACGAGTACAGGAATGAGTGGAGAAGATACTTAATCGTGCTTTTTATGGCAAGGAAATGATCGTTGCTGTTTCACCGTGACAACTATCGAGTGTCCATCATTGACAGTAACACATGGCAATATGGATGACACTGTGTGTACCTGTATTAAAATGTTATCTTTGCTTCCCAGATGAAAAGCCGGCCGATGTAGAAAACACATTCTTACTGTGTCCAGCTCCCGTCATCGATGAAGTTGGGAAGTAGGTGCCTCTTTTTTTTTTTTTTACATGTTTTAATCAATATCACATTCATCTCTGACCTCATTCTTTGCCTCAGACCCATTGAAACACATGTATGCACACACACACACACACACACACACACACACACGCGTGTACGTACGGGCACAGACCAGGTGAAGCCTGCCATACATTAGCTCTTTTTTACGATCCCCAGCCGTGGCCGCATTCCTCTTTTCTAGATCCCTAGAAACCAACATATAAGGGGCTGTGTAGCCGTGCCAGCACACGCGGCGGTAAAGCCCGCCTGCGTTTCTCCTGCCTCTGCCCTGAATTATAACCGAGCAGTGACTAGTCCGCAGAGGCCCGTCGGCCGGCTCCGCAGAGCATTGTAGCATCTTTAGCCACACATTGTAGCATCATTAGCCGCGACTTTACTGTTTTGGTTCAGTCTCACTGCTCACATGAGTCATTCCCAGCTGAAGGAGGCATCTGTTTTCTGCAAAACACAAAAACTCTTCAAGCACACGGTGTGCTAACTGCCCCGCACTAGACGACGGACACTCTTCTGCGACATGTTCGGCATCAAAACTTAATAAGATGACGATGCGTCCAACGTTGTGTTGAAAGCTTGCTGCGCTGGATTTTAGCGCGCAAAGCTTTTTACGATAACGGTAAAGAACACAACGTCCAAATCTACCAAACCTCGTGATTCAGTAGAATCCTGGTTCAAGAGCCCGATGCCAGACGACTGGAGGATCAGACGGAGGCGGCAGGTTGTGAAAACTAAGACAACTGAGGTTGTTTTTGCTCAGAACCTTCACCACAGTGTCGCACCACTTCCTGGTGCAAGCGGAGGCCCGCGTCGCTCTCCATCAGCTGGGCCCGGCGCTCATTTTAGAGCCCGGCCGTGGTCCAACGTCAAAAATCCACAAACCTCTTTAACCGAAGTTCTTCATGGGAAGAAAAGCACAACGGTCCACAGAAGACACGGTTCAGTGGACCGTGGTTAAAGTCTTCAAACTGCAGGGCGACTAAGAATCACTTTTAGCTCCTTATTCACACACTTTCTTGACCTGTGGTGGTATTTTTTGCATAACTCTACTATTGTGCTACAAATTCCGTCATTTTATTCCCCCGTAGAAGTTACAAATCCGGTTTACAGTTGATATTTGCATTGGCAGTGGAGTGGAAAGAGAGCGAATTGGATTTCCACCGCAGGGAGGAAGGATTCAGACGATGACTCTGAAGCTTTAATCGATTCCTCAGCTCAAGGGTCGTAAAACTGAGGGTACATCATGTGCCTTCGACTCCCCTCGATGTCCCATCAAGCCAGTCCTGCCCTGCCTTTGTTTAGATTTTATCTTCCCTTAAAGCGTTCCTAACTTAACCTCCCGACCCTTCTATCCCACACTTTTCTTTCTACCCCTCCCCTTTTTCTTTCTCTCCATCTCTGCCTTTCCTTTCGGTGCCACCGTGGCTCTTTTCGTTTTTTTTTTACCAACTGCTTTCCATCTTTCTGCCCGTCTGTTCATTTTCCCCTCTGTCTCTGTCTCTTATTTGTGTCCCTTTCTTTCATCCCCCGTCAGTCTCCTGCTCTCTTTCAACAGTCTTCCTGTCCAGTTGTGGCTGATCAAAGCCGTGTAGCGGCTCGCCCGGCCTTTCAAGTGTGTGGCGTTGGTGTGCAGTCTGATTCTCGGCAGGGTGGAAAACCCTCCTGAGGGTTTGAACTGCTCCGTTAATACCCGGACGAATGAAGTTTGTTTTTGACGAATTAGCAGCCGTTTGCATCATTAACACGGATTTACCTTTGACAGCAAATTTGACATTTTTATCATTGTTTCATTGCTGTTCTGGGCTTTTAGTTTTTTTTTATTTAAAGCTCAGGTCTCTCTGGACGTGGCATCCTGTAATCTCTGTTTGCCCAGTGTGTTCTTGCTGCCATGTCTGTTTCATTTCTTGCCTCACAGCTGTCAGACAGGGTGCTCCACAACTAACATTTCCTCCACGCTGCTTCATCTCCTCCACATCCTCAAAGTCACACTGGTCAGATTTCTCTGGTTCATTTTCTCTTCATACCATTTTTCTGTTGTTGTTTTTTTCAAGGTCCATTGGTGTCAATTCCCCTTTTGCCTGCCATAAATACTCACTATAGAACCAAATCTGTATTAATCCACCACTGAAAATAGTCCCAGGCTACATTAACTCCAGTTTGAGTCATTTTGGCTCTAATAAAAAGCTGTTTTAGGATTTTATAAGAATTTAAACTCCAGGTATGAACAGATCAAACTTTCCTCCAACATTAAGAGCACAAACGACAAACGGCGCCTTCATTACCTTTAAGACTGTTTTAAGGTTTTAATCCCTTAATGCCCAGCTGTTTGTCATCAGCAAGGTGCGTCTGCTGTTGATTCTCTCTCTCTCCTCTTGTTCCAGACAGCTCACTGATTCAGGGTAAACACAGGTTTTTCGGTCAAGAGGCCTGCTTTCCATCTGCCAGGCCTCATTGCATCCACTCGGCCCTCTTCTGGAGAAGTCCTTGGGGGCGGAGTCAACAATGCTCGGCTTTTAATCAACATGTTTTGAAGAGCTGGAAGCTCCAAAGAGGCCACGGCAGGTCACACGATATTCTCAGAATTGTTTTCCTCAAGAGGAAGGGACTCCTCCGACCGTCAAGAAAGACTCACGCGCAGTTCCAACAATAATCTTCACCGAGGTTTTTGTTTGGGAAAGGCTTGTATTCAGTTCGTTTGGGAAAGGCTTGTTTTATTTCAAGAGACACGGAGCTCTCAAACAAAAGTCACCCGACTCGCCAAGTAGCTCGTCCTGCCAGGTCCCAACTGATCCGAGTAAACTTTGAAGATACAACAGGATTGTCTCTTTTAGTCGTGTGTGTTCTGCGGTTGTTTCCAGTCTCACTTTCTCACTTCTCACAAACTACCTCACAGTTTGCAGGCCGGTCGCTGACGTGATTTCGGTGGGAGCTCAAGTTGAAATGACATCATCCTGGTCAAACAAACTGAGCTGCAGGAGGAAATGCTGCAGGCGACATGAACTGCTCCGATCACGGCTGTTGTAACATGAGGATGCAGAACTTGCTTTTTTTCTAAGTGTGTGTGTGTGTGTGTGTGTGTGTCGTTTTGTTTCAGGGTGATTTATCTCCAAGTGAGCATGAATGACGGTCTGACCTTCATCAGCAGCAACGTGCACATCACCACCACGGAGTGTGTAAGTGGCAGCTTTTTATCCCCCGTTCAAGCATTCAGCCGACTCACAGTAGAACCATATAGATATGAATCAAAACTAATTTAACGGACACGTTATTAAATAAAAATGGAACTTCTTTGCACTTTCATAATGTTTATTTTCTAAGGATTATATAACAGTTTGTCCTTCAAACCGATGAAGAATATGTTTTGTAATTTGGAGTTCATATTTCGGTTTGCTCTTAAGATTTTGTAATATTTCCATTTCTTCTCGTGTTGCATGTGGTTTCCACTCTTCTGTCCCCACCAACCTCCTCTCTTTTCCTAGAAGCTTGCTGTTTGGTTCTCTGCAGTGAGTTTCCTTACCCCCTTCCCCTCTTTCATCTTCCCTTTCTCAATTTTGTTATTTTTCCTCCGTTTTTTTTTTTCGGGAGCCAATCCTCCACAGGGGTTTGTAGTAGCGATCCGACCCCCAAAAAACCCTCAGGAGACAAAAAGCTTAGGGGAGCAGGTTCATGACCGGGAGGCTGCCGGTTCAATCTCACCAGTGCCCTTGTGCAAAGCCTTTACCTCAGTTGGAGCGACTGCCGATACTCTGAGACTCTAGCCTCCAGGTGTGAAAATGAATATCACTGTGTCAGCGTGAGGGAGGGTGGAGCTTCATCTCCTATCTAAGATGCAATTTAAAAGCAATTTAAAAGCAATTTGATTCAAAAAATCACATATGTTGGAACATATGGACCGGAGCTGCAGCAGATTTTCCACCCGGCTGAAAAAGAAACCAGCTCCTTGAAGCTGTTCTCCCTTCCTCGTGACATCACAGCCATGAAAACACTGTGAATTCAAACGTTGTGGTTCGTGATGTACGGAGCTCAATCAGACCGTAGCAATTAGCCGCTCCTCGCGGCTAAACCAAACCATGCAGGCCGAAATCACACCAGGCTTATTAGAGGGGGGGGGACACCAATTTAATTCAACACAGAATTAAATTAGGACACGACAAGTTGGTACGTCGTGTCCTAAACCTCTGTGAGCCCTCCCCTAAATCCTCCCAAAGTGCCACAGCTCTAGCCTTTTGTAGTTAGTCTGCAGAAAAGTGCCCGTACAGCATGAGAAAACACACGCTGCGTGCGCGAGACGCAGATGCGGTCACTGTTTGCGGTCCGCTAAACCATTACATCAGAAAGTTGAAAGTTAAAGAAAACTTGCTGATTCGGAAAATGTACCGGCGAGATGGTAATTAGGGACTTCTCTGCGACGGACCCCACTGCCGATCAGATGAAATCCTCCCGTGTCCTGGCCGCAAGGCAGATAAGGGAAAGTCTCACCACACGTGATCCTCATCTGCGGTCCGTAATGGGAGCCACGTTTGGCTCGCGGGGCGCCCGCCTCGCTCAAAGCGAGCAAAGTAACTGATGGATTCCTTCGGCGATCACGCAGCTCACACTCATCGAGAAAAACAAAAAGCATGAGTATTTACGTTGGCAGAACCGATGGAGAAAGTACGAGCAGTATTACGACATCCTCCTGCAACTCTAGTTTTATTCCCACTTCTTCTGGTGCTCCCTTTAAAAAAAGGATTACTTACTTTACCAATTTGTTTCCCTCCCCTTTCCACTGCTTTGGTTCTACTACTAACATACCGTTAGCATGTTGGTTCAAATCTCCGCTCCAGCACGTGTGCCGTAGTGCCGCGTGTGCGACTGTAACGTTCTGCTGTCGCGTGTGCTTCCCTCTCCAGTTTGACGGCACCATTCTCCTGATCACGCTGCTGGTGTTGTTCCTGCTGCTGGCCCTGCTCTTCATGTGGTGGTTCTGGCCGCTCTGCTGCACTGTGGTGAGAAAAAACGTAAACTACATTCAGGAAGTGGTCCATTTTGAAAAAAAAAGCAACACTTAAATTACAGTTATCCAGAGCTTGAAAGGGGTTTGTGTGACCTCCAAAGGAGCATTAAGCGGCTTAGAGGTCCGTACAACGACAACATACAGACCTCGAGGAGATGGGAAAAACGTGTGTGTGCAAGGCTCATCGATGTCGTATCTGTTTTTGTTCCACAAGGTGATCAAAGAACCACCTCCACCTCCTCCTCCTGAGCCCGTGAGTAGAAACACACACACACACACACACACACACACACACACACAAACATATATACTTACTTAGCAGGTCTGACGGAAATTGTGTGTCTGATACTTGTAGTATAGTTTAAAAAAGCAACAACGAATTAAACAAATGTATAACATTCCTGAACACATCTCTTTCTAATGTATGTACATACACGCAGCTATAATGGTAATATATGCTATTAAGGCCATAAATCGGATAAAGTGAGTTGTAGCAAAGATGCTCTATGACAAAGATGACACATTACAAGCTCCGCCAGTGGTTTACGAGCGCATACACTTCCTGTTCCTGAAGTGGGCGTGGCCATAGCGGGTTTGCCTCCCACCACTTTGTTAACAAATGTTAATGAAAAGCAGATTGGGTCATATTTGCGTAAAGTATTCATCCTTTCTTTTAGATATTTTACACCGCTAATGGACATATTTAGCATTACAAAAGTGTATTAGCTGAAGCGGTCGCAGACGTTGGTTGCTAGATCCTGTGCTGAGACAGAGACAGGTCATTTCTTGGTGTCTTGAAAAAGGTCATTTTTGTGTCAGAATAAGAAATATGTGGCTCGTGAAAATAGGTCCAGCATTTACTTTGGTGACTATGGACCGAAAGAATCGTTCATTAACTGAGTTCATGTTCATTTCTCCCATTTGTGAGACCTGCCGTTCTTATAAAAAGATTTTTAAAAAATTAAAAAACACAAGACACAGATAGAGAAAGACTCTCAGTGTACCATCTCTCCTCTGCTTGTAGAGAGAATTCAAAAGTCCGTGATAACAGCCTCTGAATGTGTGTGATTGTGTGATTATCTGTGTGTTAGGAGAGTTCAGATGATGAAGACGGCATGCCCAAGAAGAAATGGCCCACCGTGGATGCCTCTTATTACGGAGGGAGAGGAATCGGAGGAATCAAGAGGATGGAGGTGACAAGATGATCAAATAAAATGCGTGACGCTAACGATCACAATTGAATCGACGATCGAGAAAACAACTGAGGGGAATCCGTTTACTTGAGGTCTCATTGGCTGCCTCTATTATCGTGTGCGCTCATGTCCCGTGTGCTGTGCGTAGGTGCGTTGGGGAGGGAAGGGCTCGACCGAGGAAGGGGCCAAGCTGGAGAAGCCGAAGAACGCCGTGGTGAAAATGCCGGACCAGGAATACGAGCCCTTCGAACCCAAACCTAGGAAAGCTCACAACAAGAAGGCGCCTCAGGACCGGAAGTGGTACACGCCCATCCAGGTAAACACCGACTTCCCTCACGTCCAACACGCAAGACTTATTTAGCAGAGGCGCTACTTGCTGCCCCGTAACAAAATGTCTGCTTTTCAGGAACACAAACATCTGCCTTGTTTGCAGTTTGACCAGTGTGTGTTTTTTTCTCCTTCTTTCTTGAGCTCTTTGCCCAGCGAGTTTCAAATAACTGCGGGCGCGACAGAACTATCTCCGCCCACAGAGAAGCCCCGAACCGCTTCAACCCAAAGTTAAAACATGAAAAGCACCACGAGTGGAGCTGCAAAGTTTTCACAAGACAGCGGGGAGGAATAAAGCCTGTTCTGGTTGTGTTTGTGGATAATTAGTTGCACAAGCACAGCATTATCCAACTATCAATGTGCACACATAGCCAAAGCGATATGGCATATTCTCCAGACAGAGAGACATTATTGGACCGGGCGTCAGTGATGTTTGTGCTTTAATCCTACACTACAATACAGCTCTGTGGAGCAACACTGGCCTTTCATACAGCAGCCACACCGACTGTTATCTGGAGACACCGATACCTTACAAGCTGTAGTTTGAGCATGACACAGGCCTACAAACAGCACTGCAGGGATTCAGGGTGAAACGGGACACGGCTCACACACCACAGTCAGTGTAGGAAAAAGGTGAATTCATGGACTGACTAGTCACTGTGTGTGTTGGCTGCAGTTGGCCCCCACACATGCAGATCCTTTTTTTTAGCTGTATAACGGTCTGTAACTCGCTCCCTCTTTGTCAAAACTATACACACCAAAAACGAAACCAAGCAGACATGGGATGGGAGAACTGTTGGGGACTATTGTCCTCTAACTTGCTCTACAAAGAGCAAACCTGAATCCTACTTGTACTGTTTCTGCTCGGCTTTCTAAGCTGTTTCCACAGGTGCATGTTGATCGCAGTAATTGAAAATTGAGTGCAGAATGTCAATGACAGTGTTTAGCATAGTAACACATGGTTTCAGTTTTAACCGATGAGTCTATTGTAGACAACCACGTGGAGTTATTTGTGAAAAAGTGTGTTTTAGGAGCTATAATACCTGGTCAATAGATGGCTATACAGGCAATAGGAGTGAGTGCTTTCAATAACTATGTTACAAGTTAAGTAGTTATGTCGAGGTAGTTTAAGATATTGACTCGCTTCTTCTCAAGTGTGTGTGTGACTGAGGATCAGGAGTCTGTTTTGGTCCCATCAAAAGAAACACCTTGTGTTAGGAAGTAGGACCTTTTTTTTAGTGATAAGGAACGCTGTAAACTGTTTGACTTGTGGCAGCAGAGGAAATGATTCAGAGGGAATTAGAAGTTTATGTGTAAAGTTGAGCAGACATGAACCATGAATACGGCCAAGTGACTAATCAGCACCATTCACACCAGAGAGGAAGGAACTAATCAGTGGAATCAGCTGCTGTGGTGTTTGTTTGGGATTAAAACCTGCAGACTCTTGGCCTGGCGGCACGATGCTGAGGACCACAGACCAAATGTCCGCTGACACAGTAAAAACCGTAATAATAGGATTTGGATGTCATGCGGTGTGGGAGAGGTTGGTGTCCAGATGTGGCCAGCTGTTAAACCACTCCCCTCTGTCCCGTTCAGGGCAAACTGGACGCTATCTGGGCTCTGTTTCGCCGCGGGTACGACCAGGTCTCCCTGATGAGACCCCAGCCCGGGGATCATGTGAGTACCTCAGCGGTGTTTCATTACATCACACACACACACACACACACGCACACACACACACTTGCATGCACGTCCCCTGTTCCTCATGTTTTGCTTCAAGGTTACAATCAGGGAGTTAGCAGGACTC
>NW_027175920.1:11670044-11742544 GCF_023055335.1 Clinocottus analis | reverse complement strand
CAACTGAGTTCATGTTAAAGGTATTTTCCTTATTGCCATTCGTACCACAGTCTACAGCCATGCAGCTCTGTGGCTGTACGATGACCATGCGAGGTGGATGAATACCCAGCAGGCTTTATTTTCAGCATGTGCACCGATTTATTGAAGTGTGTTAGCATGCCAACGTTTGTTAATTAGCACTAAACAGGAAGTGCAGCTGAGACTGAGAAGAGTGTCATGCGTTTTGCACGTCATTAGTCACGAATCAAAGTACACAAACACATTCAAATCAGACCTGAAGGTCGCCTGAGATGAGAAGTCAGTGGACTTCAACAGTTAACCGTGAACACTTGTGTGTAAAGGTTCATGGCAATCCAAGGCGCTAAAAGCTCAATCAAATCGCTTGCAGAGTTGAACTCCAACTTGTTTTAATCTGACGCGTATCCTTCCCTCCCTCCAGGGTCGATGCATCAACTTCACGAGAGTGAAAGAAGAGGCGGCGGCAGCCAAGGCCGCACCTCGCGCTCCGATCCACTCGCCCCCGCCACCGGACTACCGCCCTGTGAGCACCGCTCCGTCTCCCACGTCCCCGTCTCCCACCGCCGCCAGCCCTCCCGCCAGATCACCCCCTTCGGGCCAGGTTCCCCCGGGACCGCCACCGTCCCGCATACCCCCGGGGCTTCCCTGTGCACCGCCATCGCGCCCCCCGCCCAGCCTCCGACCCTGAATCACACAGACAAACAAAAATAAAACTCCCGCCCCGCAAACGCACCCGCTTTTGATGTCACGGACCTACCGCCCTGAAGGTTGTGGTCCTCGCTGCCGAAGGTACTCCTGCTATAAGCAGCATTTTCAGTCCCAGTCGTACTTTGTTCCTCTTCTTGTATGGGAGACTGTGTCAAGTCAAACTGTATGTAGTCATACCAGTTAGTCATTTTACACTAAAAAACACATATCGGGAGGAATTAACGTGAGAATACCAGTGAACCTCTGAGTCATTGTCTATGTAGAAAAAGTAGAGTGGACCCCACACCTTCCCAAATTGAAAAAAAAAGCAGTTTGACTTGACGTCGCGTCCCACAGAGGGTGAACAGGGGGATTCGGGCACATATATTTTACTTAGTGTTGGTGTTTGTGAGATCAGGGTGGATTGTTGCTGGACAGCAAAGCAAGTAGACACAGGAAGTCCACAGAAGAAAACTGCAATGGATGAAATTCGTTTGTCATCTTCATCAACGACCGAGTGAGGCCATTGTTAGCCGAAAAGCAGGTTGTACAAGAAAATCGGAGTAACCCGGTAAAACCTGGAATACATTGGACTATTTCTCCTTTGCAGAGGTTTTGGGAATTGGATTTCACAGAAATTTGAATCGGTCGTGTTGTTAAAACGGTGTTGAGTAACCAAGATAACAAATATTATCGGGATTTGAACTTTAATTATTGTTCTCAGTGCCAAAGGGATTTTTTTTCTTCACCTATTTTGTGATGTTTTTTCTATACAACGACATATCAAATTTCCATCCTTTAATAATGATAAATGATACAGTTACATGATTTTGTGGACCAGTTGTTGTACTATTGGTGACAGGGAAGTGTACAGATGTTATATGGAAGGTATGTTTTTACAATATGTGATCTAGAAAAGTTTTTGAATGCCACGTTGGTTGATATCTTTGAGGCTTTGGATGTTGTCCTTAACCACCTTTTCATGTTTCATTGAATTAAGAATACAGCAATATATACGTTTTTTTTTTTTTTTTTGTATCCACGTAAATAGACTGCTGGACAACTACAGTGTGTTTTCTTATTTTGTTCGCATTTGGACTTTGAAATCGAACAACCAGAAATCCGGTTGACGTCTCTCACACTTTTTCACACACAACTGCAACGGTACTTTAATACCAATATATGTGTTTATGTCTTCAGTTTTATCACCACCGGTCGCATTGCAACTGCAGGGCAGTTCAAAGAGCATCTAATTTATTATACTCCCAGAGAGAAATAGAGGAGTACTTGAATATCGACAAGGTGTCCAACCACCAAGACGGACACTGTGCGCAGAATTTAGAAACACAACAGCTAGCCAGTTAAAAGTCATATAAGGCTTACCAGCGTTTCACAACCCCTCAGCTACACGGAGAAACATTTAAAACTGAACGTGACCCTGTCACTATCCGTTTATTAAAAACAAATGAAAATTGCCATGAATCCTGGTGTGCATAACGCACCACATGGCTCCTTGCTAGCAAAAGGCGCCGCTGTGTACATGCTAGCAGTAGACAACATGCTAAATTTAACAGAACTATAAAAGTTTGACTTCAGTGTGTAGAAAAGGGGTTTAAAAACGCTGGTATTCCTCCTCTATCTACTTCCTTCTGGATTTCTTTTCTTGTTCATTTTGAAGTACGTCTATCAGTTATAGCGTGTCCCCTTTTGCTACATGCAGTCTCTCTCGGTGCTTTGAAGCAGAGCTAAAAGTTGCTTCACAATTGTTATGAATACCAATACAGCAAAGTTTGAACAAATTTGAATGTCAAACTGCAACATTTTGTAATCATCAAATGAATTGGGAAGCAATAATAACCACAAATTAGACGTGGATAAGACAATCTGGTTTTGGTAGCAATTTCTAGCATTACATTTGACTAAATTACAAAAAAAAAGTGTATTTAAATGCTTTTAAACGCAAAGTATTATTACTTTGGACTCAGCAGTGGGAATTTCCTTGTTTTATCTCTGCTCTGATTAGAATATACAGATGGTATATTTTTCACTCATAAATTCAAATAATTGTGAAACTAAGGTTTTAAACAATTATTGTTTGAGAGATTTTGTTTTTTACAATAACGGTAATGTCGTTCACCTCTGTAAGAACTTCAGTGTTTGAATGGGAACTTCTGCAGTGGCTGTGAGAGCTCAATGTCATTCCTAATCAAGATGAGATACATTATGTTAATCTGTGTTTTTCACACGTATAAACAGCAGTACTGAAGCAAATATGAAAGACGTATATCATTTTCTCTCGTTGGTTAAAATGACTTCTTTTTTTTCTCTTTTTAAAAAAAAAAACGGTATCAATAAAGGTTGACTTCCAAGCTTCTACCAGAGTGTCTGCGTGTGATTTCTGGCTGGACTTGAGGTTCACATCAGCATTCGGTGTCTCGCCCGTCTACTCGACCCATGAAAATTTGGCCGGTAGCTAACTGAGCCATTCCCAGTTCGCACTATAAACTAGCCACACACTCATTTTAGCTAGCGTCATTTGCGCAGAACTACCAGGCTTTTGGCCATGCTCCCGATCCCGTTTAGCCTAGCGTAGCTTTATCGCAGCAGACATTTTGTCTAGCGGTAGCTGGAAAAAAGCACAGGTACAATTAATTCAACATGAACGATTCGACTAGTTTAGAATAGTCTCGTTCCAGATGAACTGCGCCTGGAGAGTATACGAGAGCAGGCGGCAGCAGCAGGGCCGTTGACAACAAAACTGTGGTCAAGTTGGACAGTTTTCGGCTTCCTTCCAACAATACACAGGAAGTCAAAGAATCAGTTAAATGTAGAGTTAGCCAGAGACACAAATATCCTGCACTTTCAGTGCTCCATTCACTGTTTACCCAGAGTATGTTTTTTATTTCACTGCGCTGAGTTCACCACTTGCCTTCCGGTCACAAGCTTAATTCAAGCCTTTCAACGAAGGCCAAAGTGGCACCAACAAGGCTGGGAATAATGGCACCATTGGACCTGAATTTTAACTGTGCTGAAGGGTGTATGGGCATCCTCTTCCAGCTCCATGGATGCCAGCAACTGAGGTGTCACATTGTAACCTAATGTGTATAAAAACACATTCTGCGCTGAGGGAGTATTCAGAATCTGTTTCTCTGGTTGGTAATGAATTTAATACAGCCTGAATAGCCATGAGCAGTTCCAGCTGGATAATTACTGTGGAGTCTGCGTTTTTTTTTTTTTCCCCTCTGCATGCAGAGGAGAAGAAGGATGTGGGATGTTGAAAGGGGTGGGCTGAATCTGAAAAAAAATTGAGAAAAGAATGGAGAAAATGAGGCAGACGGGCAGTCAGACCTCCAAACTGAGCTGATCAAAGCAAAAAGCAGCAGCTGGGACTCTTCATGAGTCCCATCTCATTTCATTTATTTGAACTCCATTTTTCCGTTAGTTAGCCTTGGATTGCTAGCTTTTTACTGCAATGGTCACAAACTGACCCACAATGCATCCTACAACCGATGTCACTGGCTGGTCAAAATCCAAGCTAGTGATGGACGGGATACGTCCTTCTATTTAGTGTCTGAATAGTGTTGCAGGGGTGATATTTTTTGTAGGCCAACCCTGGAAGTTAGCATCGCACTGGTCCCTCGACAAAAGGCTACTTCCTACGTTTTGTTCAGCAAAATAATCTTCACAAATGAACATCACTTCTGTGATTTGTGAAACCTGAATGCATTCAGCAGAAGTACAAAGTTAACGTTAGTCCATCGACAAACTACGCGACAGCCATATGAGGCTGTGTGGTGGACGAGCCGCCGTCTCCCGGTCATTATTGCGCATTTTAGAGATTTTCCAGGAGTCAATTATCTCATGAAGCGGTCATGGTTATGCATAGGGAACAAAACTACAGTGACTGTCGCAGTTAGGTTTTGGCAACAAACCCAATTAGTTAGGTTAAGGGAAAATATTGTGGTAGATCTTAAAGTGAGTACTTAAACTAAATAAAACACATTCGGAAATATGGTAAAAAAACAAACAAATGTTACTAACATAACTTAAAAATAATTAAATAACACTTTGGGACACTCATCTACTATAATGTTATGTTGTCCATAAGCATCTCTCACATGTTTTACTACAGCATTTATTAAACGTAGCATATTCACACCGCGCATTAACGTTATAGACAGCACATGCTACATGGTGCACAAATGACTAAATTACAAATTACGCGCTAAAAAGTAAATAAAGGCGGTCCTATATTGCACGAAAAATGCCTCATTCCCATGCTAATTGATGTAAGAGGGCTTTTTAAGACAGAAAAAGTATCAAAATACGCTAGCTAAACACTAGCGCTGTTCGCCTGCTGGCTAGTCTGTTAGCTAACACCTCGCTCATGTTAGCGAGTTAGCTCGTTCTCGCTTGTAACTCAGCGTTCAGGTGTCGTGAAAACTTAAAACGTTTTGCATCCGCAGGTTCTTTTCAAACTCAGCCTGTTTCTTTGTGGAAGTTGTCTGCAGCCTAATTTATTTCAACAAACAAATAAACGTTCGTTAAAGCAAAAATCTGGTTACGCCCAATAATAAGCGGTTATTATATGGTTCTGCAGCCGCATCGCAATGATCACTTTGAGCCAGCGCTCTGTTTCTAGTCTGGTCCGCAGATATTCAGACAATATTTGTGGGAAGTGAATTCCTCCGTCAACCGCCATCATGAAGGAGACGAGGCTGGAGGCAGATTTGCGCAAAGCCGCCGTGAAGCATATGATTATATGTAAAGACTACAACAACAGACAGACTTATGCGCACTCTTCTAATGAGAGGTGGAGGAGGCGACTGCATCATTTATAGCAGCTGACATGTTTACTGCTGCTGGGGTTTCTCTCTCTGTAATATTCCTTTTTTTAACTGACATCCCTTCTTTTTTTGTGTCCATTTTTTCTCTCTCTCTCTCTCTCTCTCTCTTTCTCTCGCTCTCTCTCTTTCTCTCCATGCTGAAGAAAACCGAGGCCCATAGGAATGTGCTGATGGCTGAGTGTTTCATCTCGGTCTCACATTACCGCCCAGACTGAACCTCACTGACCCACACACACACACACACACACACACACACACACACACACACACACACAGATGCTGGTATTTGTCATTGTGCCTGTATTTTGATGCCCCTGGTATCCAGGGTAACTGGTGTGAGTGCAAACAGCCGCCTTGAAAGATGGAAAGCTGTGCTGTGAGCACAGTGGTGGGGTTTTCTTCTTTTTTGCAGAGTTAAAGCTGAGTTCATCCTCTACTGCTGAAGTAAACTTTCTGGATTCTGCACACAAATCTCCATTTAATCCAATGAAGGCCTTTGACAGTGGTGCCTCTTGCATCCTATAATGAAGCAATTCAAAATGTGCAGTAACTTTATGACTCTTTATGCTTTTGGTGAAAATATCTTGTGTCAACATCTTTGTTGTAAATGATACCTGCTAAATGTTTGAATAACTACAGCACAACATTATTTCTCTTGTGTCTTTTTGCTGTGTTTTGAATCTTTTTGAATATAGTCCGAGTTTCATTTGAAACATCTGTATCTGTTTTCGGTTATTATTATTTCAATCCTGTATTGTTGTTATTTGTCTTGCTGGCAAACAAAACACAGGTCCAACAGGTCAAAAGGTTCGCTGTAAGTCAGTGTGCACGATGGAACGATCCCCTCTGCTGCACGGAGCATTTCAACATCTTCGTCATTAAATTACATCATGGCTCCTCAGAGATCCCTGCTCGCTCCTCATAAATAAGAGCTTCGAGACAACCGTCAAGAAATGACAAATGAGAGACTTGGGATTCGTTCTCTTACCCGCTCTGTTAACTCTGTCACCCTAACTCTTCCTGTCACTACGGATCTAACCCATTTTCCATCAGTCCCCTCACCTGGCCATCTCCATCCACTCGCTCACCTGCTTCTCATTTCCATGATTCGTCTTGCAGACATGTATGTACATCTCCACCTTCACGCTTGTCTTGGCCAGATTGTCGAGTGTGTGTCTATCTCTGCTGGCCAGCGTTAGTCTCGCTGTCTGCTTTGATGACACGCTGCCTTTCTCTTGATTGTATTGTTTTGCCTGATCAGACAGTCTTTCTGGTTTGGCCTTTTTTCAACTGAGAAAGCTCTGACGTTCATCTTCTACCTGCCTCTGACTCTACCTCCTACCAGCGGTTACAGCTTGTGTTCAGCAGGCTGCAGTTTTCAAAGAGATATCTCAGATAAATACACTGTACTAATCTGCCGAGCACCAAAGGAGGCTGGGATTGTTATCCAATCTCCTACCAACAGTCGACACGGGTTTATTTAAATGGCATGAAGGCAGTCTTTCACTATTTGGAAGTAATTGTCAGTAAAAAAAAATGTAAAAAAGGGTAATTTTCTTATAATGTCCAACATGGCACCCTTCAAACCATTCATAAGCACCCCGTTAACTGCAGGAGGCCTTGTTGCTATTTTAAATGATGTGCTCCGTTAACTGACTGTCTAAAAAAAAATCATAAAAACACAAATCTATCGAATATGCACGTCATTGTTTTCAAATGATTCTTTTTTTTTTATATCTGGACGGGCCCGTCCAGATATACGCTGGATTCATACCACCTAGCTGTCAACTCTCAACCAGAACGTTTGCAGCTCTTCAGTCATTTTCCAACATGATGACGCTGTGCCACAGAGGCTGACGAATCTACTGTACCACTGAGGGCTGTGACTGACTCATGTTGCTGCATACAGAGCGTGTGTGAATGAGTTTATGTCAGGGTTATTTTTGATTTATGACCTTCCCCATCAGCTTTTAATTTGTTTCATATTAAAAGGCGTATTTTAGTTTAGTTTTTATTTGGTTACAGCTGATTAGTGACTTTCCGCGGAGAGGCTGCGTGGTGACACACTTTTTGGATGTGCTAAATTAGTTCGGACTCTTTCCAGTTACATCACCCTTTTTTTTGCACGCAAAGATGCCTCAGCTATAATCTTACAGATACTCTTTTCATTTTCGGCCAGCACAATTTTAAAGAGAGACACTCAACAACAAAAGTCAAAAAAAAGAGACACATTCCTGACCAGCAACAACACACAATTATAGATACCCGACGAGTCTGCATGGGTCCAAATAGCCTTAAAGTCCTGCAATTTCCTCATCTTATGAGGACGCACAAACAGTGTCATTACCAGGCAGAGATTTAGACAACAGTTTGGGGGTTGGTTGTTTACGTGTGTGTGTGTGGGAGGGGGGGCATTTGTGTTTTTCTGTGGGTTTTTGATGGTAAAATTAGAACGTGACAACATTGACGAGGTTTTGGTAAAGGTAATTACACCAAACTGTATTTTCAACATACTTTTGGCCTTCCAACTGTGTTTACTTGTCTGTGCATTACACACAATATTTTTTAAGTTGCATATCAGTTTTTCCTGAAATCTGAGGGAATTGTCTGTTTGCTAAACCTCTCCACCGACCAGTGATCACGGCATCCAGTCATACTATAACCCTGAGGCCCTTCAAGCTTTGGATTTGTCCACGTTGTCCGTGACGTGGAGTTCTGAGTTTTGCTCCAAGGTAAGCTACAAAATCTTAGCATGACGATCTAAGTAGTTTACTAAGTTTACTTTCGCTACGCAGCCAAGATGGTGGCCGTTGAGGGAAAGGAGTGTCTCAACGTTTCGGTTATGAGTATACTACCTAGTGCACTGCATTTAGCCAGACTGAACACAAGTGTGCACTCGAAATAGCATTTGAGACACAGCACAAGCTTTCTGTAAAGTTAGCCTGAATGTGCTGCACAGTCATTACTTTAGACCTTAAAATCAGTATGTTGGATTATGTTTACTTCTGTCTGTGTATTCATGGCCCCATTGTTTGATATTTCATAGGGTTGAACTGCCATTAGTCTCCAAAAACTCTACTGACATAGCAAGTAACGAAGTGGGCGGGGCTTAGGAAAGGTGCGTTCTAAGGAGATCCAAACAAATGGGCCACATTGTAAAAAGAAAAGGTACGAATATACACACAACCCACACACTGTTTCCATAGTGTCACTCCGTGGGCGTCAATGGAGCAGCAACTGATTAAAAAATGCAAAAAAAAAAAAAAATGTAAAAAGAGAGAAAGTGAAGCAGCCGAAGTGCCAGCTCTGCTTCGCTCAGTACTGAAAGGAATCACAGTTCTGTGATGCAAACGTGGCACCAAAAGCTGCCCCCCCTCTCCCTCCATCCACTTCTTCTTCTCCACACACACACACACACACACACACACACACACAGACACACACACACACATCCACCCCCCTCCTCTTGGATTCCTCCCTCTTCCTGCCAAAGCCAACGCCACCACTCAGGCCTCAGGGGCAACTTGTGTGGCACAGAAACCCCCTCCACCTCCACCTCTTCATCACCTCCTCCCCTCACATGTGCTCAGTAAAGCTCTTACAGATTCAGCTCCCTAACAATCTTCTAACTTTATTTCTCTCCGATATGCAGCTCGGGATCTTCGACATGTTAATAGTATCGTGAAAACTGCATGACGAACCTCTTGGAGCTCACTAAATCGATTCTCCGCAGCACTAAACCGGGAAAACAACATTGTTCTCTTGAACTGTGTTGCCAAATGATTAGTAACTCTTTTATGAAGGAACATTGACGTTCATCCGGGTTAAGTTTAGTTTGACTGTCTTCAGTAAGGATGTCTATAGCTTGACAACTTGTATAACCGTGTAACCCCCTGACCAGGAAGTGGGAAGAACAAGAAAGATAAACAAATAAAGGAGTTTATTCCAATACTCCCACACACACATGCCCACACACACACATATGGAGCTGGTTGGCATGGATCAAGAGAAATAAAGTTGGACTGGTTTAAAGAGCGGTTTAATGGGGGAGTTTTAGAAACAAGCAGTACGATGGAGCTAACGCTGGATACATTCGAACCAAAACAATGTACCATTGTGCACAATGTAGTTTCTTCAAGGTGCTCCACGGTGTGTGAAGGCCTGACCTGTTCATTCCACTTGGCCTAAACCATAAGCATACTCTTGGAAGCTACACCTTTGGTTTAGAAGACTGCGTAGCTATATGTTGGAGCCAAAATGGGGTTTATTGTTTGAGGGAAACACTGGGTGAACGGGGACATGTCGTTCCTTCATTTGAACACATGGCGGCACATTAACTTCCAAAAGAGATGTAGGGAAGTTCCAGGTAACGGGACCAGGTGTGTGTGTGTGTGTGGACGGGAAGCAAAATTGATTTTGACCGTGCGCGAGTCAGCGTGATCGCGTCAACCTGCTCGTGCTTTGTTCTGTCTTTCGGTATCCTGAGCTGTGACCGACGTGTACGGTGATTTTACGCTACGGTGTCACCGATTAGTCACGGAACAAGCGGATCAAAGAGACACAGCACCCTGAGCATTGGATTTGTGGCAGAACACGCGTCCAAACCGTTCGGCCACCTCGTGACTCTAATACTTAAATTAGTTCATGTTTGAGGCTCTACGCTATATTTAAAAAAATCTATCTGTTAGCATCCGGTGTCAGCGTTGATCAGCTGTCTGGTGTATGATCACTTCAACATGCTATTGCAATTAAACATGGACATCTGTCAAGTACAACTGTATTGCATCATTACAGTGGGTCTCCAACTGGTGACAGTGTATTTGTTGTTATAGCACATCCGTCTTGCTTCATAAGTCGTTGTGTGTTTGCGACTTAAGTGTAACTTGTTTCCAAGTCTGAGTCCCCATCTCTGTTTCAAAGGTCCAACAATAAATAAATGAAAACATAACCCCACATATAATTTGTGTAGATTCCCTGAAGAGTCAGACTTGTACTACACACACACGCACCGCAAGAACAAGAACACCAACCGTATCCAGCGTTTTAGAGTTTTGGAAAGAACTGTAGACGCCTGAAAGTATAAAAACACAGAAGACACGACCACAGGCAGGGAGGGCATGATGTGACCAGAAATCAGGGACCGGATGCAAGTCTCACATTTACATGGTGGACACATTAGTCAACGGAGACGCCAGGACACCCACAGTCCGCAGAATTTTTTTGCATTACTGGGATTTGTTCTCATCCTACCAATGTGTATTGCAGGCCTGGTTTGCATTAAGCCCCGTATCCAATTATCATGCTTATTTATTTCTTATAGAGAGTAAATGGAGGAGAACTCTTTGCCTCATGAAATTTCATCCAGCATTTTACCGCTGTAATGCCGCGTTGACGTGATGGAGAGCCGAGGGTTCGGCCCATATGATTGTTTCGACCATGTTCAAACCACTGTGTTTTAGGTGGCGACCAGCTCGAGTGTATACACGTTCTGACATTAGTATTTACACGCTTACGCAACTGTTTTCTTTCGTGCCCAAAGTAATGCTTAGTGGGAAACACACGGTGAGTCTACTGGTCTCAATGGTAACGTTGGTTAGGAGCTGTCAACATGAAGAGGAGAGAGAGAGACAGAGAGAGATAGAGAGAGTATTGGATCTGAGGAACAAAATATGTATTTATAGGCCAAGGAAAACAAGCATAGAGAAGAAAAGTGTAAGTGCTGTATGAGTGCATGGAAAATGTGATTTTACGTCATTTGTACGCCCCGTGTGCCTGCACACTCTGGAAGTAATGTTAAATCTCACTTAAACCTTAGCACGCGCCAACCGAATCCTATATAACACTCAGAATACCTCATTGTTCATGGGAGGAGTTTGGTTATAATATACTGATTATAAGGAATAAATGCACGCTCTGTTGTTCACTCCCGAGGTCGCCTCCAGATACTTTCTGCCGCTGTGCCGTACTGTAATCCCTCTCAGATTTTTCCTGTTTCCACAAAATTAAAACAGCGTTTTGACATTTTAGGAAATACGCTTGGATTTCTTGCGGAAAGACTAAAAACAGGAGGGCTCGGTCCAAAAGCAACACGTGCCTACTCGGCTCACTAATTAACACATTGTACCGGGTCTGTGTAATCCCTGAAATTCAACGTGTGAACATGACTCGTTTGGTTTTTACGGGGTGTTATGTGTCCGACAACTTCGAGGCCCGGCGCGGTGACTTCTTCGACTTCTGCCATTATACTGCGGGGTTGTCAGGGCTGGTAAGTCTTAGTTTGGCGAGGCAGCTGCCGGCTTCATCTGCAGCGCACCGGACACGAAAAGTGTGTGAGTCACATTGTGCATAATGGAGTTTCTTCGAGGCGCTTCACGATGTGCTAAGACCTGGACTTTGCCATTTCTGGATGTTCATTTTGTGCTTTAAACCGGCATTCTCACTAATGGCCACCAGGGGGCGCCTGCACCGGTTGTAAAATATACTCTGATTGAATAGAAGTCTATGAGAAAATGACCACTAAACCTGTACGACCTAAACGAAAGTCATAATTTTGGTTTGGTAAATTCCTACACTAAAAGATTGCTGTTTGGTCGCCAACGCAAGTCTCCGTTTGCAGCTTCATACCACCACACAAATGCGTCACACCGGGAGTCTTTCCATCATCTGCATCTGTATGACCGATCAATAGCAATGTTGCATTTTCATAAAGAACCCACACTGAAATGAATGGCTTCCTTGTCATCATGAGAAGGGATTGCAATAAGAGCTACTCTTAAGCTGTTCTTGCCTGGGAGCAATGTTGAGTTAAATTCCTCTTTGGGGTTTTGCTGCTACTGGTCTGGCATGAGCAGCCGCTTGCGGTGGCTAATGTTAGCTTATGTGAGCAAACTTCTCTTCTAATGTTTGCTAACATTAGCTAAGGTTAGCCACCATAAGCTACTTGTCACTACGATGAAACAGTGAAACGCAGAGTCATTTGCAGCGTATTATGGAAGAGCATTTCTGTTCCTTTCCATAGTCAACTTTTCATTTCTCTGACCTCCAGGCGACCCCCCCAGCTCTGTCTGGGAAAATCTGCATTTGATCGAGCTCATATCAGCATCTAATACCCTGCAGAGCATCGGGATGTTCTCCTAAGCTGCAGTCCAGTACGGTAAAACCTCCCAAGGAGCCTCCTGATTGGCTGCAAGGCAGGGATTGCAAATGAGGAGATGTTTACTTTGGCCCTGGGGGATTTAATCAGTGCGTCTCACACAGTCTGTCGCTTATTTCACAGCTCGTGCCTCTTTAACATCAAGTTCGAAGGGTCGACGATGAGGCAAGCAAGATGCCTCTGACCGCGTTACCTTTTAGAGACCTTTTGAAGGCTGTGGTCGATTTGTCTTTTGAAGAACTGGACTGGGTCGCACCAGTTTTTCGTATCGCGTAGTTGAGGAACTGTAACTCACTGTAGCATCTCAAGCTCTGGATGTGTTGAGCATATTGCGTAGCACCTCATCTAAAAAGGAGACATACTCACAAGTTCACCTGTTTAAATTTAGTAACACAAAAATAAAAGAGCAGCATATTTGCCTGTTGACCAACATCCTGAAATGTAGACCAAGCAGGAAGTGGGCCCTGAATTCCTGATACCGCTAGCTACGGCTAGTTGCTAACTTGCAAAATTAGGGAAATTATTACATCCTGTATTTAATCTTTCATTCAGACGGATTGAAGTAATTGAACGATGTTTTAGGGAAAAAACACCAATGACATTGTTTGATGAATTGATTTCATGCTACAGCCAAATTGTGAAGTGAGTCTTTTTGACTCAATCTTCAGATTTTACCATCTCCCTTTAGTCTGAAAATGACTGTTTTGAGCTTGTTCCCTCTTCTGTCGCCAACATGCCAGCAGGTTGGCTCACATTAACCCCGGGACCTTGAACCCGTCAAACACACACCGACGCTCTCACACACACACACACACCTTCCCACCATGCTAAGCCTTGGAAAACCTGCCTGGTCTCGTAACACCTTCCATCGGCTCTGCTCCCGCTGGACGCCGTGACGTGGTCTGTCACGCCACGGGTTGATCAGGTTCGCCGTCGTAGTTTACGGCAGACGGTATTACATGACTCACGCCACACACACCATCGCATCATGTGAGGTTTAGGAGAGCGCCAGGTGATTGTTGGGTAAGTGGATAAGAGTCTGGTGAGAGCAGGAATCCGGGGGATTAGCTCTAAAGCCGCCATAACTAGTCCTACGAGCACACGTAAGCATGCAAACACACAAACGTACACACGCCAGCCACCACAATCACCGTGCTGAGAGGATTCATCTATTCCAGTTAGAGACCTCTGTTATTCTGGACAAAAGTCTGCCTCGCCTAACAATCCTCTGTATTTATCTTACCAAGAGCACACTCTTCTCTCATAAACATGACTCGGGATTGACCTCCTGTTCCCTCAAAGCAGCGGAGGAGATTGCTGTTGTTTCACTTCCATCAAGCACACATTACGCTGCAACACAACACTATTCCCGGCGCTGTAAATGGGAAGACAAATTAGTCAAATTACTAAGCTATTCAGAAAAAAATATTTAATTCTGAGCTGTTTACTGCTGCTATGAAACAAGGCCCAATTCGGTAATTGACGTTTTACACAATCATCAACAGCTAATTAATTCTTCTTCGGTCTGGCACCATGTAACTAAATTAAGTCTTGATGTCACACAATGTGCCAGTGTCGGTATGTTTACCTTGAAGGAAAACACGGACAGGATTTTGGTAAAGCTGTAAAATTGGTGGTCATGGAAGCGAGTGAGGGAAGGCAGGAAAGAAATGTGACCTGTGCCGTTAAACTCAGACGTGGCTGCACAAGTGGCAGAGTTTCACCACGCAGACATCATACAGTGCCATCACTAAACTGTTTTAATTGTTCTTTTGGTGCCTTTCTGGGACAGGAGTAGGAAATTCCACTAATATTACTGGGGAAAATGTAAGTCAGCGCTCCGAGCTGGAGACTGTCAAGATTTCTCTGGACGTTTTTCCAAGCCGCACCTATCTGTTGCCAGCTCTTTAAATATTACATCGCACTGCCACCTTTTTACGATCCATTAAAACACATTGGGTTGCCAATCTGTCCAACAGGGTCCAGCTGCAGACCTCACATCTGGGGACCCGGGTCTGCCCGCCAACGGATAGAGAGGGTTCCCCAGAACTGAGACCCTTTAGTCTTCTTCTTCTTCTTCTTCTTCTTCTTCGAGAAGTGCCAAGAACCAATATAGCCTTCAAAAAGTGTATCAAATTGATTTTATTTTGAAACGGTACCATCACAATATCACCGTATACAACAAGCTAATATGGCATATAAGCATACTAACATTTTATGCTGGCATTATCTTTTTCCCCATCAGGCTAATATTAAAATGCAAATATTAGTTGCAAAGATCTTCGTTAAAGACTGAAGAAGATGTTATTCATCAGTAGAACTCCCTTTCTGTGTGGCTTTTGGATTTTATTTCACTAGCAAACATTCCTGCTGTCAATTAGCTTCAGCTTAGCCTCAGTAAGCTATCGGGCAGTAACCCACAGAAATTGTATTTACAGCCAAGAAATTGGGAATTTCCAACTTTGAAGGGAAAACATGGTGCTTGTGTCCAGCGGGGGTGAGGAGATTAGCTAGCAAGTCCAACTTTCCAGTTTTATTTTTCTTTCATTTTTGATTCACCACTTCCTGTGGTGCAAACTTTCCACTGTACTGACAGCGTTCTTTTTTGTGGGGGGGAACATATGTACAGCAGATTTTTTACATCTTTTTTGGTGGATATTTGTACAAAATAAGACATTTTTTTCTTTATAAAACCCTGTGACGAAGGAGTACAAAAATTATGGAGAAATGACATTATATTGACTCTCCTTCTCTCTCTTTTGAACACAATCTCCTCAGATTGCAGTCAAAATGTGCAGTTCATCAGGGAGGATTCGTGTAAAAAAACTTGTATGTGTCCACCCTGGTGGTTTTGCTGCATACAGAAAAGCGCCAGAGGAAAGAAAATTGGATACACACATTGTGATGAGGGAGTTTCAGAAAACCGATTGACTGGGATCAAATTACCAACCAAGCCCGGGACAACGTAACGTCCAAACCCTGCTGTGGCGTCAGGGTCATCCTCGGTCTGTCGGTGGGGGGAACAGAGTTTAGAATAAGGCTGACTGGGCTACTGACCGCTAACACAGCTCTCCCTGTGAAATTCCACCGTCAATAGGGGCTTTTTCCAGGCCCGGTGCGCCACAACCCTCCGGAGACCCAGTGTTTGCAGAGACTCGGAGCGAGAAGGAGACACAGCAGCACTTTGCTTGCAAAGTTCATGTACTGAGAAGATGTTAGTGACAGTGGGCAGCATTTCTACAGTATGAAGAACTATTTCCTACAACAAACTACTGAGTAAACAGTGGATCCACGCTCAACTACGAACGCTGAGCTGATGTCCAAAAGGCCTTTTCCTGCCTTTCCGACTGAAATGATGGATTTAACAGTTTTAGTACGTTTATTATAAACTGAAGGAAAACTTGGTCGTGACTGTAACCATGGAGGCTCACCACAGTTCAGCAGACGTTGTAATTATCTAGGTTGGAAAGAGCGCCACCTACAGAAACGTGGAGAGAAAGCCTCAGCTACACAGATAACAGAATAAAACAGTGTGAACGTTGAGGGCTTGATGACTTCTGCTTATGAGTAACACATGCAACCCACAACACATTTATAATCCCCTTAAGACCACCGTTGACTGCCGATACCAAGCACACACCCTGTTTTTGACATGGTCAAAAGCATTTTGGGCAATGTAGGAGCAGTTTGCTCAGCACATGTGGTATAATTCACTTCATAAGCCTTGACCTGCAGCTACAAAACTTTGTCTTTGTGAGAGAAAAAAAAGCTGTCTTCAAGGAACACACATCTGTAAATCATCTGATTCCTGCCTGAATATGTTATAGGTTCAAACAAACAACGCCTTGTGTGTTCCCACCATGCCTTCCCTCCTGCCACGACTATCACTTATGCAGGAGCAGAGCGCCATCTTCTGGTGAAGATACTTTTTTTTCTTGCGTGTAGATTTGCCCAACAATAAAGTCCAGTAATTGAATCCAAATGTATGCCACTTTATGACTCATTTGAACTTATTCCAGGCTCCTTTAAATCTGGAGGAAGCATGGCAAAGGAGAATTATTACAAGACAATGCTTTTTTTTTTTCACACTAAATTTTATTCAACGGTTTAAAAACATGATTGAAAACAAAATAATCTGCCTAATAAATTGCGGGTGTCAATAATCATCAACAAATCCATGTCACGATTAAATACAGAGACACCTGGAAAGACATTTTGAAAAGCAGACTTCAGAAACAGAAAGCTCTATGGATGTTCTTGTGGGAAAGACTTATCTGACTGCAGTGCCTTCTGGGAACTTGAGTTCTTAAAAGAGAACAGACGTATGGAGCACTATTGGTTGTCATGTAAGTATAAAATAAATATTCCCGGCCTGTTATGGCTTTTATAACGAGCTTCAAATGCAAGTCAGTTCCACCCGTGTACCATAAAAAAAATTCAAAAAAAGAAAGTCAAGTCTTACATGTGCAAGAACTGCGCATACATTCTAATGATTGCAGGCCAGTGATGGTTCACGGTTTTCTGTTTGCATTGTTCCCGACCGTGGAAAACAATAGAATACCAAAACTAACAGTTAACGAAGAAAGACACGAGGGAAGCTCCACAAAAAGCTACTAAATGCACTTTTACTTCAGGTTTTTATGAGGTGGGAGGGGTCAAAACTATGCATTAATGTCTTCTCTGAACTTTTTTAAAACATGTGGGGGCTTTATTTGTTGTGAATCGTAACAAGTTTCCCTTTAGTCTTTGAGAAGTGGAACTGGCAGGTTGTGCCAGTGGGATAAACTGTCGCTTAGGAGAAAGTAAAAACAGCTGAGGTGGAATTGCCGGTGACACACTGGAGTGAAATTCACAGCTTTAAGCGAGCCGAGTCAACACAAGTGTCTGGCTTCCGAGGCCCGCGAGCAGAAAAGGTAAGATAAGAAAACAGCTGGAGGAAGTAACAGCTGCTCTACGCTCGGCTGTGGTTTCTGTCTCTTTCCATTCACCGTTAACTGGAGGTGGAAAAGGCACCCCAACCCGGTCTGAAGGCGCCATATGCAGCACGCTAAAAAAAAAGCTCTTTACATGTTGGGGACAACTTCCTCCACTCCATCCAAACACAAGGTGGACAAGGAGATATGAGGTGGAGCTTCTGGCAACTTATTTCGGATGTGAACGGTTCATAAAACTGATTGTTCATGCTGATTGTTCACTAAATCCTCTCATCTATTCCACAGCATGTGAAAAAGGGAACAGCATAAGGTTATCCCTCTTCAGTGAATATCCGATGAAACTGGTCGTGGGAAAGGGATTTGTTTTGGAGATTCGCTACAACCCTCAATGAGCGGTTTCCTAAGGAGGGGCACCTCCATAAGTTCCTTGAGCCCTTTCACATTGTGGAAACATGTTGCACCTCACGGTTTGACACGAGTGGAAACTCAGAAGCAAGCAGAGCGACAGATAGCGAGGAGATTAATGTTGTCGGCGGGGCTTTCCCCCCCCCCCGACGACAACCGCGAGGCTCTAAATGGACGCCGGGAGAAGAGAAGTTGCGTAGGCATTTTATTTTCATGTTTAGATATTTACTCTGTGAAAGGCAGGAGCCCCTCTGGAGACAACAGCTTAAAATACATTTCAAAAAAGTGACAAAAAACACATTTAACATTATTTTAAAAAAACAGCCGACGGAGGCGGCCGATTATCTGACATCAGATTATACCAGGCTTTTTATATATATTTTTTTCTAACCTGTAGACATTTCTTTGACAATACTCGTAGCTGGTGCTCGATGAAGTCTGTTGAGAACAAAAACAAACAGGATGTGAGGTCTACGTCTATAAGTATTGCACATACGGAGAGAAATGCTGATTCAAGTTTGTGTACGACGGCTAAGAAACATCCCCACAGGAAGAAATGACGAGAGGGCGATTGTGATCCGCTCCGATAGAAAAGAGACATTTGAAATGGTGTTTAAACATTTGCTGCAGTTAGGTTTCACTGTGACGGCTTGATTTCGTCCCCTCCATCAACACAATGCACATCAAGCTACACACTCGGGAACACGGTACAGGATGCAGTCCACAAAGCAGGTCTGGATGCTCAACCTGGAATCTCTATTCTGGGATGTAACCCAGATGTGACGCCCACATGACCCAGAAGTCGTTCAGAGAAGCAGTTTTGTTGCTTCGCTGCTCTTTGGGACAGAAAAACACGCAGTTTGAATTCCCTTCTTTGAAAGTTATAGGAGGAACTTTCAAGCTGTGCAATTTAACAAAAGAAAACAATGAATTTCGTCGCTTACGCTTCAAAAAGGTTTCACAAAATGGTAAGATATAAAATACAAGAAGTCCAATAAAAATATAACATGTAAAAAGTTTCACAAATTCAATAGAATAATTTTTGTAACTCTAAAAAACGTGTAGTTCATGTTGGACACATTCCAGCACCGAAATGGGAGTCGAGCTCAGATGAGCCACTGGAAACCCTAACACTTTACATTTTCTATCTGGAGAGTTGAACCCCCTCAAAAAAAAAATCTTTGAAACTACTTAGTAAAAGTTTAAAACGGGGAGAATTTGTGATCCGTTTCCTCAGTTGTGTCAGAAAAGCTGCCATGGAGTCAAACTGCAGTATCGTCTACGTCCATAGTGCTCAAAACAATCTGATATGTCGTACACATGTGATGGGGGGGGTATTTAAACTGTGTAATTTGAGCTGCAGTGTGACCGTAGCCACGATGTTTTACAGCGTAGACCGTCAGGCCTAAAAAGGGAGCTTTGGCTACGAGCCGCCACGAAATTCAAGGCAATTGTGTTTGTGTTTCTTTCCTCTTGCGGCGGCTGTGGTCGCCGACGACGCTGGAGGAGCAATTCAAAACAATTATGTCTGCTGCGCAACAACGATCAGTCACGGCCTCGGCGAGCTGTGCTTCTATATACGGGCGAGAGGCGGACGCTGCTCGATGTGCAAACTGAGGAACGGGGCACAAAGGCTTGTCCAAAGACTGTATGAAGAAGTGAAGCTCACCCTCTCGTTCTAATGTCACGATCCTGTTATCCAGGCGATGTCCCACTGAGCCACTTCCCTACCTGAAGAACTCACCTGGCAGCTAATATAAGAAACGCTAAAAGTGGTCGATTTTAATGTCTGTGCTCAAGCGAACAGCGAACCGTCACCAAATGTCTGGAGCGCCGGCGCCAACGGCGTCGCTCCCCTTGAAGAACGCACACGGTCTGACGTCTATGCAGCGGTACAGTGCTCACAGGATGCAAAGTGAAAGGAAACATTGAATATAAAATATATATATATATATATAAAATAAAGTGATGACCGTCACTCGTCTACTTTTAATGCTTTCAAATCATAATGTCCCTTTAAGAGATTTTTTTTCATATTAACACTATGACCAATGACTTCCTGTGCGAGGCGCTAGTCCCGCCGGCTCCGTTGAGGAGCGACACGCGAGTCTACGGGGCTTTGCGGCGCTCCTCGTCGTTTTGGTTCACCGATCCCAAGTAAAAACAAACGTGTAGTCGCCTGTATGCTGGTGAAGAGAGTCAGGGGTCAAAAAGGCAAATGAACACTGGATTGTTACATTCATCGGGTGGTGAGAAAAAGATCGACGAGCCCTCTGCAACGCAACTGAATACATCAGGGCTGTGTTGCTGCCCCCTAGTGGACCGGCGGGGTCATTAAGTGGTCAACAATGCAGCTTTTAAGACCAATTCTTCTTTTCGATACAAAAATGATATGATTTACTGCAAAGCTATGACCAGGGAAACAGTCTCGTCTCTGTGAGCTACGTCAAACTGAAATGTCATCCAAACACATAGTACTTTTTCCCAAAACACATACGCACACACGCACACATACCCGCCAGCACCGGCACGCCAAATGTTTTGTCTTTAAGATTCATGAAATCCTTGAAAAAAAAAAGGCAGCAGTTATAGCTTGGATTGATCAAAGAGTTTCAGAATCTAAGAAAATACAGAAGGCTTAGCCTAGCGGTAAAACTAGCGTCTTGCCGGACATTAACCTTTTTTGTTTTGTTTCGTCTCGTAGAAGGCACACAAACTACCATGAAAGTATAGTAATAATCTTCAAATGTGCAAAAAAGCTCAGTTTACATTGTTTCCTCGATAACAAAAAGGGGGGGGGTGTCTTAATATCTCACTATCTGCCTTCCCCTCCCGTTTCTGTGGAGGAGAAAAGAAGTGCAGAGTCCACGGGCGTCATAGAAATGTGCTTTAGAACCGACACAAACACCTGCGCATTTCGTCCATTGGCACTTAGTTAGCATTAGTGCAGATTAAAAAAAAAAAAGGGGACAAAGGTGTCGTCTGCAACACGATGTGCACATTTTGTATGTGGTCGAAAAGGCTGCACACCAGCGTGACAAGAAGTTCTGCTTTTAATTTGAGATTGTTCACAGAGACAAGCGGACGAGGATCTCCAGAGTTCGAGCGGCGACTGGATTCACTTAAAGAGTCACTCCTTACAAATACAATGACTCATGGTAGATGAAAGAGAGCAGCACTTTCATGAGTTTCTCCCTCATGTTTTGCCCTAAAGTAGTTTTCGTCCCTCCACGGTACGATTTTGATTCCACAACGGTAGCCGATCTGAAAAAGCATAAGTTATCCAGCAATGGGAGGCAGCTCTGGTCTTTAAGTGTGTGGCGCCCACCACGGCATCCCTCCGTCTATCCTCTGCGTCCTTGGTCATTCAGACGCGGACGAGGAGGCGGGGTCAGTGGCGGCAGCAGTTGTGGTGGTGGTGGTGGTGGTGGCGGGGGTGTCGACGGCGGTGGTGGTTGTGGGTGTCAGCTTAGGGCCTTGGAGGGCCTGCGGGTTGACGATGACCTGGATGACAAAGTCCTTCTGGATCTTAGTGTCTTGCAGCCGCGTCTTGTCCGTGAGCAGCTTCCCGGAGAAGAACCAGCGCTGGTGGGCGGCGTCGATGTCCTCCTGCGCCTGCAGCTGCTTCTTCAGCAGCCCGATGGTGTCGGCCATGCTGGCGCTGAGGCGCAGGTCCGTGCCCGTAGACAGTCGCACCTGTAGCGGACAAAAAAAAAGGGGATAGAGGTGAAAAACGGTAAGGTAATACTGACTAGCAGCGCTGTGAGACGATATAGACATAAATAACAACTAAAACAGAGTTTGTTCGGTTGGTTACTTTGAACAAATGTGTCCATGGGCACTCTAACGACCTTTTTGCATTTGTTACAAGCGATAGAAGTCCAAATTCAACGAGAAAACGCCCCCAGGTAAGTCTTCATAGATGCTTGTGTCACAGTACCTTGAGCTGGAATTCCTTCTTGGGCGCCACATGGGGTTCGGGGCTATCGCTGGGGTCGTCGTCGCTGCGCTCTGAGATGAGGTTGACAGGCGGCGCCAAGCAGTAGACGGGCAGCTGGTAGCGTCCCCCCAGCTCGTCGTAGCACTCTGCGAGGGTTCCTGGAGAAGGGTGTCAAAGAAAAAACATGACACAGCGTTTTTTTTCCCAGACATTTGAGCAATGAGTCAGGGCCACGTCTTTGTCCGTCCTCACCGTGAGGCAGTGTGATGCTGGCCCCGTCCACGATGGCCTGGGCCAGCTCGTGGTCGCTGCACTCCAAGGCCACGCACGCGGCTTTCAGGGCATCCCAGATCTCCTTGCGGCCCTCGAAGGCCGGCGCCGTGTCCCAGAACTCGTCCCTCTTGCTCCGCAGCTGGCCGTCCGTCATCGGGTAGTCGCTCTTCCACTTGGGACGGTCTTTCTTCAGAGGCTCGTTGCGTCCTGCGACGGGGAGGAAAAGGGAGTAGTCGAAAGCAGAAAACAGTGGTACAGTCCACGCTTCCCGGAGACTCTTGGGGACAAACAGGATTTAAAAATATATAAATATATCTATATCCTAAACGGAGCAGTCACCAGAGACGGCGAACATCACACCTCACCCGACACACTACGTACGTCACACTAATCTAAAATTAGGTCATTCAGTGTTTGCAATATGCATGAAGGCCGCGTGGCCTGGATCTTCCTCGTAACCGTACCATTGTTACCCACCATTCAATATTAACGCCAGTCGAGCACTTACATTAGTGGAGACCCGAGGGTCGCAAACAAAGACTACACTCTCGCATCAGGTCAGGGAACTCACATTTCTGATTGCCATTCAGCAGTCTAAACAGCAAAAAAAAAAAGTTGAATGCTTTTGTTTATTTTTCCCGAAACATCTTTAGCACTTTTCAGAAACCGGCTCTGAACCAGTCCAACTTTATATTTCCAGACGGCTGGGAGGCAGAGATGCCACTCGCCGAGGAGTGCAGGGATGGAAAATTAAGAGGAGCATGAAGGAGACAGCACACATCCAAGAGGTTGGATTTCTGTTCAAACTAATTATTTATAGGGCAGGCGGCTTTGAAGGAGTAATTCAGAGGACACGGGGTGGTGAAGGATTAGCACCTGGAGAGAAGCAGAGGGGGCTTCGTCACTACCACTCAGCCAAAGTGCTAATGGACATGTGGTGTCCCCAAAGACGACGACTTGGGTTTAAAGCACAACGTGTATCCTAATGTGGTCCGTATGAAAGACGGTAGAAGAGGTACAGGTACAACATCGGCAAGGTGCGTGTGTTCTCATGTTGTTTCGGGGCAAAAATGACATGAACAATACTGAATATTCTCAAACTGTGTGACATGCAGCTCGCGGTTCATTTCATTATTGACGATTTGCTCGATTGCAGATCTAAAAGCAGTTCAAGTATTGGCTGTGCGAGTATGTACAGCAACACATTGCAAACAGGAACTAACAGCCACCTCTGCATACTTTATATTTTAACGAAGCTAATTTGCTAAAATGTAAATGTATGAGACTTTTTTTCTTCAAAAGACTAAACTAATCCTTTAAATAATAGGTTAGTGTTTGTTTTGCCGCGTATGTAAAAAATACAGCTGTGACTTGGTGCCCATGCTCTCATCTCATGGGCAACTTTTTTCCCTTTCCCTCTTTTTTTTTTTTACTTCAAGCCTTACGTGACGTTAATAAAATGTCTTGCTACTCTGTTGGGGGATCAAAGTTGGCTGAAAAACATTGCGTTGTGAGCCATTCTGGGATTTCGGCTGTAGTGTCTTGATGACTTCCCGCTCGGAGCTCAGACCGGCAACGCAACATCTATTTTCCTAAGAGTCCACAGTTTATATACAGTGAGAGAAACGATACACAGAGGAGCCTCGGCCTTTCCTGCTGAAGGACGCCTCCGATTTCTTTAGACTTGATTTGTGTCTGTCCTGCTATGTATTGTCACTGTGCCCTCCTGCAACTGGGGATTTCTCAAACAGAGTAATCAGTTCAGTAAGTTGAACTTGGAATGAATGCACGATAAGACAACGCTGCACAAACAAGTGGCAGAAATCAAAACATTTAAAAAGGATTTGTACCTTTTATGCAAACAAGTGTGCCTCAGCGCGGAGAAAGCGAGCCGCGACAACAAGGAAGTGGTTCAACAAACCAGAGCACCAAAACAGAGATATGGCGCAATGCATAAAAGGATGCGTGAAGCAAGAGCCGGGTGTCTCCATCCAGCATGGGCTCACGGAAAACGGCTGACACGAGACAGGCGTCATATTGAGAGTACGAGGTTCATCGTGTCCTCCTTGTGCCACATGTCAGGAGGACGCTAACACAACGACACACCCAACAGGCAAAGGAGGCTGTTAGAGGATTACCTGTCTGGGAAAAGAAGTTTTTCGGCCCCAGCAAAGACATCCAACGTCTCACAAAACCAAGCTTGTGGCGTAACTTATTGAAGGGCAAAACTGTTCCTGACAGCCGGATCCATACTGCTTTTCAAAACCACTAAAAGTACAGTGGTACATTGTTGATGAGGCTTCCTTGAATGTGTTTAACGCATTACGATGGAAACATGTACTGGGTGGGTTATTTTACAGTGGAAAACTATTATCTGGTCATTGCTTACTCGTGGCATCAAACAATGTGATGATGACGACACAGTTTCATAATCACTTTAAAGATATCATTCAATCTTTGATTCTGTACGCCAATGTCAGATTGTCGGGTATTGTTGCGTGTTCTTGTGTGCATAGTGCCAAATCAAACTTCAATTGTGTTCGAATCTATCAAACAAAGTAATCTGAATCACCAATATTTACACTGATACCAGAATATCAGCGAGCTATTATCGGCCTGGTCGATAAAAAAAGATTTCTGCATGTTTTTGCAGATTAATGCATGTAAGAAAACCCAGTGGTGATGTCTTGAAATGTTTTCCTTTCTTTCCAACAGGCAAACATGTGAAGATATTTAATTTGACTGTCATAGAGGACAGAGAAAAACTGATTTATTACATTTTCTGTCACCATTCGCTAATACCAACAACCGCTTCTACTGTATAGTGCACCCAGCATCACCAGCTACTTGCTCTAAAAGAGTAAATATCTTAGCCGTTAAAAATCAGTGGACATGTTGACCAACCCTGTTCTACCAAAGTATATTCCTACCTAGAGGATACATTTGTCCTTCTTTTTTTTTAATTCCTCTGGCGATGTGATCTGAAGCCTGTACTTTAAAGTTATTCTCAACCACTGTTTGTTTTTTTTGGCGTAATTTACACGTCTAAATGTACTCGAGGATTCACATAAAACAAACACGTCAGGTAGAGGAAGACAAACGGCTTTTGCCACCGATAGCCAGCCAACGTGGCCTCAGATGCAGTGACACACAAAAAAAAAGTCTTTTTAAACAAAAAAAAGTGATGTTTGAGACAACTATGTCAGTAAAAGCTCTAACGTGTGTGTGGTGAGGAAATATAACCCTGAATACATAATAGCTGTCCGTGATAAGTGTAGGCAGAATATGTACTTTTGGGTCATTACAGCTGACTGAAACAGCCCAGTTTATCTTTTCTTTATCTCATTTATTTGGAAAAGTGGTCAAAGAGAGATTTTATGAAGGAGAATAAAGGAATTTACAGTTAGGGCAGATTTGAAATAAATTGACCTCTACTGTAGCGATACTACATACGCTATTGTGTTTCAGTCTGTCTGCATGAGGGTGTGTCCAACAGGGAAGGCTGTGTCCCGTTAGAGAAGCCAGTCGGTGAAGCAGCGGGGCATGATGAGACTTGTTCTTTTTCATTCAAAGTGTGGCCCAGAAGGGAGTGTCTGTTGATACGAATCAGGGGTGGGAAATAACCACAAACCACTGCCAAAGCTTGGGGAACCTTGGCTGTGAAGTCTTGAACTTTAAATAGTCTATCTGACGGCCACTTTGGCAGGAAACACAGAAAGACAAATTATTTTGAAGGTCTTATTGTGAAAAAGAAATCTATATCAGATGTTCGTTTTGGAATACAGCCATGCGGCCGGAGGCGAGAAACATCCAAATCCCTGACACTAATGCCCAAAGCTGGAATCATTCTCCAAAACGTCCTTGCCTTCTGATGTAAACTGGAGACAATTTGGAAAGAGGGCAGACTGAAAGACTTTCCATCAGTGACTGGAGGAAATGAAGGGGACAGAACCTGCATCCAAATGAGTACCAGACATAAAACAGTCACTACAAAAGGGAACTTCGTCGCCAACTAAATCACTTCTGCCATTTTGCTTTTGAGTGAAGCAATATCTTTTGCAATTGTTTAACTGCTGGAGTTTCTGGGAATATAATTGACCACCTTACTGACCGCCAGCAGAGATTTGGCCACATCTCAGAAGTGGCCTCGGGGTTGTTTCCTATTATAATGGCTGGTTTATTATAACAGAGTTCATAAACCTGCTGCAGGTCTGTTACTCCTCTAATAATCCAATAAACGATAAGCAATATCATCTGCATTGTTGTCTGGGTCGAAACTATGCAGAGATTCAGAAACGTCTGCCAATTCCGGTCTGCGTCCTTCAGTTCAGTCTGGTTGCACATGTAACATTTGCTCTCGCTAAGTGCTGAAGCAGCAATCCAAATTCCACCGGCAGTATCAAAGACAAGTGGAAGAGAACAAAAATGTGGGAACGTGCCAGTGTTTATCTTTGGAAGAATGCTATCTTCCGGGAAGGTAAGTAACTAATGGACGCAACCTCCCCGATGTAAATAATCCACGTATCAGCAACTCCCTGAGAATCAATATTACCTCTGGCTCTGGCGTTGCCACTTAGAGCAATGGCAACCTCCTGCTTGGTCAAAAAAAAATAGCAGTTGGTCCAACAAGCATGCCGTTGTCGGGTTAAGAGCGAGTGCTTGAAATTATTGGGCGAGTGAGTTGTAGGGCTCGGTACAGATGCAAGATGTCAGGCAAATGTAGGCGTAGAAGTGTGGGTGAATTTGGCTGTAATCTCTGTTGATAGAGGGTCTGCCACCGTAGAGGTAATCTAAGGTGCTCAAATTAAATAGCGCAGGAGAGTGACACCGTAAACTGTCTGCTGGTAAAATAAGAAAGCAGTGACTAGGGGGAAAAAAAGACATGAATAAATCATCAAGAAAAAGCAGCCAAAAAGCTGCCTACTGGTGTAAACACACACACACACACACACACACACACACACAGTCTAAAAGTCTAAAAATGAAGAGTGCATCTTCAGACTCCAACCAATGACCGTATGCGTTATTTTCTGTTTATTTTGACATCTAGTCATTCCACACACCCTGAGCATGCAGATAAAGTCATTACGTGCATTGAGAGTGCAGATGAATGGAAACTGATCATTCAAGAGGCACGCACCAACCAGTCCTCTGCCCTTCTGTTTGGCAGCAGTCCGTTTGTCCACAGAATAACAAAAAGGTGAGCAACGGGGTGAAACCCAACCACAAGTGGCCACTTGTGATGCATCTGCGTGAAATGCAGCTGGATGCAGGGAGTCTCATCCACCTCTCGCTGCGTTGTGCGATACAGACAAGTAAGTCTGAAGTGGGACAGTTGTGAAATGCCAGCAGGATTTCGCAATGCCTCATGGCATCGAAATGCGTTATGTGGAAGACACAAGCAGTGGCGTTATGATTTAACCTGGCGAAGCACCTCTCACGTGTCCACACGCTGTCCTCTTACCTCCCCGTCCGCCGTTCCTGTACGGGCCTCGGCTCTGTGTGTCCTCCCAGCCTTCCCAGTATCTCCCCACACATCCGCCCATGGTGAGAGGGCTGCAGAGTGTTTCCACGCGTCGCACTAGCTGAAGAGGGGGCCCATCGCGGCTGAAGACGAGGAACGGGGTCCGATGGAGAGGTCGGGTCGCGGGTCCGATGCTGCGAGCCTACAGGTCATCCGTGGCGGCTAAGACGGGGGAAACACTTGGATGTTTAATAGCGATGAGTGCAAATATATATGTGTATGTGTATAGAGTTATATATACCTGTAATATCGCGTCTTAATACGCGTTTCCTCTCCTCATGTATCAGTGCAGTTTGACTGTGACACGAACCCGCAAGATTCAAAGCTTGTGGCCCACACTAACGTTAACTGACCAAATCAGCAACTAACCGCAATAACTGCCAAACCTGGTTTTTGTTATGTTAAGACATAACCCGCAAAATGTCAGTTGTCCAACTTGCCCGTTAAGTTGTGCTAGTCGTGAATAGTGAAGTCCAGCATTCCTTCCTCGCTAACAAGCTAACAGGGCCAACCAGCTAGCTACTATAACATCAGTAAACACAAACTTCCGCGGACTCGTGACTGTTCGCACGAGTTTCCTCTGAACGCAGTTGATAGTTACAGTTTCTCGCAGACATCCGCGTCCCGCACGTCAATTCTTTGACGGTGTTTCCAGATTGTTTTTCTTTTAATCCCCCTAAACGTTACTCCCCTCTCCACTGGTGAAAGGTGACGAGCGGTGGATCCTGAGCTCGCGCAGTCGAACTTTTTTTTTCACGCCTGCGCGTAAGCACGCAGGCAGGTGCTAGGTTCTCTGACGTCAGGAAGAAAAGCAATTATAAATGGGCGAGACTGCGAATAAACCCGATACCGGCGGGGGTATCGTATAGCTGTTATGTGCAGCTTCCATGTTCATGGTTTGAGTTATACATGTCATGATTTGTTTGGTATAAGAACGACTAAACTGTGCCTCCTTGTGTGGGGGAGACGGTGTCAAGAAGTAGCTCACATAACGAATATCAGTCGGCTCTTTGCAGAGTTTTAAAATTCGGACAGCACCTGAAGGCAGCATCATAAACTAATATTTGGTTTTTATTTCAACATTCAGAAAACATGTCAATTTTGAGCAACACACGCGCGATCCAGTGGCCTCTACGTAACATTGCATTATTCGACAACTGTCCTATTTTAAAACGGCTTATGGCAAATTAGTCACTTTTCCCGTTCGTTTGACTCGTAACTTTTCGCGCATGCGTGGTCGCAGTTGAGTAACAGAGGCACGATGGCTGCGGACAGTACCCTGCTGCTGTCTCTTGTGGAGGAATTTGTCTCGGGACTACAAGACAGCAAGGCCAAAGAAACAGCAACATGTAAATACGTCTTCCTCATATTTGCTTCAACGCTTTCTGAGAAACAGCTCGCAGCGGGAAAGACGCTGCAGAGTTGCCGCCTCAAGGATGCGCAACACGGCATGATGTTAACTGTCCTAGCTAACTTAGCGCCACAACATCCTGTGCGGTGTAGAGAGACTCGCGATACGAAAGCACACGCTAACTGTGACACCAGTCTGCTCATTTTGTCACAGGAGCAGCAAACGCTTCATGTAACCCTCTCGTTTCCTCGTAATGTCATTCGACGAGCAACCTGATAGTTTGAGCTCCGGTGGGCTAGCTGCTGTGTTTGTGTCCGAAGGGAGAAGCACTTCGTCAATGAACTCTGTACCTTTGAACCCGGCCTGGGTCCTTCATTAGTCTGCAGTTGTGCTGCTAGGACCTGTCTTATCTGTGTGTGTGTGTTTGTGGTTGGCTGTCTTCATCAGAGCTTTGTCAGGAATCTACTAAACCTGGCTCTCTGTTCAGGTGTCAAAGACGGACAGTACACAATCCTGCAGCTGGTGGAGGCGCTGGGGTAAGACTGTTTACTCTGCTGTAACATAACAGCAGTAATGTACACCAAACAAAAGCATTGGCATGGTAGTATACTTTACAATTTTTGTTGTGCTCTTATTTGGTTTAATATGTCTAAGACTAAAGAGGTGGTGGAATTTAAGAAGTCCAAAATGTTTATTTTGATATTGAATATTGCTAGCGTCACCCCAGCTAAACAGATATGGGGTGTTTCTAGTGAATAGTATTAATTGACGACAAATTAGAAACTATATCCACCTCATATTGTGTCCTTCTTCAGTGACAAACATCACATTTCAAACTCTTCAGTTGCTATTGTATGAATACTTGGTAATAAATAATATGTTGCTTTCCTTCCTTGTTTAGACTGAGCCTAACCAGCTCACAGCCTCACACCCGAGCCAGAGGAGTCCAGCTTCTCTCTGAAGTTTTACACGAATGCTATGGAGGTCTTACAGAGAGAGAAGGTACTTTCTTCTCTTATAGTTTGTAAATTGTCCCACTCTTGTCTTTAATCTTTGTCTGTTTTTGGGTGCAAAACCATGATTTCATTGCCTTGTTGGTTGCTATATAAAATACTGAAAAGCAAACATCTATTGAAATAACATACATTTGGTTGCCCGCAGTCTTTCGGTGCTGCACACAACGATTAAAAAAAGTGATGTTTTGTCAACATGTCTCCCTGTCTCTGTTCTCTGCAGTGGAAGTGCTTATTGTCTTCTTTGAAAACCGTCTCAAGGACCATTATGTCATCATACCGCCAGTTTTACAGGGGCTCAGGGCGCTGGTGAGTGTTTACCTCTGATAGACTTTCAGCAAAAACAACGTCTGAAACGTCCTGCGAGAGATTAACCGACTGCCAAGCTCGCAAGTTAGTCACTGCTTGGCAGGTTTGAGCTTCGTTTTGAGAAGCTCCAGATGTGACAAGAGAGACCAGCATGCACTTTGTGTGTGTGTGTGTGTGTAAGTGTGTTTCTGCTTTTTCCCCCCAGACAAAATGTACAGTGTTGCCTCCTGGCTCCGCTGTGTCCATGCTGAGGTCTTTGTTTCAGGATGTTCATGTTCAGGTGAGCCTTTTGACACTGTTTTATAATAAAGATGTTTAAGTCGCAGCAGGCAACCTTTTATTTTAACATCAACTGTTTTTGTTTGTGCATGGGGCATACAAAAAATAGGACCAATCATTGCTCTCAATCACATTGTTTAGTTAATTTCTGAGAAAGAAAAATAGATGATCTACCTACTGTACTAGTCTATTAATCATCTGCTGCCAGATGTGAAAATAAAGCAAAAGCAGTCATCCACTGACCTAACTCGACTCTTTTAAGCCAACATTCGCAAACACACACACACACACACACACACATACACAGGCAACCTGACATCACACTGAAGTGGCCAATCGTGTAACCAGCAAATGAAGTTTTACTCAAATTAAGCAACACACACGCAGCCGCACAACCCCGCACCCTCATGTGTGAATGTGGCCTTCGAGTGTGTGATGATGCCGTTCTTTTTTTCCTCCATATCTGTGAAGCACTTCCTCTTCTATTTAGTGCGCTTTGTTGGTAAACCTGACACGTTAAATAGTTGTTAAATTCTGGATGTTGTGTGTAAAGAGCTTATAGGGTCTGTTGTTTTTTTTCTCCAGTCCTTGATGCTGACTGAGAGAACGTGCGTCTACAACATGCTCATCAACCTCATGGCGAGCAGAGAAGCCGGTAAGAGAAGCCAGGTTTAAGTCTGATTCATCGTAGTTCGTTAGAGGCACAAGCGGCTCCTCACAATGACTGACACAAAAAATAAAGCTTCTCTGTTGAAAACAGAGGTAATCCAAAACAGCAGAGAGTGAGTTTTGAAAGTCAGAAATCTCACCAGTTGTCTGACTCGTCAGCGTAGTTATCGCTCACCTCGGAGCACTTAAACCCGTAGCAGCCCTGTAATAAAGGACGGGGTGGTTACAGCTTCCTCTGCTGTCTGTTTGGCAGGCGAGTGATGAGCATGCACGGCAAGTTTTTCATAGACGTTTGTGCGTTTCTTCGTGTGTGGCCGCCAGTAATGAACACCGCAGCATGTGTGATGGGACAATGTGACCTCACCTCTGTCTCCCCACTAAAGTGGAAGTAAACATAATAATAGCATTTAAATTATAGCTTATAAGAATCCTCAATGTGGAATATTTTAACTGTAGTTTGAAACTCAAAAATATTGGACCTCAGATTTTCGAATAAGACTCAATCCGATCATATGTCATGTGATGCTGGTTGCTGGTCATATAATTTCTTTGAGGAAGAGGTATGTGGTGTAATTTTTCCAAACTAGCGGCTGTGAAAACTTATCAACGCTCTTCAAACACTATGCGTAAAAAACAATATATCTGTCAGCCGCCTTGCAGAACTGAGACGGAGTTGTGTGTTGCTGTTTAACGTTTCCACAGAACTGAAGGGATTGGGGGCAGACTTTGTGTTTGGCTTTGTCCAGTCAATGGACGGAGAGAGAGACCCCCGCAACCTCCTGTTAGCCTTCCAGATCGCCAAGAGCATCATCCTCCGAGGTTATGATCTCGGTGAGAGCGTATGCGCATTCAGCATCTTTCTCACCATTTTCTGTGTGTCCCTCTGTCTCTATATTTTGCATCCCGTTAATTTCTTATCTGCTGTCTCAGGTAAATTCACAGAGGAGCTGTTCGAAGTGACGTCCTGCTATTTCCCCATTGACTTCACCCCCGTAAGTGCCTGTTTACTCAGCTGCTTTTTTCCCCTCGAACTGACGAAAGCCGAGAGCGCAGCAGACAGAAATGTCATCACCGACTTCCCGTGACCTCAGACTAACGGTGTTAAAAATGATAACACAGCGTCTCCCCCTCGTCTGCTCACGTCCAGTTCCCATATCTGCATCATCGTTTGCTGACTCTCTGGAACAACCGGCACTTTGCCACAATGCTACGAACGTGACGTGGGTTGTTGTGTGGCATGAGGACATTCCTTTGTTGTTGAACGTGTGTAGGTGCATTTGTGATATCTGAGTGTTCTCTCTTCTTGAATTGTGTGTATTCTCCACCCACCTCAGCCTCCCAACGACCCGCACGGCATCACCAGAGAGGAGCTCATCCAGACGCTGAGGGACGTCCTCACTGGGACGCCGCGGTTTGCAGAGGTACTGCATTTTCACTTTGCTTCTTCGTGACCTGAGAAGCTTGGGATCCCGTAAATCTTTCTCTGACGGCCTAAATCCATTACTTCCCCGCTCCAGTTTCTGCTCCCGCTCATCATTGAGAAACTGGACTCTGATGTTCAGAGTGCCAAGCTGGACTCGCTGCAGACTCTGGTGAGAAATCTCTATTAATCTCCACTATGTTGCTAAAGTTTGTACATGTGGATGATACACTGTTGACTTTCCCTTGAGCACCAGAGTGAGTCTTTAAAGCTACAGTGGAGCTGCTGAGAGGCCCAGAGCCGGAGGGTTTATGTACAACTTATGAAGTTGATGCAGGGGTTTCTTCTTCTTCTTTCTCTTTAACACATGGATATTTTTCAGACGGTCGGTGCGTCACATTATGAACACAAGGACGTGGCGGAGTTCCTTGAGGGACTGTGGGCGTCGCTACGGAGAGAGGTTTGTATGAGATAAATGTATACAAAACCTTAATAGTACATGGGATTTTATTTAATTCATGTGTGTCTATGTGGTGTCTTAGCTTTGTAAAGAAACAGTTAAACTTGTTTGAAGTGGGGTTTTTTTGTGAATTGAGATGACATTTTGGCTATCTTTATCGCAAGGAATGAACAACAAGAAGCATCTTTGAAGCTGCGTTCCTATCAACCAACTTTATTTTTCTTAACTCTCCAGTGTTTAGTCTTTTAGTTTGTGGTTGTTCAGTTGCCAACAAAAGCATTTGAACTCTAAATTAAGGCTCCAAGACATGAAGATGAACTGATAGATCAGAAATGAGAATATCATTGAGAGGATCTAAAGGAAGTGACCCAAAGCACCCTCATGGGAAGAAGGGAACAAATGCAGTCTCTCATGCTTAGAGAGCCAAGAGAAACACAACAGTCTGGACTGATTTTTTGTTGTAATTAACAAGAGAAGAGATAAATGCTGAAATAACAAATTGGAAAAAAGAAATGTGTCAAAATGTACCTTTTTATTCCAACCACTTAGATCAAAGTAACCAAACCGGTAATGTAATCAACTCTTTGTGAATCTGAAGAACAAGCCGGCTAACAATGTTCCCCTGTTGTTTCCTTGCAGGTGTTTCAGACATCGAGCGAGAAGATTGAGTCGGCTGGCCTCGCCGCTCTTACCGCACTCACTTCCTGTCTGTCTCGCTCAGTCCTCCACTCTGACTCGGAGGACTCCCTCAGCACTTTCCTGGATCTCGTTCTCAAAGGTGAATGTTGTGAAATCAAGCCCATTTGCACATAAAAGCACATTTTATTTGGAAGGACTCCCGGTGCGTGTAAAACATTTAGACGGGTGTGGAAGGAGTGATGGAGGGGAAATAAATGAAAAGAAAACAAGGGAGGCTGTAAGGCGATGAGAGAGGGTGTGGAGATGTATAAAATGATGAACTAAATATATCAGAACTGTGGTTAGTGGATTTATATTATACCATGGTGTCTGTTTAGTGCTCTTATTTCAACCGTTGTGATGTCAACTGTAGGAGATACAATGTTAGACTCAGATGATGGTTAGTTTCCATCATCTGAGTTAATTAAAGTTAAGGAAAACTTACCAACCAGCATCATATCTTTCATGACTTTTATAAGTACCTTAATGTAAAAATCTATAATTCTTGAGAAGATAGTGTTGATTCCTTCACATCCCAAAACCCGATGAGAAAACAGGAATTTCTGTGTAAATGTTGATCTTCTTCAAGGTGAAAAAAGCCTTTAAATCATCACAGGAGACTTAAATGAATATATGAATGAATGACACCAGAGTATTTTAGTGTTGCCTGCTCTTTAACCCAGCGAAACCCTCTCTTCCTCTCTTTAATCTTTCTCTGAAAGTCGCATACCAGTAAAGGGCAGTGAGTGGTCTATTTTTGTTTTGTTTTACTGGAAGTCTTAATGTTGTTCCAGACTGCAAACATCACCTGTGTGAGCCGGACCTGAAGCTGGTGTGGCCCAGTGCCAAGCTGCTCCAGGCCGCCTGCAGCGCCTCCAACAGGGCGAGCCACATCGTCACAGACGCCGTCGTGCCGTCTCTCGTTGAGCAGTACAACAGCAGAGCACAGGTGGAGACTGACACAGATCTTGGTTCGCTTTTAATTCAAGCACGTTGTGTATCTTTCTTTAATTCATACATTTATTAAATCTGTGGTGTTGTTCAGTTCAAAGTCAAAATGTTGCTATATGTGTGATGATATCAGTAACGTTTATCAAGCTGCATAACATGACTTTTCTCTTTGTGCAGTGTTCCCACAGACGAACGTTGCTCGAGGTGGTGCAAAGATTTATACAGTCGGTAAAAACCTGCGAGAACGGCAAGTGTAGTTTATTGCTGTCTTGCTTCAGGGAAACGTGTAAATTCCACGCCGCTCATGTGTTACATACGTTTCTTACAGCTGCATCTTGTTCCACTTAAACTACAATAAATAAGCATAAAAATCATCAAATTATACGACAAAGAATACAATTGTGTGTGTCTATGGTGTTTGAGCGTCTTCACTCTAAAGTATCCGGTACCGAGACAAGAATTAAAAGCTTGCTGTTCTTGAGTCTTCCAGACGCCCCGTGTGGTCACGCGTGTTTGTGAATGTGTAAACTGTGATAGTCAGTCATCAAGGAACTTCTAAAGAGATTATTTACTTACTTTTTATACTGTAACTGTGTTTAAGTGCTGTTTGTGCATAACAATAGAGACAAAAGATGTAATCCTCTTTGATTGTAACTCTTCTCTTCTCCTTTCTTCCCCCCGTCCCACCACATTAGAAGAAAGTGTGTTTCTAGCCTTCCGTCCGGCTCTGTGCACCATGGTGTTTTCAGCTCTGACGGAGACTAACTCCAGCCTGCAGATCACGGCCACCTCGTTGCTCACCTCACTGGCGCAACAAACGGGTGAGATGAGACAAACTCCTCCATCAACAACCTGCAGGAGAGTCAGATTGAGTGCGAAATTCAGCACTGCTTCAATTCTACTGTCTCTCTCAGGTCTGCTGTTGGACTCTGATGTGGAGCTGGCTGTAGATCACCTGACCAGGCTGTTGCTGACGGAGGACGACAACAAAGTCAGGTCAGCTCTCCTCTCTTCTAGCATCCTTATAATCCGAGGGTTCGGGTCAGGCTCATTATAACCGATTCAGTCAATTAAAGAATCCCTTGACCCGCCGCAAAAACAATCTCTGCGTTCGGATCAGGACGACCATACTGAACATAAACAGTATCCATCTGAGTCGTTTCCCTGTTTCTGCCTCCAGTCTCGCTGTGGTGGAGTGTGCTGGAGCCTTAGCAGAGTTGCACCCTGCAGCTTTCATCACCAAACTGATCCCAAGACTAAAGGAGGAGATGTTTTCTGGTATGTATGACATGCAATACAAAATACACACAGAAATATGCAGTTTTTCTTGAACGCACCCTTTCCCATCAGGTCTGCAGACGAACGTTCCACGAGTGTAATTTGCAAACCTTTTCCTCTCCTCTGTTCAGAGCCCATGGATCAAGGCCACAATAGAGCAGCTTCTGAGACGAATTCCCATCATGCAATGCGCCAGCGGTGTTTGTCCGCTCTGGCTGCGGTGTCCACTCAAGCCAGCGTTGTCCAGGAGAGCACGCCCGTCCTCTTGGAGGTCCTCAGCTCGGCACACACAGGTAATCTGTCTGGAAAGACGGTTTTCTGACTTCAGGCCGAGATTCATTCGTCTTTTATAGACGACGCCTCAGCATGTCCATCTCAAACTGCAGAAACACGCGAAGCACACTTTGAATTATAACACAAGCATGTGTTAGTTTGTCTCCAAACACAAAAAAGCTGAAGGTCAAGCCGTGCAGGAGTTTTGACGCGGGCCAAAGAAATGACGTTTCAGATGAATGTTGTGTTTTTTGATTCAGGCGGTGTAGTTTTCTCAGTGGAGGAGGTGGTGCTGGCGTGTCATAGTCTCCAGAGAATAGCCAAGCAGGTTCAGGACACCGAGGAGACGGGACGATGCTTCCATGACGTCATCATCCCGCGCCTGCTGTCTCTGGCCCTCCAGGCAGCAATGCAGGGTGAGCCGTCCTTCAACCACAATAATGACCTTTTCACCTTTCACCACAACCCTTCTTGATGATGTAATTATCCCCAAGAGGAAAGCAAACGTCCGCTGTTCCCGGTGTAATCATTAAAGTAATGAACTCCATCAACAATAAGCATATTAACATTATAAAACCCTGTTGATGTTAAAAGGGTGAATTATTTGAGCTGAAATTGAAACATTTTGTACTTCCTCTTCCTGTGTTTCAGGCGAGGGGTCACCTGGTGGTCGGAGTCCTCTTCTGGAGGAGGCGGTCCTGTCCGCCCTGGTGCCCGTCATCAGTACTTCCTGCTCCAGGCTGCAGCCCACGTCAGTACAAACTCTCATCCACTCTTCTACACGTTAGCGTTTCTCCACAGGAAAAACACAACACCAGCAGGATCTGTATGTTTGTAAAAAAAAGTATTTGTTTCTACTATATTCCAATATCAGTTATTTACATGGGATATTTAGGAATACTTATGACTGTTTTGGGGGGAAATTATTATTAAAGTGTGGAAGAAAACATGTATCTAAAGGCGTAAAGGTATAAATTATGAATGCTTGCTTTTAATTTTACAACAGCTGATATAACCATCATTACCACATGCATGTCAGTCACACTGTTTCAACTCAATAGTTCCACAAGTTAATTCTGTCCGCTGTGTTTTTAGATTTTCAGGTATGAAAAATTAAAAACAAAATGGTTCCTGTCTGTTTCTCACATGTTATTATTTAGTAAGTCAGAGTTGCAAGTCAGATTTATTTTCTCACAGTGTTATAAGAACATGTTTCACGGGGTTTGTGTGTTTTCCTTTGTGGGTGTTTCGTGTCGTCAGGCTGGCGGGACGGACGGCGGCGAGGGCCGTGTCTCTCTTCCTGGATGGTGACGTTTCCTTTTTGCCCGACAACTCGTTCCCTTCCAACATCCAGCTGCTCAAGGTGTGTACGTACATGGATTTGTGTACGTGAGTGACTGCAGTTATTTCTGGGGCTTATATTTAAACATCGCACCCTGAAACATTCCTCGTCATTGCCCCACTGTGCGGTTCATCTTTTTAACGTCACTGTAACTCGACGCTCTCCCAGAAGCAGCAGGGCGACTCGTGGAGCCAGTCCCAGATGGTTTGTCTGCTCTTGGGATGCGTGTGTTCGTTGCCTCGCAGCGTGAGTCTCAACACTTCTACGACGCCTTTTCTTCTTCTTCTTTGAAACAAACACATCTGTATTCTGAGTGTTTCGCATGTCGTTCAGGTGGAGGTGCCTCGGATCGACGACCTGATGGCCGAGCTGGAGGAGATGAGCTGCACCTGCAGCCACCCGCTGTCGTACACCTCGGCTGCAAAGTGCTTTGCCGGCCTGGCGAACAAAAGACCGCAGGGTCAGTTTGGGTCTACACGTTCCTGTCAGGCGTCCATTTTATCCCCTCCAAAAACCGAGAGCTTCACTTTGTCAACGAAATGCCTCTCTTTATTGCCTCCGTTTCCTGTTCAGGCGACTCTCTCGACAGCCTAATTCAGAGGACCATGAAGAGGGTGTGTCATGAGCTGGACTCCACGTCTTCACCTGTACGCACTCAGGCCTGCAGCCTCCTGATCTGGGTACGAGTCGCACTGTTTTCAATATTAATTCTCTCTGCCGGAAAATATTTTTTTGCCGGACACTGATTAGATTTGTTGGTCTGATTTTCAAGACATTCTAGTGTGTACGTTTTATTTTACTGTCAGCTATCTGTCAAGTTAATTGGTAACTTAACAGAAGTTTATTATAAGTATGAGAAGCAGCAGGTGCCATAAAGTTTCTCTTGTCTCCAGGTTGCGAAAGCTCTGCTTCTCCGATACCACCCTCTGTTCACAACCCTGACTGACAAGGTAAAAACAATATAACATATTGAATACAGTTGGACCTTGTGTTTCAATAAAACAATGTTAATCTTTCATTTTAACAGTTCACAAAGTAAAAAAAAACGCACTGGACTAACTCTTTGTTTCCGTTTTCCTTCCACTGTGTGTCTCTTTGAAGCTCTTTTCTCTGCTCGATGACGCCGATCTGGGTCCGGCGGCGGCGGACGGCTTCCGGCTGCTGATGAGCGACTCCGCCGACATCCTGAACCGCGGTTGCCATGCCGATGTTCGCATCATGTACCGCCAGCGCTTCTTCAGCGAGAATTCAGCCAAGTTGGTCCAGGGCTTCAACGCCGCGCCGCAAGGTACGAGGCCGAGTTCATTGGTGATCGAGAGGTAACTCGGTTAAAGCCACGATGTGCTGACGATCTCATGAAGGGCTCGAGAGCAGACAAAAGACTCATCACGGTCCATGGATGAGCACAGGAAATAGAAAGACTAAAGAATATATTTAAATATTATTGGTGGTCTTTGATGCTTTTTACATATATTTATATAACGCGTACACATTTAACACGTATATATCTAAACATCTATTTTTGTCCAGTTTTATAGCCTTTAAACATCAAGAGAGCAAAAGAAATGTTTATTAAAAAACAACTACATTGTTCATTCAGAGTGCAGCAATATGAGCTTAGTCGCTGAACACACAGTCAGCCATATCTGAATAGATGAAGGAACAAGAGGAAACTTGAGAAGGTTTATTTTGCATTCTACTGTCTGATGGAAATCTAAAGAGTCGCAACTCCGATAACTTGCAGTGTAAACATCTATGGGCATGAATCAGACATTTTTATTTAGTTAAGCACTTTCAGATAAAATCTGTTAATATCCGTCAAGTGTATAATGTATATTACAATATTCTCACCGAGGGTTACATATAGTTTGTAACCAAAGAGGCTCAAAAACCTCAAACATTTACAGGAGCGAATGTGAGATCTCCAAAAAGAGAACAAATACGCTCAAATGAGTCACTTGTTCCTGAGGTTTTAGGTTCTTTCTCTGCACCTTTCTGTTCTTCACCTCTGTCTCCTCTACAGAGAAGAAGCCCAACTACCTGAAGGCTGTGTCTAACATTGTCAATAAACTGCCCAAGCAGGTTCAAGTCACTGAACTCCCAGCGGTGAGTAGATGGGACCACAAAGCACTGGAATCAGTGGCCGCCTCACACTTTATTGAAACAGCTGGGGAAGGGTCAGTGTGAATGTGAAGTCGTCTCGTCCCCGTCCAGCTGCTGTCTCTGCTGCTGGAGGCCTTGTCGTGTCCCGACCAGGGCGTCCAGTTGTCCACCCTGTCCTGTCTGGAGCCCGTCCTGATCGACCCGCCGCCGGCGCTCATCCAGCAGCTGGAGGCTCTGGTCAGCCGGCTGCTGGCGCTCATCTCCAGCCCTGCCATGGTTAGTGGGACGGCACGCACGAGGGAGCTATCTGTCGTGATTGTGTGTGATTGTGAGCAGCAAACGGATACATGTATCGTATGTTAATAACGTATCAAACTATGTATTTTGTACATCGCATTACTGTGCGACGCAGTCAGGAATGCGTGTGCACCCCCTCATCTGAAATACAGTTCATTTAAAAAGTTTCATGAATGTAAAAACAATAAACGGACACAAAAAGACGCCGAGCAGCTCGTTCCCCGTGTTCACAGCCGTACTGCGTCTCCATTGGTCTGAAGCGGCCGCTCATTGTGTGTTAATTCGCCGCAGCGCTAACGAATACTGTGTTTGTTCCTCGCAGGGCGTCAGGATCGCATCACTGCGTTGCATCCATGCCATTTCCTGCTTCCCGGAGCATGAGGTAAAACCAAAGTTTTAAGGTGTTTGAGAACCATCAAAATGTTCAATAAATTCTCCAAATTAGGTTGTTTTTTTTTATTAGGATGTCACTATGAAATCAAAATGAATTTGACATATTTGTTGAAACTCAGTGTTTTAGTATTATTTCTATTTTTTGTATTATTTATTAAACATGTTTTACCGTTCCAGGTGTTGCCGTTTCGGGCTCGAGTGCTGCGAGCTCTGGCGCGGCCTCTGGACGACAGGAAGCGGCTGGTGAGGAGGGAGGCGGTTCAGGCGAGAGCAGACTGGTAAGAGGCCGGTACCGCCGTTCAAGAGACACGAGAGGATATTTCAAATCCACAGAGTTCTTCGCTTCTTGTGTTAGATTTGCGATATTGTGTGAACCAGGTATTAACATACAGAGGAATGAAATGTCCTGTTCTTTCGAATGGCCGTGTGTCAAATGAACGCTGTGTGTTTGCCAGTTGGTTCGTCACAAGAAAGTGACTCTTTCTTTCTTGTGTTTTTCCTCACAGGTTCCTGTTAGGAACTCCTGGAGGAAGTTGATTCAGCGCAACCCGAGTCTCCCATCCTCCCTAAACCTGGAAGAATGCAGATGTGGGAAAGTGGAAACTCCTGGACCGGGTACCAAGGATCCGAGCTGCACAATCCACACATCGTCTCCCTCTCCTCGGTGCCCCCCCCTCTGCCACCACTCCTCCTTTCCTTTGGATCTTTCAGCATCCCTTTATCCTCCATACTCATCTTTTCAGCCAGAATCCCTCCACCCTTCATCTTCTCTCCCTTTGGACATGTTTTTGTTTTAACAGTCTATATATTCAGCAACGCACAAAATAGGATTATGTGGAGCATTGTCTGAGTGAAAAGAATGTTTAATATGTTACACACCTCCATGTACTTTGCTGTCTTTCTCACTACGCAGTGGAGAAAATGTAACGTCGGTGTTTTAGTCGTTCATAATTTGGAAGATGGGATTTTAAGTGCATTTAAAGTTATCCTGTAGGTTTCATGCTCCGTCAGATCAGCAACTAAAGTGGTCATCAGCTGCTTTTCTGTCAAAGAAATGTGAAATTTAATAATTACATTTACAAGATTTTTGCTGATGAAAATTGTTTGGATCTCTTCAGAAAGTTAGGTTCTAAATTTCAAAATAGCTTTTGTTGAATACTTTGAATGTGTGAACTCCCGTACGAAGAGAGAAGCAAACTCTGTGCACCCATTGAATGATGATGTCATGAACTGTGGGGGCAACGTTTGTTTTTTTTACTTCATTTTTGGACAATTTTGGCTGCTGGAAACAAAGACCTCCACTCGGCATATAAGGATGAGGTCTTAACAGCCGGACGAGAGCAGCACTGAACCCAGCGGGCACTGACGGCCTTTAGTCTTCTCATCTGGATGAATGTGTTTGATTCAGGACACTCTGGTGGGCCAGCTGAGGGGTTCGAGACCTGGGAAAATGTTGATGTGCCAATCGTCTGCTGGCTCACTGGGTGGCATGAATCAATGTATCGTACCTTCACTGACATCATTTTAAACAATGAAATACCGATGTTGAGGTTAATGTACGTTAAAATAAGATTGTAAGTTATGTGAACAATATGACGGCCATCTGCGTTTTATTCTCTCGATAGCTGAGAGACCTTTGGACCTCAACCCCGTGCCAAGGAAATACAGTATTTAAAATGTCATTAAAACCTTTTCTTTGTAATTATTCCAGCTGAAATTTATCATTTCTGATCACTTGAATGTCATCACCTGGAAAAACTTCAAACTACAAATATCAAACAGGTTTTTTATTAAAAGAGACAAATCAAACTGGAGCTCAGCTCTCATTGGTTACACGTCATGTCTCGATGGCAGCTGCAGAGCCAACCCATCCATCTTTAGTTTACCATTCAAACCAGTTGCAGTCAAAAATCTGACGGGGATTAAAAATCTGGTGTTCCATTTCACAGAGCCTGGTTCACATATTAAAGCCCAAACAAGGCACACGACTATTTCTTTATCGGTAGTAAAACCTTAAAACATGACTTATGATCATTGAAAATGTGTTTTCTTATCGCGGCGTTAAGAAACACTTGCATGTATCCTCGGCCCAAGACACACGAACACAGTCAACGTACAACAGAAACTAAAAGCTTGGCATGAAGTCGTTCAAATGCTTGATTTTGAACGCCGCCATTCATAAACCGGTGCGCACATTGAAAGGTCCCGAACCTTTTAACGCTGGCACGTTAAAACAGTGTAAACAAATGAGACGGAAAGCAAAGAGTCTAATTTGACCTTTCGTCTCATATTTTAAAGACTAATTGATAAAACAAGTGACATGAGATGGCGGCCACAGATCATTCTAGTTGACGTGTCGTCACTGCGGGCTCTGGAGCCGTGCGACGCTTCCCGTGCTGCCGCATCCCTCTGTCACGCGTACTGTTCACGCAGATAGTCCTTGTTGCGTGTTTCAGGATGTGGGAGAACGGCGTCGTCTTTACAGCCGTGCTGGCCAGCAGCACCATTTATGACTGAGTCAGCGCCGCAGCCGGGACGCGACGACGGACCCTAACGAGATAAATCACGAGTGCTTGTTTCCACGCGGCTCACACTTTTTAAACAGTGCAAAAGACCCATGTCTGTTTGTGAAACGACAAAGCTTCCTTTTCCTTGTCCTATTGCAGCAGCGGGAGCTTCTTTGTCCCGAGCTGTGGCACGCCAGGTGCGTTGCCTCGGGGTTTATTTTTAGATTTGGTTGAGAGGAAAGCATCAGATGGCCATGGGGTCTGTTCTGGTGAAGGTGAAGTCCCACATGATGCCGTTCCCGTTGGGAGGATGACTGGAGGGCAGGAGGACCCGCGTGACCCAGTGTCTGGGGAAACAAGAACAAATAGGTGAAGGGTGAAAACAGGAAACGTCGTCTGACACCGAGGTTAAGAGTGACAATATTGTAATGAAGCTTTTGCTCTCGCTCTCTACATTGCTTTGCTAAACGCAGACTATGGACACGTTCCTTATACAACCTCACAATAAAAAATATCCAATCTATCCCTGAAAGGTTTTCATGAAATCACAACCATGGACTTTTATGGTGAAAATGCATTTACTTTCTACCATTACAGATTCTATATAATTAGATAGATGGATAGATTGATAGCTTTATTAATCCCGGTGGGGAAAGTCATTTGTCACCATAGACAACAACAGACAACAGTGCACAGCAGAGAAGAAACACAATACAAAGAACAAACACAAGAACACGCCATATGAAACTAGACAACAAGACACATAACCGACATAGAAAGATGCTAAATGTAAATCTAAAAACAACAACTAAAGGTGTTCATGAAAATATCAAACAGCAAAGCTACTACTTCTGACAAAATAGCTGCTTTGCTGTGGTATCAAACTGCACTTTCACCTCAGTAACCAGAGACTGACGCCAAGTCGGCCATGGCAGAAACTCCTGAAGATGATGTTTTCACAGTTTAGGAACTCACCTCCTTTCTTCCACACCCAACAGCAACTTCCAGTTGTTCATTGTACCGTGATGGTAGGGATTTTTAAACACCTGAGTGAGAACACGGGAAAGCCTTTGTCAATATTGTATTTGTGGTATGAACGTTGGTTTTTGGTTCTTAAAATGTACAATTGTATGTGCTCCAACTGGTCCAATACTGATTTGTACACGGTGTTGGTACCTTTCCCTTCTCCCGGAGTCTTTTGGTCTCTTTGTGGTTGATGTGCCGCTCCACGCTGGTCTCCGCTCTGCTGATGAGTATGCTGTGCCAAACGGTGAGTCCTCCGAGAGCGACGCACACCGTGCTGCGGGGAGGACAGAGTGCAACGTGACGCCGTCAACCTTTATCTGAAGCTTGTATTTATATATAAATACAAACAGTGTGTGGCCAAGTGTTTCTGACCTGGTCAGCACCCAGAGGAAGATGATACTCTTTTGAGCAGTGGTCTCAATGAAGACGTCGGTTGGAGGAGGGGTCTGATAGTATCTCTGAAGGGGACAGGAAATGGTCACGCTTGCATTTTTTGGGGGGGAAAATGTGGACTTTTTTTTCACTTTAAGATCTAAGCCGAGGATGTTTTAGCTCACTGCTCTCTGAGGTGACTCAGGATCAAGAGGCCGCTCCCACTGTGGGTGCTTTACCATCCTGTTAGTGATATCAATTAAAAAAACAATCGCTATTCCAAGCCAAAAGTTGTTTGTTCAGCAGCTGGTGCGAAAGCACGTTTGACATCAGACCGTCTCGGATCAGAGGCAAATGCCAAGAGCAGAAAGCTAAGATCCTTTGCGTGTCTCCAATTTCGTTTATCATTTGCCAACTGAGCTACCGTCTGGCTCCGCAGGCCAGACGGTAGCTCAGCCTGAGCAGCAACACGAACAGCTGAGTTGTGTTTACGCGGTGGACGGATGGAGACACCTCTCCCGGCCTCACCTCTATCGCCCCGTAGGCCTCCAGGAACAGGGCCTTGCTGCTGACGCTGCAGTAGAAGCAGCCCAGCGTCATGTAGAGGCAGAAGGAGAAGAAGTAGCGGTGGTTCAAGTGGCCCACGCAGTTGTTCAACCAGGCTGGAAACATGTTCAGTTCAACGCGGACAAAGACGGTGACACCCAAAACTAACAAACACCTAAAACATTATAGAAAGAAAGTAACGCATGGTCATGCATTCTCTTTTTTTTATGTTGCTTGTTGGAAGGATACGACAGTGGTGGTCCATCTTCAAAACACAGCTGTAATATAACAAACAATTAACCATGAGGGAACATTTATTTATTATTTATAGACTGAAGAACTGTACATGAGGATTATTATTTGATTGTCTTACGTGTTGCAGATGCTGCAGTGGTGCGTCCTGGCCGGTTTTGGAGTGATGCATTTCTTACAGATGGACACTGAGGGAATATTCATTTTGTCCTAAAACAAAACACACAAATGAGGAAGCATGCCTCACTGTCTCACAACTGAAACAAAAATGACAAAAGCTACTTAGAGCTCAATGCACTGCATATTCAAAAGGTGCTGCTACACCCTGGAGCAAATCTTCTTCTCGGCCCAGCGGGAGTTTCGGTACCTTGGGCGGTTGCCCCGGAGAGGTGGTGGTGGCCTTGTAGTAATGGAAGACCACCATGGTGAGAAGCCAGTGGCCACAGCTCAGGTGCCAGGCGATCCAGTACGAAGGGTAGGTGTTGAGAATCGTGGGCAGGACGAACAGGTAGACGATGGTCACAACCGAGGTGGTCAGCAGTACGACGAGACAGACAAACACCTGAGGCAGCGAGAGAGAAGAATGAGAGGCGGCGAGGAGCGAGTTTGTCGTGGCGAGGGGAGGACAGATTGAAAAAGCTCACCGCTCCGAACCAGCGGGTCACATTGTCCACGATCCAGTAGACGGGTTCGAAGGCGCAGTCCAGCAGGGTGTCCGAGTTGGTGAGGCTGTTGAAGTGCAGCGAGGTGAGCAGCAGCCTGCTGTAGCTCCACAGCTCCAAGAGCCGGGCGCCGATCCGCGGCTCGGACGCCCAGCCTCGGCCGCCTCTCTTCTGCGGGCGGGACTGCCGGCACCAGCGCAGGGCCAGCCTCATGGCCCGGGAGAGCTGCCACCTCCAGCTGCTGCTGCTGCCCGTACGCATGCCGCCCTGACCGCCTCCTCCGCCGCCTCCTCTCCTACACACTCTGCCTTCCAGACACACACAAACGCACAGACACACAGACCAACAGTTGCAAACGCAGGCCATGTAAAACAGCAGCTCTTCGTAGCGGAGCCTGATGTTGTCCACCATCATCCCTGCCTCCTTCGGGGGGGAAGTCAAAGAGTCGCGAGGGCTCCTTGCACACTTAAATAAATACAAATAAGTCAACTCCCCTAGAAAGCACGGGGCGAGTTCTGTGACGGCATCCTCCGTGTGACACACGACCGTCAATGAAAACGAAACCAGGTACTGAGCTACGCCCACCGGGCCCTTAGAAATGAACTTCTCCTGTTAATAATTTACAGGCAAATCCAGATCTCCAGGCCAAAAAAAAAAAAAAAAACCTCTTAGAAACTTGCAGGGGAGCTGCAGGGTGGTAACCCTGTAAGAGGGGAACACGACGGGGTGAATTTCTGAAGTAGGAAATAAAGGAGCTACCTGATCCCGTCATTCCATGAAAGTGAGTATTGGTTACACAGATAAGCCTTGTTCGGGTTCTCCGGAATAGGATGGCATTAATAATGAGAGACGCTCATCGGGGACCTTCGGTCGAAAGTAAGTCCTGTCAACAACCTGCTCCCTGCAACTTGACTATCCCGTAGCTACCGAAGAAAAACTAAATAAATAAAAAGTGCACTAGGTGATCTCGCGTAAACGATGTAAATGTGACACCGGTATGTCCCATCTGTCAAGGCTGCACGTGATGGTGCGGTTTTCCAATCATTTAAGGGTCATTTAAGGGTGCTACGTGCAACATTAATAAATCACGATTGAACAACAAATTACCTCAATGACGCAAAGTGTAATTACTACGTTTGAAGGCTCATTTGTAAGCGCCTGCATCATCTCAAGTGTTGACTGTAAGAAAAAAAACCTTTATTTCTTACTACATTTGAGGGAAAACGTGGATAAAAAGTTATGTTCAGGACTTCAACCTCCAACTAACCAATGACTTGTTGGTTTTTTATGGATCTTATTGATCTCAATCCCACCTGGATGTTAGAAAATCTTCTGAGCTTTTTTGTTTGACTGACAGTCTAGAGATATTAAATATGTACCTTCACAATACGCCCATGCACCAAAGCCCCTGCTTGTGGCCCGACTAAACGGGACCTTCGATGTGCAGTGACACCCAGCAGGGCACCCCAGTCTCCATGGTAACCCGCTGCCCTAAATCTGGTTTTAGAAGAAAGGAGGATCACCGGCTGAGTGTCTCACCGCAGACAGCTTTACTTCATCCCCTAACCTTCGCCGTGACTCTCTCTCTCTCTCTCTCTCTCTCTCTCTCTCTCTCTCTCTCTCTCTCTCTCTCTCTCTCTCGCTACACAACACATTATCACTGCACCTGCATTTGACATTGTTTATGCAAATCAACTAAGATCTACATGCTGGTATTTTTCATATAAAAAAAAAGATAATAAAATAATAAGGAATGTGTTGAAGAAGTCTGGGGTTATGGTTATTAGGATAGTGTGTAGAGCTAAAACAAATAGCCGGTTAATCGATCAACAGAAAATGAATTGGCCAATATTCTGACAATCTGACTATAATGGCAGATAACATCCGGTTCCTTTAAATGGGCATTTTTCTCTATTTTCTGACATTTTGTAGAATCAATTATTAATTGTTGAATAAACTATGCATTTTTATTGATAATAATTATAAAAAAGAGTGCTTCAAACCATCATAACGTGATTTAATTATTGTAATTAATTTGTATAATGGCCATATTACAGTTTAGTGGTGCAGCTTTTTAAAACCATTGTAATTTATCAGAAATAAATTAATACTTAATTCACTATTTGAGCATGGATTTGACCGTTATGATATCGCCCACCCTCGCAGATTAGATTATATACTGTGTGAAAGCACTGACAGACAAAATATAGGTATACTATATACAATAGTACATTAATGTATCGCTAGTATTTTAGTTGTCAGGAAACAGTCTATGTGCTGCTATTGTGATTGTAGCTCAAAAACAAAACAACCATCAGAGAATATCCATAAAGGCTGAACAATGCAATCGAAGACTGAGATTATTGGACAATGCCACATTACGCTGTCAGAATAATTAACAGCTAATACTTTAAGTTTCATTATTTTATAATCTCAGCAAAAGAAGGCATTTATACAATTAGCTAGCTCCTGCCTTGCCGTTTGCTCTATCGTTACTGCTGGCTGCCTCCCGCCACCCTCGCCCGAGTCTTTGCTCATGAATACAGCCCACCGACTTGTACTTCACCTGACATTGACATGTTGTACCTGTTCAGGTGAAGAGGGCAGACGAGGCTGTCTCTACGGTCGGGTCATAGCGGCTTCACAGCTAGCCATGCTCCGTCTCCACCGGTTGTAGCTGAGCGGCGGTGCTTACGAAGATCGTCTATTGAACAAACGTATCATTCAACAGTGTCAAGCGGTTAAGATGATCACTTGAGAAAACTCGCGATTTTAAGTAAATATATCAGTGGATGGTCAACTACCTGTTACGTCAAGGTTAAATCACTTTTCTTGATTTGCTCAAAGTAGCACGTGGTACAACGCAAAGTTCCTAAAAAAAAAAGGGTTTCAGTGCCATCCCACTAAATAATTCCGAAGTGGGATGTCTTCTTCTTTTACTCTTTGGTGCGGCTCGTCGAGAGCGCGCAATGTGTCCTGGTTAATGCAGTTGTATTTTACTGAAACGCTTCATTAAAACTCACGCTGTCGTTGTTACAAGTGTTAAAATATCATTTTGTTATATATTCACAGTATAAGTCCAGACGATGACAGCTGTTAATATCCAACAGACCGACCATTTGAAACCAATAACGGCGCATTCCCAAAAGTTGGCGTAACCAGGAAGTACCGAGGTGTCATGTGATTGTAAAAAAATGGCTGCTGTGCAGTGGTAAGATGTTCTTTTCTATTAAAACAAAACTCAACATACATTTCCTTAACTCGTGTGTTTTTACGGGCGACTTTTGAGAACGGTTCGTGTCGTGAAAACGAGTATCTGGCGAGCTTAATCATGATTATCGTGCAAAATTAAATGCTCACCTTGTTCTGCAGGTTGTCAACATAGCATTACCAATCAGAAGGGAAAATTAACAAGTGGTATTATGGCTCTGGCCTTGAATCAAATGACCGCTTTGCCTACGATTAGGTTGCATTTTGTCAAACTCCTGTGGTGAAGTGTCATTATGACACGGGATGGGTGATTGTTAACATCAGGTGTCAGTAAGGAAACAGCATGCTCTCTATGGTGAGTGAGACCTCAGACTGTCAGTGTAAGATGAGTCTGTCCTCCTGTTTGTGTGTTGTTTCTCAAGGCGATCCAGCGGACGCAGCTATGACGTCGAGCTGCAGAGATGTCGTCCCGAGGCTGCTCTGGTTGATTTTGGAGAATACCATCCCCTCAAACCCATTGTGGTAGACATATTTTTCTTGTTGTCCTTATACTGTTCAGCCTCGTCATGAACGCCACTGTCACAACATCTCAGCATCTGCATAGTTGAACGCAATATAATTCAACACAAATTAAAACCTACAGTTGAGGTTGTTAAAAGCATCATTCTGGTGTTTCTTGCATTGAGTTTCATGTCACTTTCACAGCTCTGACCTCCTCTGCTCCTCTCCACCCAGGTGACTGACACAAAGACCCGCCGCGGGGCTCGTAAAGGCAGCACCTCCTCCTCGTCCTCCTCTTCCTCCTCAGTGGCCCCGGACCCCCTCAGCTCCATGATGGATGGGACAGACCCCCTCTCCATGTTCGCAGCAGCCTCAGCCAGCGAGCCTCCTGCCATGTCGCACAGCGCCTCCACTGGGGTTTGTAATGCTGTAGACAGACCCTTCGAAAACCTGAGATAAAAAATGCTTGATGAAACCCAAACCAATTGTTTTTTTAAGGAGAGATGTTGTGCTTTCAGGACCTAGGCAGGAAGAAGAGGGAGAAGGAGGAAGAAGCGGTTGGGTCTGACTTTGAGCCCTGGTCGTCGAAACGCGGGGAGATCCTGGCCAGGTTCACCACCACTGAGAAGCTCTCAATTGTGAGTCGTCCTCCACCAGAGCAACGAGAGAACCGCATGTTGTTCTGGTTCTTCAAACAGAAACCTAATTCCAATTTCATTGTCTTCACAGAATCTTTTCATGGGTTCGGACCGAGGTAAGACCCGCATTTGTATTCATCATAACGCCTTCATTCGTACTCGGCGGACACACACAGTCAGCAACTGGCTGGTGAACATAGGAGAGCATTTGGCAGCCAAAGAGCTAGATATGTTTTCTCCAAAATCAAACCAGAGCCATAAGGAGAATGCTTGACACGTGTAAATACGCAGCTGTGACACGTTCGCCGTGTCGACTTGAAGAGGCGAAAATATGGCCAGTGTGTTGCAAAGATAATCAATTAATTCCACTTGTACTCATCTTTATAGAGCAACACAGAGTCTGTGTGTGTTTTTACTTTGATCAAAAGCTAACGCATCAGTCCTGCTGTCGCCGTAGGAAAAGCTCCAAGTCCAGGATCCTCTGCTGTTTCAGAGAAAGTGCGAACTCGCCTGGAGGAACTGGATGATCTGGAGGAGGTGACTTCCTGTCTAAATAGCACATTTCAAATGTCAAAATCATCTGTCACCGAATGCTCAATACCTTGTGTGGTAAAAAAAAAGTGCAGTAGATTCATGCATGCCAGCATGAATCTACTGCACTCTGGCTGCACTCTGTTAGTGCTGGAACAAGCTGTTCGAGCAGCAATGTGTTTTGAACTGACTTGTTTGTGTGTGTGTGCGTGTTCAGGGCTCCCAGAAAGAGCTGCTGAACCTCTCCCAACAGGATTACGCCAACCGCATCGAGGAGCTGAACCAGTCCCTGAAGGAGGCCTGGGCCTCGGACCAGAAGGTCAAAGCCTTGAAGATCGTCATCCAGGTAGTCCAGCGGTTAAAAACACACACAAAAATAATGGAGAAAAGAAATGTTATGCTCCTTCAGTCACATTCACCACCTCTCGAACCGCTGGATACAAAAAACATAAGTTCTTGTCATAAACACTGATCTGTGTTCTGTTTTCAAAGTGCTCGAAGCTTCTGTCCGACACCTCGGTGATCCAGTTCTACCCCAGCAAGTTTGTCCTCATTACTGATATCCTCGACACTTTCGGTGCGTAAAGGATCCTTGTATTTCTTTGTGCAAAAAAAAAAAAAAGGAAGAAAAATCTTTCCTGATTGTAGTCTCGCTTGTCTGTAGGCCGGCTGGTGTACGACAGGATCTGGACCATGTGTTCCGACCCGCGACCCCTGACAGGTACGGACGGAGAAGACTCGAAAAATCTAGTCAGATTTCATTTGAGTATTTTGAACCATCTGTGTCTGTCTCTGGCTCATGTCCGTCCGGCCCGCTTGGCTTCCTCCCTCCTCAGACTCGTTCACGGTCGACGATGTGAACGACACCGCCAAGGAGACGTGCCTCAACTGGTTCTTCAAGATCGCGTCCATCAGGGAGCTCCTGCCCAGATTGTATCCTTTTCCCACCGTTAGCAGTGCGTCACAACTCAAATCTGCCCGTAAACTTGTTGGTCAGATAGTATTTTCTTACAACATCACATCTTGCATTTGTCCCCGTGACCTCCCTGAGCGTCCAAGACGCTCCCCTGACTTCATGTAGACATTTGACTCCTTGACCTCTGTGAACAGATACGTCGAGGCCGCCATTCTCAAGTGCAACCGCTTCCTGAACAAGAGGTTGGTTTGTTTCTCTTGTGGGCTCCGTTAGTCAGACGTTTCATCCCAGTTTCCCTATTAGGTGTACACATATTGCGTTTATCTTCAATCTTCTTTTAATATTCTGCATTTGTCTTGCTCCACTTCCTCAGTTTCGCAGTATTAGATTTGTATGATATCAGAATTACTTTGTTGGGAGGGTAATTTGAAAGATTTGGCGATGCATTTGCCACGATGGAACAATAAATTAGTCCCTCCTGTCCCTCACAGCGGTATTCCGGAGACGCTCCCTCGGTTGACAGCCATGATCAGAGGGATCGGAGACCCCCTGGTGGCGGCGTACGCCAGAGCGTACCTCTGCAGGGTGAGACATGCTCACGTCTTATGCTTTTTCTCTCCTGATTCTGAGACATTTCTTATCTGTCAGCTCATTTTCATTGTATTTCCTTTTGACCGATTCGGGCGGTCGTGAGATGAAAGCAGTGTCGTTTTGCCATTCAGACATCTGAATCCAGAGATAACCGCGCTCTTTCCCTCCCAGGTGGGCATGGAGGTCGCCCCGCACCTGAAGGACAGCCTGAACCGCAACTTCTTCGACCTGCTGGGCAGCTTCCGGCAGGTCAGCGGTGAGAGCGTCCAGAACCAGCTGGTCCTGCAGAGGGTGGAGGTGCCGGAGTACCTGACGCTTTATTCACCCGCCATCAACTGGATCCTGCAGTGCATCGCCTACAGAGCTCCAGAGGCACGCAGTCGCACACCGTAGCTTCAAGATATCAAATAACGGCATTTTCCAGTGGAAAAGTCTGGCTCAGTCAAAACCCTTCATGTAGGCGGACATGTTTTTAATGCTGTTTGTCTTTCCATGTCAGCCTCTGCTAACGGAGATGACGGAGAGATGCAAGAAGCTGGGGAACAAGTGAGTGCTTTTAAAGACACTGTAATAATGAGGGGGATTTAATTCGTAGCCTTTTTGTTCCTGTTGTCCAAAATATGTATATTTCTACCGCATTTCAGATCAGTCAAACTGAACTAAATCTTGAAGATATATATATTTTTCAGATTAGTCTCATGGTTTATTATTCCAGAATGATGTTGTGTCTATGTAAGGACACGTTTTGGTAGTAACCGATGGACACAAGCAACCTCTGTTCAGTTCATAAAAGTCCAGTTCAATTCACAGATTCAGACACTGCCAATGAAGAAAACACGATGAACTCCCCAAAATCTTTGTACAGTGTTTCAACAGTTTCTGGTTTGTTTGAGTGAAATACAATCTCCACAAAGAATACAACGTGTTCCTGTTTTCCCCCATAGTGCTTTGCTGCTGAATTCAGTCATGAGGGCGTTCAGGCCGGAGTTCGTCGCAGCCAGAGCCACCGACTTCATCGGTATGATCAAGGACTGCGACGAGGCCGGCTTCCCAAAGGTCAGAGGGCACAATCATTTGTAATACGGTGGTCCAGTGAATGAGAATGTGTGAAGAAAGATTATGAAACGTAAGTTATACCCTTGAGCCGTGGGTTTAGGCACTCTCTAATGATTGTCGTCCTCTCTCCAGCATCTGTTGTTTGGATCTCTGGGTCGCAGTCTGGCCTGCGCCGACCCCCCAGAATCTGAAAGGCTGACGATCCTCAACGAAGCCTGGAAGGTCGTCACCAAAGTCCGCAGTCCTCAGGTACCGTAGGAACGACGACGCTGCTCTCACACAGGTGTGTGTGTGTGTGTGTGTGACCGCATGAACACATTCAGGTTGTGACGGTGTTTGGGATTGTTTGTTGTATCAAGGACTACGTCAACTGTGCCGAGATCTGGGTGGAGTTCACCTGCCGACACTTCTCTGTGAGTAAAGCACCAAAGGGAGGAGGGGTTGTCCCACTTTTTGTGACTCAAAGTTCACCTGTATTTTGTCTCGCGCTCCTCAGAAACGTGAGGTCAACACCGTTCTGGCTGACGTCATCAAACACATGACCCCTGACCGGGCGTTTGAGGATGCTTATCCTCAGGTTAGCAGCTCATTGGCTCAACGGGCCAATTCTCCCGCCTCCTGCCATGTGCTCTGTGGTGACGCCTTTTTGTGTGTTTTTGTTCTGCGTCCAGCTGCAGTCAGTGATCAGGAAGATCCTCACCTACTTCCACGACTTCTCCGTCCTCTTCTCCATGGTGAGCGACCGCCACCTTCGAGACACGCACGATGGACAGTTTTCGTTCTGGAGGTCTGAAATAAGCGACCTCTTATCACGCCACGATGTTTCCTGTTCCCCAGGAGCGTTTCCTGCCGTTTCTAGACATGTTCCAGAAGGACAGTGTGAGGGTGGAGGTGTGCAGATCCATCATGGAGATCTTCATCAAGTAAGACACAGAGTTTGATGGATGAGATTTAACTGCTTTGTGACAAGAAAAGTGGGACGAATGTCTTCGTAAATGTTTAAGAAAATGTTGGATTTCTAATTGTCTCATCTGTTGCAGACACCAGGAAGAGCCCACCAGAGACCCGGTCATCCTCAACGCCATGTTGCACATCTGCAAGACCATGCACGACTCTGTCAAGTAGGCTATGTGTGTGTGTGTGTGGGTGTGTGTGTGTGTGTGTGTGTGTGTGTTTGTACCTCCGTAGTTGTTGTCCTTATGAGCCTCAGTGAATTTTTTATTTTGTCATTTTTTCAATAATCATTTAGATCTTAGTTATTGTCTGTGATTTGTTTTTTAAACACCTTGTTTTCTCCTTCCAGTTCCAGTCCTTTTAATGTAGATTGTCAATGTGGACAGATATTTAATCTGGCGCTTGTTGATCCGCCTGCCGGCAGCCTTCACTCACTCAGCTGTTTGCTCTCTGTTTTGCAGCGCTCTCACTCTTGAGGATGAGAAAAGGTCTTTGGCTCTGCTGATCATCGGCTTCATCCGCATGGTGAGACTCCTCAGACCTGTGTGGTTCTGTGGAAATAGCGCATTTGTTTGGGTCTATTTTCAGCTGCGGATGAATACACATTTGGTGCTCTTGTGGATATTTCACTGTACGTGGGACTGACTCAAACAAACAACGTTTTTTTTTTAGCTTTATGAAGCTTGGTAGTGAAATGGTACATTGCATGCTTATAACTATAGTGTTGCATGTCATACTCACTGTCGGCTGTCACATAAATATACAAATATGAAATATATATATATGCATATATATATCTTTAAAAGAAGATAATTGAGCTATATTGCACAAAAGACTAAAACTATACTTATAAACATATATTTATATATATATATATATATATTAAATGTTTGAAAAACAAGTAAATTCATGACTTTCCCATCTTTCATTAAATCTGTAAGAAGTCTTTTCTCGCACCTTGACACTCACATATCACATATTCTGTCTGTGCGTCCATCATTGTGTTCAGGTGTCTTTTGGTCGAGACTTCGAGCAGCAGTTGAGTTTCTGTGTGGAGGCCAGAGCCACCTTCTGCAACCTGGAGTCAGTGCTGGTGCAGCTCATTCACGTCAGTATAAATCAACGCTTGCGTGTTCAATTTGCCAGAGTGATTTGAGTGATATCCATGCTCACGCGCGCAGCATCCTCAGTGTTCACCCTGTCGTTTCCAGACGGTGAACCAGCTGGCGATGGAGACCAACAGGGTGATGAGAGGGAGTCACTCACGTAAAACGGCGGCCTTCGTCAGGGTGAGTGGACGCGCACACTAGCGTCTGATCACTGCAGGCCACCGTACGTTTCGACGGGATGAGATTTCAGCAGTGCCTGAGTAACATTGAGCCCAGCGGTGGCTTCAGATGTCAGATGTTTGACTGTTATCGTTCCCCTCTCCTCCAGGCGTGCGCTGCCTACAGTTTCATCACCATCCCGTCTCTCAGCAGCATATTCAGCCGTCTCAGCCTTTATTTGCTGTCTGGTCAGGTTGCGTTGGCGAATCAGTGTCTCTCCCAGGGTGAGCAGCTGCTTCCTTATAAATTCTACACACAGTGTCAATTTTAGGCAACGGTTGATTCATTTTCACCAATTTTTCAAGTTCTTTTTCTCTCATCTCCAATCATTTCTTCTCTTCCCTCGCTTCCTTCTTTCATTCCCCTCTCCTTTTATTGTTCCCTCACATCATCATTGTTTCCTTGTTACTTACCTTCTCTCCTCCCTCTCTTTTCCCTCTCTCCATCCACCTTAACGCACCTCCAGCGGATGCTTTCCTAAAGGCCGCGGTCAGTCTTCTTCTGGAGGTTCCTCGCTCCATCAGCGTTGAGGGGAAACTTCGCTCTTCAGAGAGCTTCCTGATGGACTTCATCAACAACTTCCTGGCTACACTGCTGGTTGTCCCGGTAACACAATCGCTTCCTCATTCTTCTAGAAGAGAAATATGAGGAAAATCATCTAAAGCGGAAACTAACAGCTCAGTTAGGAGTCAAAGGAGATGAAGCACCAAACCAACAGGCAAATCTCCTTAACACTGTGTGTATGTGTGTGTGTATGTGTGTTCAGGACCATCCAGAGCATGGCGTCCTCTATCTGGTCCGCGGTTTGCTCAACAAGGTCCAGGACTACACCTGGGAGGACAACAGCGACGCCAAGGTGCGGGTCTACATCAGCGCTCTGCCCCTGCTGGCTGCCATGAGCCAAGAAACCTACCTCTACTCCATCCCTAAAGGTACATGTACACACAGCGTCGTAAGAATATCTCCCATACAATGAGATCCAAATTACTCCTTGTTTTCATGACAAGACGCTCTACTTTTCGTCTTTTTGCATGTTGCAGTGGTTTAAAGAGGGATTATTATGGGAGCATTTTTCCCAGCTGAAGTGATCTTTTTCGTCTTTCCCTGTCCCAGTGGACTCCAATGAGACGCTTTATGGAGGAGACCCCAAGTTTCTATCGGAAATCAACAAGCTGTCCGAGACTCTGATCGGACAGATCCTGGACCACCTGAAGGCCCTCGGTCGGGACGAGGTGAGTCAGAAGTCTCTTTTTCTCATGCTGCGCTTTTCAATTCATCAGAAGCTGATTTTTCATCAATAACACCACCTCCGTCTTGCCCTCTTGCAGCAGAGCACACGGCGTCAAGGTGCTTTGGCCTTTTCCCTGTTCGGGGTCCTGCTGGCACACGGCGACCTGAGGAACAACAAGCTGAGCCAGCTGGCCGTCAACCTGTGGAACCTCAGCCACAAACACGGCCACTGTGAGACTCGAGTCTCGGTGAGTTCACACCCACACCTCTCACACATTTAACAGATGGCTTAAGCCGCTGCGCCCATAACTGTTTCAATGTTTTCTGCACGTGGTCCAGAATACTCAGTCATTTCAGTGAACATGCTTTGTGGGAATGCAGCCTGTCTGCTCTCTCTGCTCCAGGTTCGAACCCTCGAGTACATCAAACACCAGACTCAGCAGCCTGACATGACCCACCTGTCGGAAACAGTCCAGAGGCTGGCGCTTCAGTCCCGCACCTGAACGTCTCAACAACCTCTGTGTAATGTTTATGTGCCATGTATGTGTAAATAAAAGAGAACCAGAAGCACACAAAATAAGAAACCATGCCTTAATGTATTTTGCATGCGGACACTTTGGGAATACAATTTGTTTTGCATTCAACTCTGAATTATTAACATTTGGTTTTGACCAATGTAAACTAACATAATTACAATAATTGTAGACTGAAGTAACAGGAAGTTGTTCTTGTGCCACAATTCTTTGTTTATGTCATTGTCAAGTCTAAAAAGAGGATCTATTTGCGTACTGTTATGACAATCAAAACAGGGTTGTGTAGAATGTATTATAAGACTACAATGTGTTATGCATTATGTCCATGATGCAGACGGGGAACCTAACTCTTCTGCTGAACTAATTATGAGGTGACTCCACAACAGATTAGCCTAAACTGTTTATTGTATATTCTATTCTGAGAATATATCCTCTTATTGTCATATTAATAGCTGCAAACTGCAGTAGTTAAACTAACTATTGTAGATAGAGGTGGAACTGCTATTATAAAGAGATGTGAAACATGAAAATACCGCGTGGTCTGCACAGATACCAGGTGCATCAAAATATCTCTGCCATCTCTGATGTCCTATCCTTTTCTTTTGTGTTACAGCCCAATGCTCTTTTTTATTCATTTCTCTCTCTTTCGTTCAACATCTGTGAATCGCACATGTCTCTGTAACTTCAGGGTTCACAGTAATTCATTTGTAACTATTCTGCTCTGTGTTTTAATTCTATAATAAATGCACTCATTCATCCATCTTGCAAAAGCACATACTGGTCATGTGTCGAATCCAATCCGGGTCCTAATGTGTGTTTAATTGTAGCAGAACTTCCCTGTTATATTCAAACTACAGCTTATAAATCAACAAGCTGCTTATTGGCTTAACAATATTACAACCGGGTTTTTAATTCATACATTAATATTTTATTTGACAGTTACGTGTTTGAACAGGGAAAATACATGTTTGCAGCACCTAGAATAAGTTCACATCGGTTTGGTGTAAAGCCTAAAAAAGAAGATTGTCTTTGACTTTCATAATGTTTTCATCATCCTCTGCAAATATTCTTCAAGAACACTTACGGTCCTTATGTCTTTATAATGAAAACTCATTCATGGTGCTAGACATGGCCAGTAGGAGCCATGTCAAGCACACATCACCTAAAGCTACATTTTATTTCTTTGCATTTTTTTGAATTTGTATTTAATCTGTTGCTGAATGCTGAATACAGAACATGTTTCCAATTAACCTTGTTTTTAATTAGAATTTGTGTTTTAAGGTGTGAATCCAGCTAAAATGGTATGAAAAACAGTCCGTGTTTTAGGCACACTGTAGGGAGGGGTCCCTACAGGACAAGTATTTATTTTTTTTAAAGCACTTTAGGGGATTTTTAAGAGCATAAACTGACACGCGGATTAACCAATATTTTACCTTAATTCATTAATCGGGAATGAATCATGTTTAGCTCGAGGGGGAAACTCGCAGGACGAACCTCATCAAGCCTCATGACCATGACAACAAGTTTTCACAAACCATAACATTTTTACTTTATTTTTCAAAACCCCTTATGATTATGGTGCCTTCAGGGTGCATTGCACAAGGCTGTATGTTGCCGTCACAAGGCTTCACGGACGGTTTGGTTCCCACTTCTCCCAACCAAATAACCGCAACACGCTGGCTACGGCGAGCGAGAAGGGTTTATAGCTTTCCGGTTTCCAACTGAAAACACTTGGCTCGAGTGCTGCTGCGGAGCAACAATGTCGGAGCAGGAGTCTCTGAGGTGCTCCAGTGCCAGAAACCGTGGAGGTGTACAGAGGGTTGAAGGAAAACTGCGCGCGAGTGTAGAAAAGGGGGATTACTATGAAGCACATCAGATGTACAGGACTTTATTTTTTAGGTAAGACTTCATTGCGTGGTAATATGTTCAGTTGTAACTGTCATTTGGCTTTTGGGCCTGTCTGTTCCAGATCATTCCACAGTCAACCTTGCTTATGCGTCTGTCCGTTTGTGATTGGCTGAACTCACCGTAGACCCGCCTACTCGTATTGGGCCATGGTTTTGTGTGAACAGTTGTGCTGTCAATCTAAAATCGCATAATGGGACCGCTAACTACTGCTAGTTAGCTAGCTAGTTAGCTAGCTAGGTACGTGTTTTAGCAGCACAACTGATGGCAGAAGCTGAGTTAACGGGCCTGTTGGGACAAGACAGTTCACGCGTCTTTGTTTATGCGTTATCAGAAAATATACTTCGCATGCAATGTTCAATCAACAGGATATAGCGGTTAACTGCGTTAACGTGTGCAGAAGCTGTCCAGCTGTGTTAGCATCTAGCCAGTTAGCCGCATACTGCACCGCCGCGGTCTCAACTATGATGGGTAACGTTACACACGTTTCCTTCTGTCTGGTGTATTTATGTAACGCTATAAAGTTCATTGTATCTGGCTAAAGCATAGTTTAGTAAAGAATATGATATGTTCTGAATCCTTCTCCTCCGGATCAGAGAGTGTGTTCGCCTACTTCTTCGCCATTGTCTTTCTCATGACTAACCGTCATAATTACAATATTATCTTCTGAAACAAAACAATGCAGCTGAACTGTGTTCTTCAAGAAAGTTGTTATATCAGTTTCACCCTGACACCTTGTTTGTGATCTCAAGGGAAGCCATATCTTATCTCGCTGTCCAATGCGGGGAGGGTCTTGGGTGATGCTCGTGTCTTTCTTGATAAGTAGACGTTATCTCACGTGCAATGCCAATAACGCTCCTGTCCTTCATCAGGTACATGTCACAGGCAAAACATGCTGAGGCCAGGGAGCTGATGCACAATGGCGCTCTACTCTTCTTCAGCTATAACCAGGTACATGTTACACTATATTTCTGCTCTATTATCTGGCCTGCTGTGTCCCGTGGCAGGTCTGTTTTTGAAGGGTTGAATTCTAAAGTGTGCACATTGTTGAGGTAAAAACCCCAGATAGGGGACTGAAGATATCATGTTTTATATCAGTATTGCTGAATGACTATTTGTCTACTTTAGTGTAATTGTAATACCACCAGATCTGTGTCCATTCACTTGTTATTCACAAGTGCACTTTTGTACTGAGTCCATCTTTGTGTGCAATAGTGTGCAGAATGCTGATGTTGACGTTAGGTTGTTACTGGTCACACTATATATACACTTTGTGTTTAGGTTAGTTGCACTAGTGCTGCATACACATCCCTGTCCTAAATTCAAACCTCCAGATAGAAATAATGTCGAGTGTAAATTTAGCCAAGAATCTGTTATGACATCAGTTTGCTAGTTGGGTGATAAATTCATGACTGGATTGATTTTGATTAAACTTTTTCTCCCAATGCTTTTTGCAAAAATATTCAATTATTTTTGAAAATATGGAATTAAAGATGCACTTAATTGTGTTTTCATCTCCAGCAAAACAGTGCAGCAGACCTGTCCATGCTGGTACTGGAGGTGTTGGAGAAATCTGAAACAAAAGTTGAAGATGAAATATTAGGTGAGTGGGAGCCTTAAGCCTTTGAAAGAGACTAATCCCCTTAATAGACTAATTGTGCTAAACTTATATTTGTGTAAAGAATTTTTTTAAGATTGGATAGTTTCTGCGTATTTTGTGCATTTATAACTGCTGTCCTCTTATTGTGTGGAAAAGTAATGTTTATGTCAGCGGTGTTGAGAAATGATCCCTTGTATTGCTACTGCGCTATTGTTGAACATAAATAATGTACCTTTCGCAACAAGATTTACACAATTAAAACAAGTGGCACTTCAATTTTGAACTTTCAAAATGGATTCAATTGCATTTTAAAGATACAATATTCATCTTATTATGAAAGTGGACATTGTTTAACAAGACAAATGTAATAATTGCAAAAAGGGCCAATATGGAAATGTATCAACATAATCCGTACATTAAACAACATACATAATTTACAATAATACTTCCTGATCAATAAGTACCAGTCTTTTAATACAATAAGGCATTTGTGAACAGCTGGCTTACCCAGATTGCAGTTGGTGATGGATTGGGCTTTTCTTATACTGGCAATACAGTTCCACTATTGATTGGCCCTGATACTGTTAATGATATGCTGGATTTGTTTGGTAGATCTCTAGTCTGTGATGTGATATGCTATAAACACTGCAGCATTAAAACATTCAGAGAAGACCACCTTTCACAAGCAGGGGCATTGAAAGGGCATTGAAAGGTCATTCTCTGATGCTGTTTTTGATGTTTGTATTTGCATTTGTGATTGTTGCAGAAAGCCTGGCTAAGCTGTTCAGTCGGATGGACCAGAACTCTCCAGAGAGAGTTGCATTTGTGTCCAGAGCCTTGAAATGGTCCACAGGAGGGTCCAGCAAGTTGGGTCACCCAAAACTACACCAGCTGCTAGCTGTCACCTTGTGGAAAGGTAATTAATGACTTTAGTTCATTACATGGAGAGGATAGTAACACATTCAGTTATTTGTTTGTTGTGTAGTATTTGTGAAGAAATGTGTTGCAATGCTATGTCGAACATCTCAGCCGGCAATGCAGAAATGTCCTTTAAATGTTTAAAGGATTGAATATAAGAACAATTTGTGTCTTCAGAGCAAAACTACAGTGAGTCTCGTTACCACTTCCTGCATTCTTCTGACGGTGAGGGCTGTGCACAGATGCTGGTGGAGTTTTCAGCGTCACGAGGCTTCCGTAACGAGGTCGACATGTTTGTGGCGCAGGCCGTCCTACAGTAAGTCAAACGGCAGTATTTGTTTTTGATGCCGTCGCAATGTAAAAGTAGAAATGGCCGTCAATGCTAGATTCAGATTCAACTTAGCAAATGCCATCTGAGCTTTTTGTTGGTGTACTATTTAGAATCTGTATTGATGTATCCTCCTCCAGTATGTTTGTCGTATCCATTGTCTGTCTGTCAGCAGAGTCTTTGATCTCTCTCTTTCTTTCTCTCTCTTTTTCTCTCTCTCTCTCTCTCTCTCTCTCTTCCCCCCTATCCCTTCCTTCCTTTTATCCACTGTCACATTTTCTTTCTCATCTTCTCCTTTTGTCTTTATCCGCTGTTCCTTTTTCTATTTCTGTCCTTTTCTTCTCTGATCCTCCACCCTACAGGTTCCTCTGCTTAAAGAACAAAAACGGCGCTTCTGTAGTGTTCAGCACGTACACAGAGAAACACCCGTCCATAGAGAAGGGCCCGCCCTTCGTCCAGCCTCTACTAAACTTTATCTGGTTTCTGCTGCTGGCAGTGGATGGGTAAGTTGGATTTATTGTGTTAACACTCAAAACCATATAGATATATGTATTATATATTATGACCTCAATGTCATATGATGATGTCTTATTCTGTTGTATGACTGGACAGACACCTCAGCTAGTATTGGCTACTGCAACAGTCATCACATTTGATTGACAAATTTTGTACTGCAAATGAAACAAAGCCGAGTATAGATTTCATGTAATGAGGCTAACTTACAACATTGTCTGAGCTACTACAGAGCTTGTTCCTCTTGTACAGCAGTACATTGTTTGTTTAATAATGTACAGTATGAAAAAAGCTTTTTCTTTGTTTCTTTAGGGGTAAATTAACAGTTTTCACAGTGTTATGTGAGCAATATCAACCTTCCCTGAAGAGGGACCCCATGTATAATGAGGTGAGTGTTAAAAGAAAATGCTTGATGGTCGGGTATTTCCTCCCACGAATCGTGTGTTAATAAACTTCAGTGATGGGACTGCAGCTGCGATTCACCATGTGTATAGTGATTGAATAATAATGTCTTCTATGTGTTGTGCTAAAAAATTTCAGTAGTAGTTCAGTGTGTTTAATTGTCTATTTTGTGTGTTTTTCTTTCTGGAACTGCATATTGTTATTTCTTTAACTGATATAGATAAGTATTTGTTGTGCTCATATTTTGCTCTGATTTGGGGTTTTCCCAGCTTAATATCTGTAAATGTAAGTAAGTGGGATTGTTTTTGTTTGACGATACCGGGCTGGTTACTTAATAATGTGTACATTTTGCTGATTTATTTGTAATAGTGTATTTGTGTTGCTATTTTATTGTTTATTCTCTGTGGCCTTTAACGAGCGTCAATTTATGCCTGATCACACCGGCACATGCTCCGACCTTCACTCTCGACTAGATGAGTTACAAAACTACAGCTGAAGTTGTGTTCACATGTTGTTACGTCCCTGTCTTATTCACAACTCTGTCTTCTTCTACCTCTTCCTTTGGACAACTTCCTGGCTCCTCAGTATCTCGACAGAATAGGACAGGTTTTCTTTGGTGTTCCACCTAAACAGTCCCCATCATACGGTGGACTGCTAGGTGAGTGAACCAAGACTTTATACATTTGAGCAGAAATGTGAGCGCATTATATACACACACATAACTGATCATCTGTAGGACTGAGTTTTGCTCCCTGTATGATCTCGTCACTGTCTAAACCCTCAGGGTTTACAGATCAGGGGTGCTGCATGCAATGTTTCACGAAATAGACAAACGTTCAGTATAATGACATATGATGGTTTATTATAGACATAGTTTGACATTTTGGGAAATATGCTCATTCGCTTTCTTGGTAAATAGAAGATGGACACCCCTCATGTCTGCACAGAAGATATGGAGCTAAATATTCTCTGCATGAAGCGACTTCCTTTAGTCTTGTTGTCGAGTCGCCAACGAGCGGAGATGTGAGTCTGGAGTGTAGTGACCATTAGAGGTGCTCGCCGGCAGATTTGGTTGCCTTGGAACAGAGCCAGGCTCGCTGGTCTGGGGGAACCGTGGTTTCCAGTCTTCATGCTAAACTAAGCGACGGCTGCTGGCTCCAGCTATATATATATTTGTCACTACCGACTTTGAGAGTGCTATCAATCTTCTCATCTCACATCTCTGCAAGAAACTCAATGTGACTTCAAATGCTACATATAATATGTGAGCACCTTTTTGGAAAGGATCTCTGCGCGATGTAATGCTGTACAGTGTCAAATCCTTGTATGCACAGGATGGTGATCAATGTGTTGCATCCTGCAGGAAACCTGCTGAACAGCCTGATGGGTTCGGGCGAGGAGGACGACACAGGCGAAGAAGTCCACGAGGACAGCAGCCCCATCGAGTTGGACTGAGCCCGACCCAGAAGAGAGAGAGAAAGAGAGAGAGAAAGAGAGAGATCAAACGAACACACACAAAAACAAAAAAATGCGGAAGACCACGCCGCCTCCCTGCATCACCTCTACAACAAAGGGTTGAGCGATGACGCCGGTCCAAGATTTCAGAGGCGTGCAGTTTCCAAAAATAAAACCCTTCCCAGTCTTAAAATCAGAGCAAGTATCAGGCTGCCAAAACATCCCTCTCAGCAGTGCCGGGACTGACTGCGCCAAACTGCAAACTCTTCCCGTGTTGAATTATTGTAAGATTATTTTATTTGAATCATTACTTTTGTTAGTGTGGGACTCTTTGCTCTCTGTTTAGGGTGTATGCTTTTTAAACGAGAGATAACAAAACTGCCCTTCTCCCTGTGAAAACTGGCTCCAAAGCGATGGGGAAGGTTGGAGTCTCCCAGTGGAGAAGATGACTTCAGCAGGAGCCCCTCTTCATGATGGTGAGGACAGCAGCACTAAAAGAGGGTTAAGTCAACTCGATACAAGTATTTAACTGTTTCGTTTGCCAGACAGCCACACAGAGCTCCTTCAGAGCCGCGGTGTTGCTGCATTTTTCAGCAAACTTTCTTGTTAAAAAGTCTTCTTTCAGTAGTAAATTAAACTGTACTTGTAGTCGATGGCGTCTTTCAGTTTCTCATCTCTTTGTCCTTTTAGCAGTATGGACAAAAAGGCAACATCTCTCTGTGCGTCATTACCAGAGCTCATCTTGCACCTTGAATCTCAACCAAACAAACCCACTCTGCTCAGTGTCTCCTCCACAGATCATAGTTGTGGCTGTCATTTCTATTTAAGTCAATTACTGCAAACATAGAGCTGTCTGCATACAGACACACTATAGCTCCGTTGTCGAGGTCCCACTTGTTACTGTGCACTCGCTGAGCTGCTGCGGTTTGCAACCCCAAGATGAGCTGTGTCCATGAAGTGATCTTTGAAAATCCAACAAGACTCTCTTCTGTTGAGTGAGTTTAGCTTGTCATGTTACAAAATGCTGATGTCGGAAGTCGTTGTTGACCTGATTGTTTCTGCTTTAGACTTTTATTTGCCTCAGTTTTTCTGTTCATCAATAGGATCAGGAGCCCCGGCATCAGTTCAGCCAGTGCACAGTCAGAAGTGAGATGTTTTTAACATCAGCTGCTGTTCATCAGTGTTAACTGTTTCAGCCCAGGACACTCTCGCTCTGCTCGTTGCTCCCGACGGCTTTCTTTTCTCACATATTTCCATCTTCAGCGTCTTTTTGTCCTCGTAGTGACATTCAATCAGTTGAAGGTCTCGTCAGTTTCACTTTAAGGGTACCTGTGCTGATGATTTTAAAGGTGGGTCACACCTCCTCCCATGTGAAGTTAAATTAAAGTATAATACAAAGAAAGTTCGTAGGTCTTCCAATTCAGAGTAATGTTTATTTACTTCTGCGTGGGACTGTTTAACACCAAAGTGGCCAAAACTAAATATGAAATAAATAATTGTTTGAATATGTAGAGTAAAGCATTTAAAGAAACAAAAACTCCACTTGTTTCAGGAATATTGTTCCAGTGTTCCTATGTTGAGTAAGAAATGAGATCAATGGTGGAAAAAGCATGAATAAATGCATATTAGATGTTTTGAAAATGGTTTTAGTATAAAACAGCTGATTTGGGTCCTTTTTTAAACATTGTACTCATTTATTTGTGTAATTATTTGTTTCATAAACTTTAATATTGGCCATTTTGGCGTTCAATGCAGGACTGACTGGCTCAATGTCGTAATGCCACAGAACAGAAGTGTCGAGTGGTCAATGTACTCTGCTGTGATAAATCCAGCTAATATTTAAGGTACAAAGAGACCAGTGATGTGGCCGTCAAAGACAACCGCTGCAGTCATCAAATGAAAAAAGATCTAATATAATATTTAGAGACTCAGCTTGAACGATATTGAGCTTCAGTCATGAAAAGTCACATTTCTACTGACGGCTCTTTCTGCAGGAGTCTCCGTTACATCACAGGGGTCGAGCAAAGTTGACCTGCAGGTTGCTCAACACTACACATTTTCTCAAGACATCCATCCGTCAAACAATATCACAGAACATGCCCTCGTGCTCGCATCACAAGTTATATTATTCAGCTTCTTTTTTTTTATTAACCTGAAAGTCAGTTTTGTTAGTTTTCTCCTTTAATCATCTGGCAGTAAAAAGAAAAGGTGCGTGACCAAAGGCTGTCTGTCATTACAGCTGTTTGCTTTTGTTTTTGATCATATTTTCTTTTTATTTAAGGGGAGTGTTTGCCTTTTCAATGATTGACTAATTAAATAAATAAACTACAACTGAGAAGAGTTTGAGAATGTCTTGAAACAGATATTGTCCTGTCTTCTTTTCTGATTGCCTCGTGTGTATCAATAGGTTATTGCATCGGTTACTAGCATATAGAATATTTAATGCAGGATGAGAGAAAATGTACCAAAAAAAATCTATCAAGTTCATGAGATACTTTAATAGCAGTTTATTAGTACACCAGTGTTGTACCCAAGTTTAATAATACATTCCTACTTATGCTCTGTATTTCAACACATTCACAGATGAATGTTTATTAATTAATATTTTCTTTTACTAGATGAAATAGGTCATATTAAGTGCGATATTCTGACTTTCCATTCTTAAGCCATTTATTTTTAACAATCTTTGTAACAGCAACATATTAGTACGTCAGCTTTGTACACAAGAAAAAATATATTCCTACTTCTGATCAGATGAAGGTTTATTTCTAAAAATATATACTTGATCCAGGGAAACATTTGTTTGTGGCAAGTTACAGAGTAAACATTGAGTATGGAAAATACTGAAAATATACAATACAACAAAATAGCACAGCAGAAAATATATTTAAATGAAATAAAGAAAATGTAAAGTATATACAGTGAATAACTAAACAACAAAAGCGATGCTTATGGATGATTCAGTGGAGGCAGCATCCGGCCAGAGGGGATTTATTACAAAGTCTGATTGGCAGGAATGTCCTGTACGGTCCAGTCGGCTGTCGATGGAGACACCGGGTACCTGTCCTCCTCCTCCTCCTCTTCCTCTTCCTCCTCCTCCTCCTCTTCCTCCACGTCCTCTCCCAGAACTCTGAGGAATGTGAGGTTCACGCTACAGGAAAGTAAAACACTTGCCTGGAGTCGTCTTGCGCACGATGAGCCTTTAGAGGGCAGCGAGAACACACAGCACAGACCTCCGGTCCTCAAGCTGGTGTCCAGCGATGAGAGGAACACATGACGACAAACACTACTTGCGTGCACGTTTACATTTGGCAATTTTTAGGACCGAAACATGCCATCAGTTTCTGAGTGACGTGGCACCAGGTTGCAGAGGACATTTAAACATTCAAGGATGTTGGGGGTTTATTAAAAGATATCAAACATAAGAACACAAGCATTCGGGTGTGGGATATGAAATATCAGAATATACAAACAGATATTCGGGACACTTATATGGCATGATATTAAAAATAATTGAGAAAACAGGAAAAGGCAGAGCAAACAAAAGAAAAGTTCCATTTCCATTCTACTTATACCTTTTATTCCACTGTCATTTGATAGCACAAGACACTAACTACTATGTAGATTTTTGTCAATTAATAGCGATGCTTACACATTAATGTATCATCAGGTATAATCCAGTAATATAATAAATATGTTTCTGAAATGGGACATTCTGCATAACGAGTTTCTTTTTCACTACTTTAAGTAAACTATGATGCTCATACTTTTATTAGTATATTTATGTGTATGTACACAAAATGTTACTGAAGTAAATAGCTGAATGATTGGCAATTGTAACACATGTACAGTATATGGGTTTACACACACACACACACACACACACACACACACACACACACACACACACACACACACACACACACACACCTCACCCATAAGCCCCCCACATTCCTTCTCTAAAATGGTCCAGCTGTTAAAAAACAACATTTTGGTGCAGCTGTTGACACCCAGGGGGGACCCCAATCGATTGTCACGCCAATGCCAACACCCCCCAGTGCGTACACACACACACACACACACACACACACACAGACATTTGAGGCTTGGGGCCATACCGCTTGCTACCTGTGAATGCAGCTGATGAAAGTATGTTTGTTGCTATTAGTTCTTGTTGTGTGTTGACTTCACTGCAAACACAGCCAGATGCACATCTGGTCGTGGTTTCTTGAGTCATCTTAGAAGTTACTCACACTTTATGGACAGTTATACAGGTGGTTAATGAGGTTCACACATCAATCTGCCGCATTCGACACATTTACCTTCTGGAAAATGTTCATTTCCGAGGATTCTACTTATTACTATTTGCTTGTATGTACAAAAGCTGTATTTGAAATATTTTCCCAATGTGTTTTTGCCTCAGGCCAAAGCAGGATTGCTGGATCTGGGCCACTGAGACTTTGCCCTTGCACTTTTAAACTCTTGTTTACAGGCGACATTAGTAATCTCGAAATTGAAACGTAATCTACTGCTGCATGAACAGCGGATAACAGCGCCAAGTAAAGAGTAGTCGAGTCAGAGCAGGTCCAGACAGCACGTCTTTCAGTGTGGCGTTAACAGAGACAGGAAGTGGAGGTGCCTGGCCCAAGAATGTCTCTGCTCAGGTCCCACCCACAGGAAATGCCTGTCCGGCCTGTTTGAGTCTGAGCTGATGAAAAAAGTAGTCTCCTGTTTGCAGCGTTTGGCTTCTGACGGAGGAAAAGGATGGATGGAGTTTGAATAATGAGGAGGCTGGTCCTGGTGCTCGTATGCTGGATCGTTTAGATAAGCTGAGGTCTGATGGTTTTCAGAGTGGTTCTGGTGATCTGGTCAGGTCAGAGGTGACAACCCGGGGAAGCCCAAGACTAAACAGTGAACGCACATTCCTGAACTCTAAATGAATCATTTGCTGGTCGAGGTATGCGGAAGAAATCACGGACGGGAATATAAAAAACACCGCTTCTGCTGTGCCCGTGCAGCCGTTGCTGCTCCTCTTTCTCTGTCATTACGTTTCATGCTGTGAATATTTTTCCACTGCAGCCTAAAGCCGCTGATCTAATTATACGACTTTGTAAATACTTCCAGATATCGGTGGTTGGATTTCAGTGTTTTTCGCTAAAAAAAAAAAAAAGGCTTGTGAATAGCCAACTGATGATCTCTCACTGGACTGGCTTTCCATCGGACTGATGGCTGCCGTGAGGACGTGAGGCGCTCGCGGGCCGCCGCCGAGAAGCTGGAAAGAAATCTGCGTCTCTGTTTGTCCTCGGTGGCTCAAACAGGGCCGCTGGTGTCAGGGGGCCAGTTTAATATGCACCGAATTTTTCATTTCATGCACTTGGTTAGCTTCTTCATCATGCATGCTCATTCATCCGCCTGCACTAAAGCCGAGGGGCCTGCGCTGGAGGTGCTCAGTGACACCACACGGCTCCACTGGGGCAGTCGCAGGGCGACATGTTCACTCTCAGACTCACACAGTCGAGACAGGGACCTTAACTTCAAATTAGTTCAGTTTATTTTGCATAGCTCAAAATCACAAATCCAAGATTTGCCTTGGGGGGCTTTACAGTCTGTGCACATGACATCTCTGTCCGGGGACCTCACATTGGATCAGGAACAAGTCCCCCAAATAAAGATGGTAAAAAACCCCTCAGTAACTGACCTCAGTGACCTCTAGGCGGCTGTTTATTAATATACAACGGCTTTTTAAAGGAATATAACAAACGTCATGGCCATGATTTAACAACTAAATGACTTACATGCTGCAGCGAAACAGCTTTTGTCACTTATACTGAATTCAAGTTGTTATCCTCTCATGTATTGTAGACATGAGATGCTTTTGATTGAATATGAAGGAAATCAAGAAATGTAAAAAAAAAAAAAGAAGAGAATGAAAGAAGTCCAAAGACGACAAAATGCCGCAAAACAAACAAGACTAAAAAAAAAAATACAAATAATATATCTCAAATTATACATAATGTTAATTAGTGTGTAAAAAAGTGAGCTTTAAAAAGCCGACAGGCGAGTTTTGTGTCTTTTCGACAGACGTGGTCTTAATGCAGAGCTGAGATAAGCTTTACATAAGTGGATATATCTTTCTCTTTTTTTTTCAATCTAGCCGACCCACTCAACAATCTTCCCCTGAACCGCCACAAGTAACTCCAAAAGTTCTGGCGCTGCCGGGTTGGGAGTCACTGCGTTCACACCACAGCAGCGCGGGACGCTCCAACTCCCCACAAACTGTCTGCAAACGCTTTCATAGAGAGATTCAACTCACGAGATCAGAGTTCATGTAACGTGAAGTTAAAACTGTGAAGATACCGGCAGAGTAGGAGAGAGAGAAAGAATTTTTAAAAAAAACAACCCAAAAAAGCAACTGAAGACGGAGAGAGAGTGGAAGAGAAAGGACTGTGTGCGTGCGTGGCTCCATTTGCAGCAATAAGCCAAACTTTATCCGGCCCGCTGTACCCACAGTCTGCCTGCCACATCTGCCAGCACTTCCCAGAGAAGATGCCACTCGCACACACACACACACGCACACACACACACACACACAGCCCTCGGTATTGGCCTGCACAAGCACACTGCTCCAAGCCTCAAATCTTACACACATGAACAGAAGTGCCCAGAAGAAATAAGAGCTGAAGGGCAGGGCGGAGTCCATTTTGCTTCCTCAGCAAGTCTTTTATTTTTGCACCTCATGCGGCAGCGCCGGCATCATAACTTACCTTCAAGATATGGCATTTCATTTCCCACTGTGGAAAAAAGGAAGAAAGAGAAAGCCAGGCCAATGTGTGTGCGAGTGCTGCGTGCACTCGAGCGACCCCTGCGTGGTGGAAGCGTGCGGGTGTTGTAACGAGTTCGCGGCTGTTTAAAAGTGAGTGGAAGTGGCTATAAACGGAAAAGGAGGTCAGGGCCGGCAGGCACTGAGAAAAAGCTGGAAAGCGACAAACAATTTGGAGAAGAATCCGCTCCTCGGCGAGGTCAGAGATCCATAACATCACACTCTATATAAGGAGACCCTGCTGTGGTTCTTTCTGTCATTCCTTCCATTTCCCCCCCCTCCTCTCCCTCCCTTCAATCCCTCTTTTCCCGCTGGCTCGCGGTGAGGAATGCTACCCAGTGGTGGCTGGGCACCAGGCCACGAGGAGACAGGCAATCACAGCAGCAGAGCAGGAAAAAAAAAGATGAGGAGAAAATGGATGCGAGGAAGGCGAAGAAGAAGAGTGACGGAGCAGAGAGAAACAGTCAGGATGGACGAGCATGTGAGAGTACCAGAGACCTTTAGTCGTCTCACTCGTACAGACGACGAACCTCTGTACACGAGAAACCGTTTTGAAAACGTCGAGAGAACTGAAACACAGTTCTTCACAGTCGTCATTTTGCAGCAGTGTTGAACACTCATACAGTCACAGTAGAAAAAGCCGCTCAGTTCTTCTTAACAATGCAATTCATACCACCAGTTATCTTGTGATACGTCGCCGGTGGAACCTGAGAGTCTTCTTCAGCGGCCTCTTTGCAATCCGTCAAAGCAGCAGCAGACATTGTTGTTTGTCACCTTCAGTCACTATTGCATTATTGTCAACGCTCTCTCTATAGTTCATGTGTACAGATCAGCTCAGTATAAATGGGGGCAAAGCTACACTAAAACTCCAGTAAAAGTTGATTTGTGAGTTTTTGCTTCCTTTTTCTGTACCTCAGTCGACCCAAATCCTCTATTTTAAAGCTGTGAATAATAATTTGATGTCAATATGTATAAAAAAAAGACTGTTGTGTCGTGTTAAAGCAGTCACATATAGTGACCGATCCACACAGAAGTATAAATATTGCAGTTCTTCTCATTTTTCGTGTCTTTAAGCTCATTGTTGAGTTTTTCGGGTCCACAACTTGTTT
>NW_027175920.1:11455044-11667544 GCF_023055335.1 Clinocottus analis | reverse complement strand
GTACTTGTTATACATTAACAAGGAGCCGAAATTGTCTGCAGCTGGTGAGACTGCTTGTGAAGTCACTGTGGTACGGATTAAACCAGAGATTATGATGTGTTCCTCAGTGAGCTGGAGATGCGATTTTACTTAGCTTAGCTTTGACAGGAGCCACGATAGCTTCTGTTTAGTCTTTATGCTAAGCTAAGCTAGCCATCTGCACCCTGGAGCTTCATATTGAGTGTGCAGACGTGAGAGCGGTATCAATCCTCTCAGCTAACTTTCGACAAAATGCTTGTGTCCGTACGGGATATTCTTACAGATGAACGAGTGACGACACTGTATGAATATGTTCTGGCACAGCAATGTGTGTAAAGGTTCAGAGTCCTGTCTGTAGAGTGGAAGGACCCGAACATTATACATCCAAATCTATGCAAGAGACCAAAGTACTGAGCATAGATTTCGACGTTTGGAAGAGCTGTAATCTGGAAGGGATTAACTGGCAGACGTGCACTCATACATAAGCAAAATGCTGACACCTGCATGGGAACACATGGACAAACACACACACACACACACACACACACGTGCTGCCAAACCCACAGACAGTCCAAAGAGGAAAGATCATACAGGAAACACACTGGATGAAAACAAGACATTTGGGATTTAAAAAAAAAAAAGAAAGTTAAATAGTAAAACAGTCCCAACCGAACGCATGATTGAAACAAAATCCTGGAGGAGAGAGCGAGAGAGAGCAAGAGAGAGCGAGAGAGAGCGAGAGAGAGAGAGAGAGAGAGCGTGCACCTGTGTCCACTGCAGACTCCCTCGACGGACGTTTGGTTCCAGATTGCTGAAAAACACAGTAGCTGCTGTTATTCTAGGAGTCAAATTAGCAGCCGGGCCGCTGGAGGTTGGAGAGGCCTAATTTAAACCAGTCTGACCGCCGGGGAGCGGGTTGTGCTGCAGAAACAGGATTCACTAACTGGTACTCAATCCTGGTTTTAATGTGCACCGCTGCAATAAAAGAAAGAGGAGGATATTACTTAGACAAAGAATTTAAATTGAATTAGGTTTGGTTTTGTTTGAAAGTGAGAAGTTGTGCTTCGTAAAGCCGTCTGTTGGCAGGCATGATGGCCGCTTCAACGTGCAACACTCAGGACACTGAGCCGCTTTAAAGCAGTGAGATTGTTTTGCTCTTCTACTTCGCCTGTGAGGAGAAGTCATGGCTGCCTTTGTGACGTCTCAGCGTTCATGTCTTATAGTGAGATGTGAAATATGTGTTTTGCGAGTAGCGTCAACATAATAAAACACAACTATTCCTGTAAGTGCACACACCACAACAGCATGTAACTCTTCTAATTGTGCTGCACAGTTTGGGTGGAAGACTCACCCCCCCCCCTCTTCCAACCATTACTTACAAGTTTAAACGGCTGTTGCTCATTACCTGAAAATGTCTCTGGTCTCAAATGAAAATGCATGACAGTTCTCGGCTGGCTCGCCTCTGAATTACTTTGGTAATTGGTTGAGTTTCGTGGGCTCGTGCTGCTGGAAAAGGTTTCAGCATACCTCGCGGGCGTTTGCACGATGTGAAAGTCATTTCCTGGAGAGACATCCACACGTTCTGTCTGTGCAACACTCTGCACAACACCTCCCGTTCCTCCTCTTCTTCATCTTCTCCCTCTTTCCTTGCTTCCGCACGCTTTCCTCCCCATCCTCCCTTTTCCTCCTCGATCTCTTTTTATACGCGGAAAATAAATAAACGCAAAAATGATAACAGGAGCATGTTTACCAATCTAAACAATAGCTCTTTATTGTTTCCCCATAGAAGTTCACACAAAGCCCTTCGTCACTGTTGTTGGTTGAAATGACATCATCGGTAGCTAAAAAGCAAATGAAGTACATTTAGCTTGGTGAGTTCATTGAACATGTTGTTGGCTGGGATTATTTAAAGTATTTCCAGCTGTTTTAAAGCAAGAATCCTGTAACAAAGTCTTTACACGTTTGATGGTTATTGTGCCGAATGACTGAAGCTAAAGCTCCTCATTGAAGCCAAAAAGCTCATGTTAGAGCAGACATATGGTTTAATCCACTCTTGACACTTATGCTCTTGAACTTTGGTTTTATACGGTGATAAAAAAGACACAACCATCCACAACACTTCAACAATGTAAGTCCAAAGCGTGACAGGCCTCCTGTGCGTAGTTTCGGTCGCTAAAGGCTATGATTGGACAACCACTGTTCCGGGAAAAGGTTTCGCAAACCGTCAACCCGCTTTTTCCCCCCGCTGTCTCTGCTCAAGGTTAAAAAAAAGGGGAATACAAAAATCCCCGAGCTCGCGAGCGTCACACAACACTGACGCTGGACTCTTCTCTCTTCCAGACGAAGGCTCGACGAGGGAAACAAGCCGCAGACATATTTGGTCGAAGCCAGATTGGCTGCTTCGACACCGTCGGACGCAAAGTAAACCCCATCGGGGGGTTAACAAGCACGTCGGACTGACGCTCGTCATCACACACCTGCTTACGAGGAGGAGGAGGCCGGCTTCGGGGGGGGACTCATGCTTCAGTCAGACAGCAACACTAGAATGACATTTTACCCATCAGCACCGCCGCTGCTGGCCATAGAGAAAGAGTTTGACACCAGAAACAGCCTGCGGGCCCGAGCTCCAACACCCGCCTCCGCTCCCCCGTCTCTCTCTCTCTCTCTCTCTCTCTCTCTCTCTCTCTCTCTCTCTCTCTCTCTCTCTCTGTGTTCCCTGGTTAGATATAATTACCCCTTCATCATGCTCGGGAAAGAAAAACAGTGATCTGTATCTCCATATAGGAATGGTGGCCCAGTCTAAACACAGCCGCTGCATTGTTGTGCGTGTGTGTGTGTGTGTGTGTGTCTGTGTGTGTGTGTGTGTGTGTGCATGCATTGTGTTATAAGAAGGAGTGGATCTCAGCGTGTGTCACCAGCAGGTTGCACACAGAAGTGGTTCTTTTTGTGAATGTGTGTATGTGTGTGTGACTGTACGTGTGTGTGTGTGTACATGTGTGTGTGTGTGTGCGTGAGCATGTTGGCAAATCTAATTGTGTTTCCACCCATTTTAAACTCACACACACATTGTGATGGAGGGAAACATTCCAGAAATGAGATAAACACTGAAATCAAAAAGACAAAGAAAAGATGTAATCTGTCATGAAACATATTGGATTTGTAATAATTTCGCTGGCAGACCAACATGCAACACAACCGAAAGTCTGCAGACCACAGAACTGGACCCAGACGCAGAGGAGTGCTTTGGATGTTCTTGGTTTTATCTCACCACCACTGAACAGAACATTCTGGAGAAACGTCCACTTGGGGTCATCACACTGAGAAGGAAAAAAAAAAAAAAAAAAAGCTTTTCCAAACAACTCAGTGATAAGCAAATGCCAAATTGGGAGTGTTTTGCCACGGAGTCGCTGAAGTGTGTGTTGCGCTCTCAGCGGGGCCTGACACAGGCTGCGCAGAGGCCTGAGAACTGGTGTTCGGTTCCTCCCCTTGTGTGGTAATCAGAGAACGGTGATGAAAGTTCCTGACAGACAATATATCAGCGTTTAACAAACAACAAAGGGATTTTAAGACTCTGAACGGTTGGAATAAGAGGCACATAAGGTCAAACTTGAAGGTGGGAGGGCGTCGAAACTCACAACCGCGGGAACCGCCAGGTTGCGAGCGAGAGATGTGCAAGTCGTGAGAGAGGTGGAAAGAAAGAAAAAAAAAGAGAAGCGTGGACCGCAAAGAAATGGAAAGAAAACAGAGGGGGAGATTGTGAAAAAGCAATACGTTTGAAATCTCGCCTCCCTTTGGAGACCCAGCTCTGAACGGCATCCAAAAACATATGAGCTTTTCTGAACAAATAGCTGCCATGCCTCAGAGCAGAGGGTGTTTGTCTTGGGACGGAGTGAAGGGATGCAAGGAAAGCCTGGGAGAGAGAGGAGGGGCGAACAGGAACAGAGAGACGGACGCGGGGATTTGAGATTGTGCAAAAGAAATAAAAAGGGGAGGCAGGAAGAGAGATGAGATGCTTGGGAACGCGGGTTTCGGCAGGTCGACCAAAATGTGACTTGATGTAAGTATAAATCCACGGAGACATGTCGAACAGGACTGGGCAGCCTCCACGCTCGTCTGCAACTGTACAAAACTAAACGTGTCCGTGTATCTTCAAAAAGTGCTGACATTAGTGCAGATAACATATCAACCACGATGACAGCATTCAAAACGCGTGACGAGCAGCTGGCAGATTTCATCGAAAGAGTCTCGGCCTAATGGAAATCTACACCGACAGGACTGCGCACCGTTTACTCCGCAAGCACCGCCACCACCAAGGCGACCTGAAAAGCTCCACACGAGTAATGGATCAGACGTCCAAACATGTGCGCGTCACAAGGTCAGCAGCTTCAGAGCACCACTGGTGTCGGTTCCATATATTTATTCTAGTTTTCAGAAACTCCCGAGAGTCCCTCATTGGTTTCTGACTCTGTTTTTTTTAATCCAGAGTAGCTCAAAAAGGATTATGTTGTGCATTTGTTGGGAACTATTTTCTGCCGGGGTCAACACAGACGGTGCTTTAGTGAGTGTCTACAGCGCCATGGCGGTGGACGTGGAATGGACCCAAGATGCCAGTGCCGTGCACGTCAATGGTAATGAGGGAAACATGTCACCCAGTGCAGCGGTGTGGCTGGTTATTAGGTTTTCAGTCATTTTTTGGATAACAACAGAGGTTGTGTATTGTATTAGAGCAATAAACAGGCTTCTGTCAGAAGTATCAGTTCCATATTTTGTGTATTTTCTGCCTTCTCCTTCAAACTAAACACTTATATATGTGTATTGTGCCATTTAGTGGCATTCTGAGGTGTCAGCCTGCAGCATGTGGGATGTTTTAACGAGAACTGATGTTAATCAGTACAAAAGTTTTTGTTTTTTTTACCATGAAGCCAAAAAGCCTGGAGGTTTGGTGAACAGAAATCCAAAGTGAATATGTCACCGAATCTGCAAAAAAGCGCGGTGAAGCCTGGCCGCGCCAGCACGCCATAGAAGTGTGGGCATAGTTAAGTGGAGACAAGACGGCCAAATACAGCTTTTTGACACACACACACACACACACACACACACACACTTATCCTCAGATGCCCTCTTATATATACAGATTAGGACATTGAGACTAACACATCGATGAATCGGGCTTTAATGAAAGGCATGACTAAACAATTAAAACTAAAACATTTGAAGGCACAGTCCTAAAAGAAAAAGTGGATTCTGATTGGCTCACAAAGCCTGCAGGCACTCTGGACCAATCAGGAACAAGTAACTAGGTTTCGCTTGGTTTCATTCATTTTGAAAATGCATTCAACAGATAAACAGTGCAGATTATTCCCCAAAATTAAATCAGTGTGAGATATTGTTCAAGTGGAGGAAAGAACAGACTCTGTGGAGATGTGAAGTAAAGCTACTGCTTGAACATGATCAGGTATAATCGCAGCAAATTGGCCTGATTGGGTGGATTTTAGGAACGCGTTAATGCTCTGAGCCAATCAGTAGGAAGTATCCTGGATTCATTCTTAAACTTCTGTGCTTTTTTAAAAAAAATATCCGCATATCAATGCAAACCGATCAAGTAAAGTACTTTTGTTTCGTGACTTCACAGAAAACAACGTTAGTCTTGTGAGATGAGGAAGGGAGTTGTCTGAAACAGTGTTATTGTGTTCTCTTCCGCCTTCTTACGTGTGAGTTTGTCAGTGTGTGTGTGTGTGTGTGTGTGTGTGTGTGGTACCCAGGGAGAGGTGTCATGTGGCTGTGGTGTCGTGGGTGGCGCTGCGTGTTGGCAGACTCACAGGCCACCTCTGAGCTTTAATGACACAGAGCCGTTCGGAGCCTTTGAGGACGCTGCGAGGATGCTTCTGTTCCTGTTGATAAGACACTGCTTCCTGTTGCGCAGGTCAGCGGCGGACACAAGGAACGTACACTCTACGGGACTGCACCTCTGAACGCCCATTTCTGAGTTTGGGACGTAGCTTTGCTGCAGTCAGGTAATTAAACTGTTTAAAGCTGCGTCTGCTCAGATTAAACTCCACTTACCTCATCAGCGAGAACCTCAAATGAGGCCTGGAGTTGAATACAATCTATTCAGTCCTCTGATGTGAACACTGTAATGTGGATTTACTGTGTTTGCTCAAATGGAATTCATGAATGAATCATGAATCTTAGAGGCTTAAGAGAAAAAATACACTCTGGATTGCAAACAGCGGTTAGTGAGCCATTTGTCCAGCGCCTCACTAGACGAGACTCTGCTTTGCTGAAGTTGAATCATCCCAAACTTGAGCCAACTGATGTCATCTTCTATTCACGGCTTCAAGGAGTATCCGTTTTTAAAGACTTACGTGGAAACGTTGCCAACATTTTCAGCCTCCATTGTGAGGAAAACTTTGATTTTTTTTAATTCGCTTTCCAGGTTTAAAAACACAAAACGTATGTCTACGCCTCCGAATCCACATCCCTCATATTGTTAATATTTAACAGACAAATGTGTCAACACAGACAGTCACTGAGAATACTTATAGATATTACATGTATTCTGTTATTATGGTCTAGCTAATAGAAGTAAGATTAAAGTCATATTTATACATTTTGGTAAATTATTTATTGGGTTTCTTACTGAGAAAAGACCGATACCACTTTCCGATTTCTCCATTAGATTTGAAGCCAGATAATGTAAATGTTTTCCATTACATTTACAACATTTACATTATCCTACTATCCTATCCTAGATATTCCCCAGGAAAAAACACACCGTGTCATTTTTATACTTTGCTTTTTGTACAGATTAAAACAAACAAGACGTGGCAGAAGCTGCCTTTGTACAGAGTTTTAATGATGCCATTCTTCATTGTACACTGAGCTATCAATCTCTTGTGTACTTTAACTCTCAGCAACAACAAAAAGCATCTTCCAATATATGTAACTATTTCTTTTAAAAAGCAAAAAAAAAAAAGCCCCAAATGAATCTCTAAACTGTTAGCTCTGGGTTTGAATGGCGTCACATCATCACGTGGTTAGTTACTGGACATCAAGGCAAACTGAGTCATCACGAGAAGAAGAAAATGTTGTGTTTCCCTCTTGCTTAAAAAAAAAGTCAGCAGCTCCTCAGCTGATGAAGTCTGATGATCAGCACTTACACCAGAACGTGTTCACGTCGGACATGAAAGCCACACAGCTGGGCTGCAGGAGCAGTGTTTACTTCTGGCTGCACACCGGTGTTGACAAGGCACGTTGTGCATTGAGACCTCAAACTGCAGCGCGAGGTGTGGGAGTTCCCGGTGTGTGGCTCTCCGACGCTTTTCATTGGTATTTGCGCGGCGGCCCCGCCCCCTTCCTCCTCTTCCTCCTCCTCCTCCTCCTCCTCCTGCGGGCTGCGCCGCTCCGCGCGCCGCGCAGCAGCGGGACAGTCCGGCTCACTCGGACCAGACGACGCGCGCGCACGCTGCGAGTGGAAAGATAATTAAACTGGACCCAACGCGACGAAGCTCCCGCCGGTGAGTTGACGTTCAATTCTGACCTGAAATGACTCCTCTGTGTTGTGAGAAGGACGCGCAGTGAGTCTGGAGCATTTTTATTAAGGACTTTATTGTAGTTTCATGGTGAATGGTCGCCTCTCTTGTGCGTCATATTCATTCAGAGACGTTGAGTGAGTTTGCGGGAACACTGGATTTGTTGCGACTTTTTGGTGCATTTTGAAAAATGTACCTGTCAATTTCATCATCCAAGGTATAGCATATTTTATTAATAGTATAGTATATGTTTGTTAAACATTCCTACACATGTAGTTTTTTCACTGTGTTGTGTATCCTCATATAAGTAATGTAGTCAGAAGAGGGAGAAGCAAAAAAAAAAAAAAGAGCTGACTTTTTATATAAATTTGCACATTTTGCGATTACATATATGCAGTGTTGCTTGATTTTCCATCCTGAAGACAGAGATGAATTAAAAGTTGCCGTGTGGAAAAGCCTCCTGCTGACCAGAGAAAGAAAGCAAACATATTTGGTTTCAGATAAGGTAATACCATTGAAATGTGCCTGAAACCGAGCTGTTATCAGACCTGCTGTTAATGGTCGTACTGTAAGTTGTTTTTAGTGTTGCCGGCGTCTCGGATGTCTGACGTGAAACTCAATCCTCTCCGTTCTGTGTTTATATCCAGCAGCAGTATATTCTCGGTCAGAATAAACTCTGCCACGGCTTTGCTTTTTCGTCGCTCTGCCTTGTAATTACAGCAGTTTGCACGACATGACCCATCAATTTGTCAATACATGTGACCAAGATGCGCTCTGATTCAGTGGAACGTGACGGGGTGAAGTTGAAGTTGTTGGCCTTGAGGTACCAACGTACATACGCAGAGACAAACAGACCGCACAGCGCCGGACTCATTACAAGTTGGGGGCAGCGGCCTTTCTGACCCCTCGAGCCTGCCAGCAAGCCACGAGCGAGCCACTCATTGATTAAAGCGCTTGTTGACCTGCTAGAGCTCACCAATAAACACACACAGTGGGGATCAATAAAAAAAACAAAAGCCAGTCAGCTTCTGTGATAATAAAACACACAATCCAATACATGCATTGATGAAATCAGTCTCCCTGACTGTGGATCAGTGCACTGGGACTTTTCCATGTTTAACCGGCTCTGTAATTCCCCCAGTTAGCCTCCCCGGAGTAGGCGTACAGTATATCCTCCTTTAGTTTGCTTTGATATTTCTCAGTCGGCCTCCTGGACGCGCTCAGCCAGCAGCAGATTATTAACACGTGTGTAATATGTTTCCTGTACATCCCCCTCATATGACTTACACTAATGATAGCACTTGATGAAGTAAATGAGTACAGATATTCCCTGTGGTTTTCCTGCCTATTCCTATTCTTTTTTTTTTTTTTTTACCTGAATGCAACATTCCTCTGAGGCGGGCCGTTTGTGACCTTTGGGTGTCATTGACGCAAAAGCAACCAGGAAGGGGTTGTTTGCAGGGGTGAGAACTCTCTGAATCCAGCTGCTGTATTTGTTTTCACACCACAGGGTTTTTTTTCTTCTTCTTCTTCTTTTTCTGCCACACATGATGATGGTGTTGGGAAAACCGCTCCATCACGGTCTGCCGTCACCAAATGGCCACTCACGACTCACTCATCTAACAAGACGGTCCGACATCCCCCCAGTAAAGGAAAACACAGAGTCTTTGGGAGACACATCCATCAAGCGCCTGCTCCTCCCCGCTCCCCATTGACAAACTTAAAAAGTGACTATTTAGCATCTCACTTCAGATATTTTCAGATACAGATGTGATGTTCACTGTGTGGGTGTAAAAAAAAGAGCACTTGTTTGACCCAACCACCATGCGTGTTAAAAAGAGATACATTCATGTCTGGCTGCCGTCCAACATTTTGACTGCATGTGAACTTTTCAGACGATGATTGATGTGGACAGTGATAGTTATACAGTATTTATATATAAAGCTGTTCCCACTGACGCTATACAATAGGAAACTTTAGCGCTGTCGGTGGGAATTATGAGAAGAAAACCAGTGATAGTTTCTCATATTCCAGAGCAAAATCATACTCAGCATGTTGTGTATGTGGACGGTTCAGTCTCTTGGAGATCCCAATAGATACTAGAGTTCTGATTTCTGAGGCCAATATCAATATTTGACAAACTAAACATTAGCTAGTGTCCATAACGTGCTTGCTTTCTTGCTGAGATTTAGATGAAAAGATAAAAATTCTTCATGTCCGCACACAAAATATGTAGCGACAGCTGGTTAGCTTAGCTTAGCTTAGCGCGACGACAAGAAACAGGGTAAAACAGCCTGGCTTTGTCCAAAAGTAACAAAAATCCCACCAACGCCTAAAGAAATATTTACGCACATATTGCCAGCATCTTTAAAGCTCACAAATAATATTGTGCATCGTTTCCCATTGTTCCCAGTCTTTGTGCTAAGCTAACCAGCCATAGGCAAGAAAGCAATCAAATGCATTTTAGAAAAAGTCAAACTCCTCCTTTAAAGGCTTGTGGCTCCAGAGCTGGACATATAAAATGATCCAATCGGTCATGTGCAGGCGTCAATCTGGCTGCAGTGTCACTGAACAGTTAAACCGGCCGTTTAAAACCTCCTATGAATCCTGTAATATCAAAGAGAGAAAGGGGCGAGGGGAGTAGGAGCAAGGGAGAAGAAAAGGAAAAAAAGTTTATGTATGAGCGCAGAAGAGATATAAACTGAAAGCGAGCGGCAACAAAGAGGACAAATTGGGACTGCCAGCTCCAGCAGATGCAGGAAGCAGAGCGCCTCGGAGAGTATGGATATTTGTTGGAGCATGAAAATGTTTTCTTGGCTGAGGAGGAAGTGTAGCTGTGTTTTGCTTGGATCCAGGCTGAGCATGGACGAGGAAGAAGGGAACGTAATTGAAAGTCAAATAGTAAGCCCAAAAAATGTGGCCTTATCTTGTATGTTTGTTCACCTGGTTAGCGGGGTTAGTGAGTGAAAGACATGAGAAGAGAGGCAGAGGGAAGGGAGGGGAAGACCCGCTATAAAACACAAAGTCCATCACTGAAAACCAGAGCCGGGTAAACATTTTTGAGTTAAAGTCATCAAAAGTGAGATGAATGAGGGCGTGTGGGCTCAACAGCTGTTTTAGTGGAGCCCTTTCAGCCTTCCCACGTCGGTCAAGACGCTCAAAGAGAGGCAGGACAGTAGAAGAAGGAAAGAAAAACTAAACAGGGAGGGACAGAAAAAGGAAAACGACAGGAAGGAGGAGAGGAAACACAGGAACGTATCAGAATCAGCTTTAATGGCCATGTGAAACTGCACATACATGGATGGTTACAGGGATATTCAGAGTGAGTGTAAAGAGAAGAGAGAACGAGGACAAAAGGAGACTCAATTAAAGAGAAGACATGAAACAGTCGGAGGTGAAGAAGGAAGAAGGGAAACAGAGTGAGGAAAACGAAGAAGAGAGGATGACAGAATAAAAAAGAGACGGTTCAGACCCAAACGTGGTTTCAATCAGCGCCGATGTTGAGAAGAAGGATGTTTGATGGTCGTAATGGAGAGAGAGACTTCACCGACCGATGCTTTGTTCAGGAATGTGTTCGTACACGCACACTTACACACACACTTACACACACAACATACGAAACACACGGCTCCTATTAGACTGTGGTTACTCTGGTTTATATCCAGCAAAGCCACCTCAAGCAAATACTGTACGTAGTGACATGGAAATATTTTATTGAGCCCCGTCTTTGATGTATGATCGCACCAAAACCCCCTGAATGGTGAGTTGTCCGAAGAAAGCAACTCAGAGCTTCAACAGAAAGATGTACTTTTCTTTTACAGAAAAATGCAATTTTATAAGAGAAAAGAGTTTCCCCATCAACACGGATCGAATCTAATCTACTGAGTTTCCACAGTTATCTCCATCATGTCTATCATTTCTGGCCTCCTCCTCACATCTCGTTCCCTTGTTTCCTCTCTTCATTTAATTAATCTCAGCATCCATTCCTGTCATCTTTATTCCAGCCCAATTTTGCCATCCTCTCCCTTATTTTTTCTTACCCAGCTTCCTGCCATCACTTCTCACCCTCCCTCGCTTAAGTTTGAATTGACTGTCCACCTCCCTGAAGCTCACTTTGTATTTTATCCTCTGACAGGAATCACAACCAGAGGAGCAGCCAACCAGGGTGGTAGCAGCCAGGCCTTGCCCAAAACAGACGCCCTACCGGGGGTAACGGAGGAGATGAAGGATTAGGAGATAATCTGGGGTACGTCCAAATCCCTCCTGTCGAGAGATCTCCTATGCTTTTCTGATATCCAACACCGAGGCAGGCGGGCTGCTCAGGGATTACAGTGTTAAACTTATTACCTATTTAAGACTCAAAACGTTGTGTTTATCTTGTGACGCTTCGCAGGCTATTTTACCTGAGGCCCGAGGGTGCTGGCTGCTGTATTTCTGTGACTTTAACAGAGTAGCAAAGTGCAAAGAAGGATCACAGAGAGGAGGGATGGAAGCATATGTGCAGATCAATGAGCTTTGCCCGGAGGGTCCAGATACATAAGAGGAGTCGGAGCAAGCGACCCCCTCTAAACGCTGGTCAAAGGTCTTCCACCGGATTACAGGCAAAGACAAAATACCAGAGCTTTCAATAAGCACACAGACGGAGTAATTCATGTTCTGTATTCCTGTAAAACTGCAGGTTATCAATCAGAATGAGTGTTTTTTCCTGTTCAACCTTTATATACATGACAAACTCCTTCCCTTATTGTGAAAAGCATAGAGCCATGACGTCTGCGACCGCCGTCACTGGGGAGTTGTAATCAGAGGTGACCTGTTGCTTCAGCACGGTTCATGTAAATGTGCACAAGGTCCCTGCGTGCTCGCGCCATCTTAGATTAAACATCACACCTCGGTATACTGGTCCCCGGCGTCCCTTTGTGAGCCTTGATATGGCTCTGCTCAGTGCTGGTATGTGCCGTGCTTCCTCCCTCTGCGCTCCCAGATGCCCCTCTTAAAACGCCAGCCAGGGGAAGTGGAGCGGAGGGCCTGGGACTGCGGTCAGCAGCAAATTAGAAGGGCTGCCTTGGACCTGACGCAATCCCCATCTCTTGAACCATAGCAGGTCATTAATGAAGCCAGACGGTGCTGTGCAAGCGTGGGAGGCCTGCCGACATTTAGCTGCTGCAGTGGAAAGCTTTAAAGAGAACCAGAGGTCCATGTCAGGGCTGCTTCATGCTATCAAAATATTTTAGAATTGGATATCCATTACTCTGCTGGCAAAGAACAACACATGAGAAATAGCCAATTTCTTTTGTCTGCCTTTGTTACTGACTTACAGCTGTGTATGGAGTGCCAGAAAAACAACAAAAGGAGGTAAAACACTCCCAGTCAAGTCAAAAATATAACTATAAGCATGAATTAATAATACTATCAAATCATAAATACACACTTAAACCTCCAAGGAGGCTGCAAATAATGGCAATGGAAGATAATATAGGCAGAAAAGATATTAGCTAGCCTACTTTCTTAGCATTAGCTTACTAGCTAAAATGCTTTAACTACTGTTAGGAGACTTCATAAAGTAATGCTACAGAGGTTTGAAGTATATGGTTGATTAATATTACCGGCGCAACAGCTAGCTTCAGCTAGGTAGCTCGCTGGAAAAGCTGCTGCTCATTGTCTGTAGCTTTCAGTGAAGCTAGCTAGCACAATGCTCTCATTGCTCCACTGACCATAAACACAGAAAATGTTAATATAAATAGTTGCAATAGGAAATAAGGAGTAGATAAATAAACCAAAATGGAAACTTATAAGTTGAAAAATCGATCGAGCCAGCGAAAGATAAAGTTAATTAAGTTAAGTTAAATTAGTAAAAGATTTTTATTGGAATAAAAAAAAAAGAACATGACTCTTTCCTTTCACACTCAATTTTAATTGTAGTATAATTAATTAACTAATGATCTTTTACTACCGTTGGTCGGTGCCGGGCTCAATACACTGGCATGCTAGCAGTAGGCTACAGTTAAGTAGCGGCAGCGATTTTCTTATCAGGAAATTTGTATTATCTCTTCATGTCTCGCTGAGCATACTCTGCCTGTTTGTAAACAAATCCAAGCCAAGTGAATGAGCGCTGCTGCTTGGCTTCAAAAGCGTGATAAGTGATTTCAGTCACATGTAAAATGAACTTTGTGTAACCTTCATGCCAGACAAAGCAGGACAAAATGGATGCAGGAATTCCCTGAAAGTCCACCCATTTTATGGACGAGAGGCAGTCTTTGGTTTTAGCACAGAGGAGTGACTGTAGTCTAAATTTAGACGGTTCCAGACCAGCGGACCTTTGGAATCTTAAAAAAACCTGCAGGACCGATCGAGCTTAGGTACAGTAGTATATAGGAATGCACCGCTGGATCTCAACGTCCACAGAATAAACTGCAAATATCATCCCTCAAAATGAAGTCCATTCCCAGTCTACATTTTGAAGATAGATGTTTTTCCCCCCGTTTTCCCTCTCAATAGATGGTTCCGTGGTGCGGCCGCAGAACCGCTTGCAGCTGGACTCTATTTCTGAGCTGATGTCGACGGAGCCCAAGCCCAAGGCAAGCGAGGGAAACCAGGCGACCTGACCACACTGCAACTGGTCCGGCCTTCTTCCAGGAACACAACTGCACAGTGTTCTCCTCAATTTATGACCGTTTAATTCAGCCAGCGATGCATAACGCTGAGCTACAAAGAGGGGGACAGTGTTTGGCTTCTATAGGATAAACAGAGATAATAGTCCAGTGAACTATTTGGCTCTGCGGGCCTGGAGTTCAACTTTTCAGAAATTACACAGTTTCAAGATCCTGGAATAACCTTTCAGAGCTATTTCAGGTCCAGACTTTGGACTGCTGAACTGTCAATCATTTTGATACAGATCTAAGAAGAGAAAAGTTCAACTTAACTTGTTTTGTTTTGCCATTCATTGGGATTAAAGGCAATTCCAGACTTAGATATTTGAGAAATATTAAGTCATTCACCTCTTGCGATCATGAATCTTCAGGAAAAGTTGTCCGGCCTCAAAGGTCTGGTCTCACACTCCCACAGCAAGCGCCGCTTTAAAGGCGACCTCACGCTGGACATGATAAGCCCTCCTCTGGGGGACTTCCGCCACACCATGCACGTGGGCCGCGGCGGCGATGTGTTCGGGGACACGTCCTTCCTCAGCAACCACGGCGGCACCGCCAACGGGAGCAACGGGGAAACGGATTCCATCTCCACCCCTGACAACAAGATCGGAGCGTTCTTCTCCAGGACGCTCCGTCACATCAGGAGGGGCTCCGACAACCGATCCACAGGAGGATCCAAGGATCTGTCGCCGTTGTCGCCGCCACCTCCCGTCCTTTCTCCCATCATCAAGAACGCCATCTCCCTCCCCCGGCTGGATGTGGATATGCCAAATGGGAGTCCCACCGCCAAAGTGCTCTTTCCTAGTTCTCAAAGCACGCCAGAGGAGAAGAAAAGCTCTTATGGTGAGTTCCTTTGATTTATTTTTTATTAAATTTTCTACCATCAAACATTTTACATCAACAACTGATTAAACAAATGTGTTTGTTAACGGAGTCAGCCATAGTTATGAACCCAAAGAGAATTATTGACCAACTCTCCCTCAAGGTTTGAGAGTTTTTTAGCATCTTTCCAAAGTTACAGTTTTGGTTGAACAGACAGCTGTTTTAAGCAAATATGCTCAAATGAAACAGATGTACGCTACCACACAACATTGTTGTTCCACAAGTTCCACAAGATGCATTGTGGGTAGTCTATTGAGGCTCCTGTTGGTCTGTCTTTTACAATATTTTGTTCTTCCTTATAATGAATGAAAATTGTTGCTCTTTAACTCTGAGAGATAAAAGGCCATCATTGTTTTTGATTGCTGAAAAAGTGCAATACATCATGTCAACTATTTTTGCCCAGTCATTCAAGGATTAACACTAATGCACCATCGAATCCTTAGTTTCTAAGATTAAAATGAAATGGCACTGTTGCTAAACAAAGAAAACACAAAGGTTAAATGAGTTAATACTGCCGAGAAGTGGGAACCATCTATATGGAGAGCCGCGGTGAAACCCGTCCATCAGTACCAGACAGATTTGACCCAGATGTCCTTATGAATCACCTTGGCTCATAATCCGCAGAGCTCGTACTGATAACAGAGATCCAGACAGAGCTGGTCACGGGCTGTCTGACACACTCAAATAAACATCACACTCACAGCTGATACCTCCTCTTTAGTGTGATGTTCATGTGGATGTAAGCGTTTGGGCGCGATGGCATTTTTATCACTAATCACATAAATCACTCACTTTTGTAGCGATAACTGCAGCCCCTTCACTCCCCAGTAATTAAGCATTTTGACACACAGATGGGAGTCGGCTGGGTTTCCTAAGAATCAAATCCTCCATAGATAGTCTCACGACACTGGCTATCTCTCTCCTGCATTCTCAAAGTGTGTTAATCTGCGAAGTCAGACGCTGTTTTATTCGGGTGATACAAAAAAAACCCCTCCAGACTCTCTGCCCCTTTACGGGCTGACATTGAGAGGCGCAGGGGTAATTTTAGCCGTTTGGGTCATCGTGAAGACGGCAGTGTGCGAGTGTGGGACTTGTTAAGTGATCTGGCAGTGTCGGGATGATTCACTGTTCACACAACTCGGCACTTTGCTGGCCGTCAGCCTCAGACAGGATGTTCTCCGATGGGTGTACACTGCCCCCTGTTGGAACTGTATGATAAACCATGTGACTCCATAATAATCTGAAATATATATTTTGTGTTTGATATAATACATGAGACACATATATATATATATAACTTACATCCTACAGAATGTTGTGTATTGACATCTGTCTTCTCCTCAGGTCTGGAGTCAGGTTTCGTCACTCTGCCTCGTCTCTCCCGCTCTGAGCGTCAGCAGCCGTCCATCTCCCTCCCCACGTCCTGCTCCCCCAACATCCACCGCGGCTCTCTGACCGACCCCACTGACGCCATCTTATCCACCTGTTCCGCCTCCATAACGACCTTCGACCCCAAACCCGCCGCCGCGGCCTGCTCCGACTCCCTTCCCTCCCTCACGTCTCTGGACACCTTCACCTTCGACCTCGGCCCCTCCCTCATGAGCGAGGTGTTCGGCCTGATCGACGGCCACCCGGAGGAGCACGGCCACGCCTGGGAGGGAGAGGAGGCGGGGTCGGCGTGCGGGTTGACCAATGAGGGGTCAGAGATGGACTCGGCGACTATCTCATACGTGGATTCCCTGCTGAGGGAGGACTGCGGGGGCAGGAAGAGCCCGCATGGGGCCGAATGGGAGGAAGAGGAGGCGAACGGAGTCGGGCTTTCTGACAAAGTACCCGATGTGGCGATGGGGTCTCCTGAACGAGTGAGGTTGGAGTTAGGGATGGAGAGTGAGCGGTTTCAGTGTGCCGCAGATGTGCTCGCTCGCCACTACGGCAGCTACTCAAAGGGACGGAGCAGGATGGAGGTTGCAGATTCAGAGATGAAGCCCATCAGCCAGCCACAGAACAAAGCGGCCTACAGTTACATGGACGACGAGGATGAAATCAAAGTCTGAGTGGAAATATATTGACACTACAAAACTGTCTCTGATGTATGACTTTTCTTTAATTCCAATCAAATCAATCATCTTACAGCTTGTTGTGGTCAACAAGGCTGGCTCTTTTGACAGGATGAGCATGAAAACTACAATCCAGTATGCTTCCTATTGGATCCTTTACTTTTATACAATCATGCTTTAAGGATGTACAGTTTTGACGCAGAACTGTCGCTGAATGCATCTAAAAGGAATGAAAGACTTGATGCTCCACATGTCCAAGCCCCGCTCAGAGAGGGAGAATGCTTTTTTTTTTTTTAAACAAAAAGGTGGAAACTTCAAAAGGACTGAAACAAAGAGGAGGCGTGGGAAGAGAGGATGTGCCAGAGAATGTAGATGTAGAGATCGTCTCGAAGGAACCGGCAACATTACACAATGTAGAAGTTACAAAGCCGGTCTTTCACTTTATGCTTTTTCACACTTCCTCGAGGGGAAAAGATTCTCAGTCACTAATGAGAGAGGAAGTTGGGAGTAGTAACATAGATTCAATCTTATTACAACCTTTAGGTCTCCTGACAAGCTCCTGTCAACTCCTTTCACTCAGGAATACTCTACCAGGAAAAAAAGGGAAAGGAAATACAAGTTCTGTAATCTCAGGCCTCATTAGATTAACCAAACATCTCGGTTAATAAACTATATGGATTTATGGGATGTGCTAAGTAATATTTGTATTTGCTAGTTGCAACTGAAGCTTAACCCTTTAATTGCTTTTTTATGCTGCATTCTATAAAAAAGACTCCGTGCACCTTTTATGATTATGAAGTCTGACTCCTGTATACCTTTTCTTTTCTTTTTTTTAAAGAATTGTCATTTATATGTTCTTTTATACATCTGTACATGAAGATATTAAGTGACCTATAAATATGTACTTACAGTATGAGCACCTGCAGTACATAGTGCAATTCACACCCATCCATATGCTGCAGTCAATACCAACTATATATTATAATGATGATAAACAATAAAGCTGTTTCTAATTAGGTTGAAGATGCATTCATGTTCATAGATTCCACAGGTTTAAGGTTTGAAGTCGATTGAAAGGAATTTTCCACCCAAAACCCCTTGAATGTAGACCTGAAAGGTGGTTGTTAAACACTTGTTATTTACATTAAACCTCACATGAATTACATTGTTTTTGTATATTTATGAAAAGATTCATCCTTAAAACACCTTAAACAGCAATTGGAAGGCGGTTCTGGACGGCTGGATTCATTTATTGACGAGCTATTATTTTTGACCAGAAAGTCTCGCTTTCTGGCAATTACTTTGCACTTTGGGAAATTAAAAGGAAATAAAGGGCGTCGGTACCTGAAGAATAAATAAATGAAAATAGTTACAGAAACATTTATAATCCAAACAAAAGTGAGGTAAAGTTGCAAGACAAGAAAACATTTATATAGAAGCAAATAACTATTTGCTGTGTCAAGATATAGTGGAGCAATGTCTACCCGGACAGAGAGCAATCTGCTCTCCCTCAGAGCGTGGTAATCCAAGCTTCTTGCTCCGTTGACATAGCTAGGTCACGCTCTGCGCTGCTCTCGGCGCTAACGGCTCATAACAGCGACCTGGCCGACCAACGGCGTCGGCGTCATGGCGGAGGGGTAGCTCCAACGCCACGGTTCCCCCTCAAGTAAACACCGTTCGCTCTGTCAGCACTTTCGGCCCTTGTTTGCACCGTTCGGCTGTTAGCACGTTAGCTGGCTCAGCTGTCGCCATGTTGAGAGCCGTTGAGAGGCAATCGTAATGCTCTCAATCTCGTATTATGAGCACCTTTAAGCTACGCTATTCAAAGATTATTGACAACACAGACTGACAATATGGAAAAGCTAACATGGTTAAGTCGTAACTTAACAGCGGGGCTGAAAAGCAGATATTTGCTGCTGTTTCTGGTTGACAGTTTAAGGCTCTTTCACCCCCAACCACAGCCAGCGTTGCTAATAGGTGCGGTGCAAGATAAAAAAAAAAGAAAGTGAAACCACTTGAGAACAGCAAAGACAAGATTTGCAGGTATGTTAAGCTAGAAAATCCACACGCCGTGGTTCTCTCACTGCGCTAGAGAAGGAACCGCTTTCACCTGTGATGGTGGTGGAAGTGGTGGAGGGCACTTTGGGGCTTTGAGTCCAGGCTTTTTCGGAGGGGGCTTTCTAACGATGGTCGACTGAGCTCGGGGCGCGGGTGTCGGCTGGCTTGCTGTGTTCACCGCTGCCGGGGCCGTGGTGGGCAGAGGAGGGGCCTGGAGCTTTGGAGGTACTGAGGGTCTGGAGTAGTGAACTGTCACCTGCTCGTTAGCTTGGTTAGCTTTGGTCGGGTTGAAGGATCTCTTTGCTGCAGGGTGAGAAAAAGTGGGATTGTGAGGGTGTCATCTGAGAGCGGACAGATTAAGACAAGGGCGGTAAGATATTGCCGCGTAACAGACATAGTTTTCTGACTCTACGGCTCTTCTTCAAACTTTAGCATTGCATTATTTTAGCATACTTATCCCGTAATTGTCAATGTTTAGGAAAAGTTACATCATTTTACTTTAAATAGAATTTATGAGAATGCATAATATTTAACATACAATGTAAAATACCTCAAAATAAAATAAAATAATGAAATACATTTTATTTTGTCAGTCTATAACCACTATTCTGCTTTCAAGTTGAAGGACTTGAAGGAAGTTTGTCTGACTGGCTGCTGCTGAATTATATTTTGTGAGAAAAACAATCCTGAAAAACAAATTACTCAAGTTTGGAAAATCTCTTTTGTAGTCAGACAAAGATATCAGAATGAGAAGCCTTACAGTAAGGGAAAGTCTTCCAGCCTCCAGCATGTGAGTGAGGCCGTTACCACGATGTGAGAGATGACGCATTACCCTGGAGGTTTATGTTTTGGTCAGTGGTATGAGACTTCCTGTTTCCTGTGTACTTTCCGGTTGTTGGAACAAGAGCAGTAGATTTATTTTCTCTCTGTCAGCTTGACCCAACAAGCCACCACTTGGACTTCGTAAGAGGAAACGTGGTAGAAGTAAATAATGTGTACAGGATATGACACAATAGAGGTAACATATAAATGATGTGCTTCTGCCCAAAAACAAAAGCTAATGAAGGGGGGTGTTTCTGTAGGAAAATATGATTTGGGCCACTTGAAAGGTCACTTCACCATTTCACATAGTTCAGTTGACTTCTCATGAGGAGCACCACGCAGCCCGTAAGAGCAGATGAACGACCTCCTGTGGCTCTGACGAGTCTGAGGAAATGACACTGATGATGTCATAACTATGTTTTACATGGGTTGCAAGCTTTAACCTTGCAGCGAACTTGAGGCGATATGTTTAAAGCACAAACGTATCGCCTCAAAACATGGGTGTGTACCAGGCAGGAGGGTTGTAACAAAAGACATAGTTCAATTGCATTATGGGAAATGCCGGAGCCAGTGTTTTTTAGACTTGGCCAGCACTACTAGGAAGTAAAAGTCATTATCTCGGCTTCTGCTGCTTCCATTTTGACCATTTCTTTTACTAATATGTCTCTTGTGAGACCCCCGAAGGTTAATGCTAAAATGCTGGAGTGCCAAAACAATTCAGCATCTCGAGGTTTGGACAGCCATTGGACACATTGGACTTACGTTTATATGGTGAGGTGATTGTTACAAAAGCTCTTGGGGAGTCTGGAGGAGCCTCCAAAATCGACTCCAGTTGGCCTTGATCCGAGCACTGCTTCTCAGTGGGACTCCTGATCTGACTTGAGCTCGCCGCCGATCTCGCTGCTTTAGGAAGTGCCGTTGGGCCACAGCCGGCCGCCGTGCTGGTGGCCACCACGGGGCTGGGGTCGAGGGAGCACGAGGTGCTGGATGTTAAGCGTTGGTGCGTTGGTGCCGCTGTGTCGGCGACCTGGTTGGTCCATGTGGAGGTGCCACTGCGACTCAAAGAGCCGGACTTCACCAGGAAGAAGCCAACACTGTCCTGAGAGGCTGTGCTGATGGAAAGAAATAAACAAGAGTACTGGAATGAGCTCCCAACCATTTCAAATCATTACCTGTTGCTGCTATTTGGAGCCACTAGTGTGTAGACATAGCACAATGTGCGAACTCTGTCTTCACAGAGCGGTACCTGTTTGTCTTTGAGAGAGGGAGGTGATACGAGGAGCAGGAGGAGGCCGTGGAAGAGGAGGACGAGACCGATCTGTTCACTTTCTCTTTTTCTGAGCTCTGAGACTGGGAGAAGGGAGCTGGCATGGACGCATCCGGGACCTCGGGAAGGTCTGGGATCTCAAAAGAAACAGCTAACCAAAACAAGAAAAAATAACATTTATGAGTGATACATCAAACATACAGCTTTTTATTGAAGTATCAATTCCAGGTTATTTGTTTAGTTATGGCCATCTTTCCAATTAGTAATAACATCGTTGGACTTATGAGATCTTTCAGGTGCGCTCAAACAAGCAGACAAGTTTTAAACAAACCCAAATGTCAGCTAAATGTTTTTGGAAAAGTAACATTACAACTGAATATAACTCAAAGCTAAACAATTATCAGAGTTTACAGACAGACTTCCTGGTTCATCTTTGACTTATTTGCAGTAGTGGTTAGTGTTTCCTGTCCAAGGTGACCACATAAAATTGTTCGGATTAGCAGTTTCCAAAGTGCTAAGATTAGTGAAATAAAAAGAAATAAGCAATACATATAAAAGTCCCCAAATAAAAACCTGTTTAATATGCACATCTTACAGCCACTACATGTCATAGCAATGTTTGGTAATAATATTTAAACATGTAAAACAAATACAGGGACATTCAGGTGGCACCTGCATCAATACACAATGATGATTGTGTTCTGGTCTAACTTTTAAATTTGCATTTTTATTGTGTGATTATAAGGTACATGTTCCTTAAGAAATCTATGCATTAACAAGGTGCCACAAACTCATTATGTACCACTAACTAATACATACACAGTTGCACAGAGCGTGGCATCAATAAGGGCCGACAGCTCCTAGAATTTATTAATTCGGCCTGATTTTTACAAATGGTCCGATCATTTGACTCGTTGTAGCGATGCTGCCATGGTATTTGATCCCAGCGATGAATTTACAATGTTATCATAATCAAAAGAATAAATTAAATTAAAAGGCCAAGCTAAAAATTTGAAATCCGATGTCCCGTAAAGAGTGTACATTTGTGTTCGTGTACCTTCGGGGAAGAGGCTGGAGCTGTACTGGATGAGCGGCTCAATGACCGTCACCACTTGGACTGAAGAAGCCGAGGCCATGTCAAACAGAGCAGCTTCCCTGAAGAGGAAAAGACGGAGGACATGTGGGACAGACGAGGGCTGCAGAATGTGGTGACTTCAACTCTGGTCAAATGTGTCTGACGAAAAGTAATGTGTGATGAAAGCAGTGACTTTCTCCAACCATGAAGACAAAAGTGTCGCTGAGGAAAGACACGCTGCCCATTTAGGTTTTTACCACTGAGAGTATTTCAGCAAACCAAACACGCACTTCCTGAAACGTGTCAAACGTTATAAAAAATGCTACTAATAAAGCGTAGTCCATCTGTCACAGTTCATCTGTTAACAGGATGCTGCGGTTCAGGTCCACGGTTGATGAAATCTGTCGCCCAATGCTCGTCGCTTTATAATATTAGGACACAGAGGTGAGGAAAGAGGAAGCGCAGGCAGGACGGGGGAGCCTGTGAATGCAGTAAGGTAATAGTACATGCAGGGTGGAGGCAGAGGGACGATCGGGTCACTAATACGCACCCTTCAGCCCGTGGCCAGAGCAGGTTGGGCCCCAGCACGATGGCAATGTTGCTGGGTGTCATTTTGTTGACGGCCTGCTGCTCAGACAGCAGAGACAAGAACTGGACCAGATACCTGACGGGGAGGAAGAGGAAACCATGGAGGACTGCAGGGCGGTAGTCACAAGGGAGCATGTGATTCAGGAGAAACAGGAATGTGCACAATGAGGCGGCCTACACACACCTCAGGTTGTTGTAGTTGTCTGGCGGCAGTTTCTTCAGTAGCACTCTGAACTGCTCCAGCTTCTCCGTGGGGTCTTTTTCGCTGTGAAGAAAGAGATCTAACTCAATGAGAACGGACTTAGAAACGGAGTTGAAATGAAAATCATGCAGTGTAGATGTCGTACACACCCTGCTGCTTTGAACCAGTCAGTGTAAAGTTCAAAGGTCAAAAGAGGTTCGGGAAGTTCTCGCAGGTAACTCTTCAAAGCTCCTGTCACAACACAGTCGGAGAACACATTAAAAATACAAAGAAAAACACATAAATGTTAAAATATTGCCATGATATTTGCTGTTTTCCCTCACTGCTGGTAAAAGGAGAGGTGCTTCTCAACTTATTAAGAACTTGTATATTACTGTTCTAAAAATTCTCCAGCACACAGGAAATAAAGCATTTACAATTACTGGAAGCTGCAGCAGTGGCTGTATTTGGATACAGACACAAACACAGAAGAGGAAGTGGGGAGTTGGAAAGAGCCGTGAAAGTCACGTTGACTGAACAGATGAGGAAGAGTCCCCACAGCAGAAACTCCAACTCCATTATGAGGAAATTTAACAAAAGAAAAAGTGGAAATATTCTCACCGGCCACTGCATGCGGGTCCATGCTGAACTCGCTGTAGTCAACCAGCTCATGATCCAAACAAGTCTTCAGCCTCTTCACCACTGAGGCGGCGGCCGCCAGACGGAAGAGACCCTGAAGGACGAGGGGGAACAAAACAAAGATGGAGGAAAAGAAGAGATTTCATTGGACCGCAGGGGAAAGTCTTCAGTCATGCCCAGAGCAGAGCTTATCAAATACACTTAACAGGCCATTAACAGCCTGCAAAAGATTACATTATCTGCATAAAAAAAAATTAACATATAACTTTTCCTGAGCCTCTGCACATCCTTCACATTAGATATGGAAGTGTAGTTGTGTGTAGATGTATCATTACCTCCACTGCTGATAGTTAACAACTGACTAAGAACTAATTAAACGTAATATTATACTGGTGGCTTTCTATGGGGATCTGGTTTGGGATCCACAGGGTCACTGGTTTAAGTCCCTGTACGGAGCATGGACTGATAGCTATCGAGCTGTCCTTGAGCAAGGCACTGAGCCCTCAACTGCTCAGGGCGTCGGCCCCTTCACTGGAACATCTCTCCATACAGAAAGCAGAAGTATAGGTCCTGTGTGTGTGTGTGAATATGTATACTGCACATGAAAATAGAAAAATGAATTTCCCTCTTAATAGGATACCCTCTTCTTCTTATTTTTTCTTTCTCTATTCATAAAGCACCTACTGTAGCGAAGAGCCCAACGCTGCAGAGATTACTTCCTTCTGCATTTCAATGTGTAATATTTAGGTTGATGATCATTAAATCCTCACGTAGGCTCCTCCTCTCGGTCCTACCTCCTCAATCATGCCCGTTCTCAGCAGCATGTGAACACACTCCTGGATGGGTGCAGCGATTTCTCTGTTGCTTCGAGACAGGTGGGAGAGCAGAGGCTCCCCGTAGACCTTCTGACTCGAGAGGCTGAGCAGCGGCCCTGCAGGATCAGCACACCCAAGAAGTCAGAACAGAAAAACCCCAACGGCAGCGCGGCAAAGCGAACCGGTGCGGACTGACTTCCAACCTTTTTGACTGTGATTCTCTTTGAGCTCGCTGATGTTTTTGTTCAGGAACTCGTGTGAATGTTTGTGATATTCCGCTTGCAGCTCGAGAAGCTTTGGATGGAGAAACAAGAGAGGTGCATTTGGTTTGGAGTGCGCACTTAGAAGAAGAAGAAGATGGAGAAGAAGAAGAAAAAAAAGAACAGGCTATCACAACTCACGCGCATGAAGTAGTTAGCGTAGTCGTCTTCTTTAGTCGCAAAGTGATACAGATCTGCAGAGTACTGGTCCTACAGAGACAGAGAGGTCAAAGGTCAAGGCTACCGTACTGATTACACAGGTGCACTCTGCCACGGGGGGGGGGGAATGCTTGCTACAGCCACGGTGGCTGTAAGAGAAACCATCGGCACCTTGATGCTCTCCAGCCTTCTCCAAGCTTCTTCCACCTCCTCCCTGAGCCCGTCCTGCTTTGTCTGGGGACCAGTGCTGGCTTGGCTCCTGAACACACACACACACACACACACACACACACACACACACACACACACACAGAAATGAGTGTGATTAGTATTCGCTACTCTGTTGGTGGATAAACTGTCACGCTGACGGTGGCACTCACCTGGTTCTTGCGTTGTTCCAGTCTGTCGTGAGCTTTGCAAACTGCTTCTTGTTCTTGAGAATCTCTGGTAAATCATCCTGGAAGAGAAAGAAAACATTAAACGGGGAAACTCCATTTGAATTGAGTGGTTCAAAAGCTCTTTGATATCAATGTTTTATATTTTGTCAGGCATTGACTCATGTGCCTACTTTGCACTTGGGGAAAAAAAGAAGAAGAACACAAACACCCGATCAACACAATGCAATGCAACACCGCCATCCGTCATGTGTGCTCTGACAGCGATGTCGTGCAGCTGTCGTGCAGCTGTCGTCGCACCTGCGTGCTCACGGCATGGTTCACATGAAGTCTCTCGCCGCTACGAGACGTTCTCACCTCGCTGAGCTTGTTGAGCGGCTCCAGAACTTCCTTCTCCACCTTCATCTCAAAGTCTGCCAGCATGCTGGCCAGCATCTTCTCCATGAAACAGCACATCTCCAACACCCTCCTGCAACACACACACACACACACACACACACGGTCAACTCCTGTCTTACATCAGACGGATGTCACAACTAAAAACTAAAGAAACCGAAAAGCCCTGAGGGTTTCACATGACAGCAGCCAACACCATCAGTCAAGAGTTCAGGTTCACAGAGGGAGGAAGAGGAGGACGGGCGTCACCTGATGGAGGAGTCCGCATCAAAGTCCTTGAGGCTCTCTGCCATGCTGACGGACAGCAGCATCAGAGGCAGCTTTTTCTGTGGAGACAGAAGCAGACCAAACGCCTCTCAGTAAGCCACTCTTAACGTTTTGGGACGCGTCCGCGCGGCTGCAGTCGTTGCGGTACCATTCGTTTCTCCGCCTCCAGGCCCGTCTGACTGTGCATGCAGCCCTGCAGCTTCTTGTGCAGGACCTGAGCCGCCTTCTTGGCCGGTTCCACCCGCTGCTCCACCTTCAGCCAGAGACACACGCGACGAGCCGTTAATCCTGTCCCCTTTTTCTTCTTACAACGTCATTAGCTTGTGTTTTACTCAACATGAGTCATGTTGTGGAGATGTGTTATTAATGCGCTTTTTCTTTTAGATGCTGCGGTGCTTTGTGGCGATTGTAATCATGACTCAGGAAGAAATCTGTAATACTGAATTTAAATGTGTGCCGTACATTTCCTCTAACAATGATTGATGTGAAACTGAAAACAAGTTCATTCACAGTAGAATTTCTCTTTTTCTCACCACGACCAGGTCCTCTTGTAGCAGCTCAGTGGCATCTTGTGACCTGCAGAAATGTTTGTTCAGTTGGTTAGTGTGTATATGTAAACGACCCTGATGTCAAAAACAACTCAAATATCATTTTATTCACCAACTCTCGGCAAGAAAACCAAAAACCTCCCACAATGTCAAACAGTTGTATATTCTCCGTCATGAAGTGAATGTCTCTGTTTGTACGATCTTTGAGATAAACACATTTGAGGACATGTAGATGCACTCTTAAAGGGTTTCCTAAGAGTTGCACAGACGTGATGTTTCGGACAAAAATGAGTGTAATTTAATGAGAACAAGTTGTGGCTATTGATCATATTTAAGATTGATTTAAAATGGAACATACAAAGAAAATAGGTGATCCAGTTTTTTGAAAGTTTCAACTGCACATCAACTGTTTTCATACAAAGTATGAATGCTTTCTTTCTTTTGATCCCCATAAAAAACAAATGCTGCTTTCATGTGCTGGTGGGACAGTCTGAGGTCCAGGACTTTATTGATGCCTTTAATCAAATGAGAGTCAAACATACAACCACTGCAGGGACTTTGCAGTTTGAATTTAAAGTACACCTCTTCTACTCGGACATTTTTAGGCCTGACCGACAAGCGAGCATGAAGCCAGCGACCGAAACCTGGAGCGTGAGCGCAGCGGTCGATGTTTAGCGCGTCACCTACCTCTTGCAGAGGAGGTGAAACTGCCTCCTCTGCAAGCTCTGCGAACATGGAGCTGGTGTCGCAGCGAAAGGAAGCCCGGCCCAGTTCTCAAAGAGGTCAGAGGGGCTCTAAGCAGCACCTCCAGGGTTTAGTTTCGTATTTCCTGCAGTGAGCACCTGCTGTTTCAAAACATATGAAGAAGAATTCCCCAAAGGGTTTGACGTTGAGTTCCTTTTTTTTTCTTCTGATCTCTGATTCTCATTTTCGAAACGAATGCACACAATAGTCGCATTACACCAGAGCGTGTGAGCTGGAGTGTTGCATGCTTTACAAGGAAAGTAAAAGTGTGTGTGTGTCTGCAGAGGTGTGTATGTCTCAACTAATAGTTTTGTTCAGCGGCGATTACTCCCTGATGTATCAGAATAAATGTGTCGTCAAAAAGGTAACACTCTTCTATTCATACATCACGTACAGTACATGGAAATACTTTGAGTGGGTGCGCGTCTTTTATTTTTGTACATTGTGTGTTCGTCTCATCAAACGCTCGCCAGTACAAACTGTTAACTGGGTGCTGCCGTGCTAAGTGAAGCCCACGGTGCACTGCTGCAGATGCACGCTGTGTAGGTCTATTATTAAGTGCGTCAGAGGTCGCGGCAGCACGACACACGCACACACACACACACACACCTGGTTTGAGCAAGTTTGTTCTGAGAAAAAGGGTGTAGATGTGTGACTCTGTCACACATCTCGTTTATAAAATGTCAGAGGTGTTCGACCTCATGGAATCAAACTGTCACCTGTTGAGGAAATTGCTGAAATTTCAATTTTCAAAAAGTTGCAACAAATTTGTTCTATTGTTACAAAATTGAACTTTGAATTCAACAATTCCTCGAAGCCCAATATTGTGCTGAAATGAAAAACCCTCTCCAGTGTCTCAGGAGATGAAGCACAGGAGCTCCAGGGCTTCAAGAAAGTCCATAAAGTTTTCTGGATTTAAGGAAAAATAAAAACCAGCCTTCAAAGTTTGTAGAACTGAAACGATCCATCCCTGCTCAACACCCATAATCCTGAGATTGTGTGGATTCAAATGCCTTCAATTCATTCAAATTCAAATGATTCCTTATTTAACGAGAGCCACCGCAGCTGGCGAGCAACCGTTAGGGGAAGAGGGCACATGAAAAAACAAAATGTGATACGGTTGCACAAGTAGGGAAGAGTTGAGAAAGCAGCCACGCGAACTCCGTTATCGATTTACAGCTAAATCTACGTAATCTGACGACATTAGTCTCCATAAGATACCGATCGTACGGAACCAAGTAACGCGCAGCAGCAACACCACTCAGCATCGCTCATGAATTCAACTCTTTATTCATAAGAGGAGGATGATGTTTTTCCTTCTGCAAACAGTTTTAAAATGAAACTTTTAAAATCAATCAACCCCATCAGATGTGGGTTCACACGGGCCTCAAGAGCTCAGTGTGCATGAGCCTCGACGCGCTCACGACACTTTCAATGCCACATCTTCGCGGGAGATGAGTATCACAGCCAAACACTTACTTTGCCGCGGAGCCAAGCTGCTTCAGGATGCTCAGGGACTGCCGCAGCATGCTGGCTGTGGAGTCCGACCCTGCTTTTTCCTACCCGGCTCTCTCCTTCCTGCTCGGCCCCTGAAGATATCCTGCTGCAGAGGCTGTGGCTTCACATCGGGGGGAGAGAAGCTGCACAGCGGTCGTTGTGTCAAGCAGTCTCTTCTGGTTTCAGGAGGGTGCTCTTGAATCACATTGAACACAAGTCAGTGAATGAGGAAGTCGCACTGTGAGGCGTCTGTGAGGGGGGAAGAGAGATTTGACTGTCACACTATGATTTAAAAGTTATCCAATAACGACACTCCACTACTGCTGTGTGTTCACAGCGGGTCATTTGGTTTTTTATAGAGGTGTGACGACACAACGGTATCGTTATGCAGTTTTCCAGACAACAAGGAGTGATAGATCTGCGTGTAATCATCCTGGATGGTAATAAAACAGACGCACATCTCATTAGAGCGAAACAAACCTCTGGCAGGCAGTGGTTAGGACATACTTCTGTAAATGCAAACAGTGTGTGCTTAAGAATTAAAAGGATGTGAAAAGACCAAAAGAGGAAACTGTCATTGCTGCTGTTTGTGGCCATTCTTTCTCTTTTTTTCAGTCAGTTTAACTAAGGAAGGCATTTTCTGATCTATATGAATAGATAGATAGATAGATAGATAGATAGATAGATAGATAGATAGATAGATAGATAGATAGATAGATAGATATATATATTTGACCCCACATATCACTGTGTATATTAGAAATATATGGGACTAATCAAATCAATGAACGGCTATTTAAATGAAGGATGAAATGGTATCTAAAGCAGAATTTCAAAAAGAAAAGTCACGGTTAAACTTCAACTTTCTCTTTATAATAGTGTCACACATCCAGGATGTGATGGGAGGAGCTCACCTGCACACCCGTACCGGCTGAGTCACGCCTCCGCAGATGTCTGAGGGAAGTCATCACGAGCGCTTCTGTATCCATCTTTGGTTTCTGGTGAAACGCCATCCGACCTGAATTCCACCGCATTGCTGAACGTCATCCTCTTCAGATGTTGGCAGTCGGCTGCGCGTCGAGAGCGGCTCACAGATGTTTAGGTGGCGGCTGCGTGTTGACCACGAGGAGCCTGTCAGGCGCTGCGGCCTAGTGGTGGCGACAGCTAAATGCACACACACACACACACACACTTCTGCCTATTTTTGTTTGGAGCCGCGTACAGAAATGTTAGTTTATATTGTGGTAGTGCTCAATAATTTAGTGGATTCACCGTTTGTTTTTTTGGCTTTTCTTTGGTGAGAGGAAAATGTTACATGTGGTCAAGAGCACTCCTGTTGGATACACAATTTAAATTTGAGGAAGAAAAAAAAAATCAGGTCTATCGCGTAATCAAATGTAGATGACATGTTTAAAGTTCTTGTTTTTAAAACCTCTTTTTGGGGGGCATCGCCCCTGATTCTTGGGCATAATAGTGTTTATGTGGCCAATAAACAATTGGCAGTGCAGTTCTCCAATTTAAGATCTCGTGGGATTATTCCTTCACACCTGGTTAAAGCAGATTTGTAAAGTTACGAACGTTTGGTGAAGCTGGAGTTGACTGCTCTTATTTTTGTTTAGCAAACAATTAAGAAAAGATAAATATATAAGATAATGTTGCTGCATGAGATGTCATACTGGTTAGTTTTTCAGAGTGAGAATAGTTTTTGGATCCTTGTTTTTATTGTTATTCGTGTCCTTCACTTCACTGAAAGACACGTAACAGAATAAACCAAAACTACAAATTCCAGCAGCTTTAGGAGAGGAACTGAAAAACACAGTAATTTATCTATTAATGAATTTATTTTTAAAAAATGACTTCAAATACATTATGGAAAACTTGAGATCCTTTCTTCCCCCCACCGTGACATTTCTCACACTTCAGGGTTTTCGACGGTTTGTTCTTTAAGCCGTTTCCATGTTTTAGGGAACACCGTTTTCCTGATGAGTGCATTTCCAAATTCTCCACACACTAAATAACTCGTTCATCATGTACACCTGTGCAGACTAAACATTACAAACGCCCTGCAGTAAAACCGCTCTTTGTGATGTTTAGCATTTTGCGTTTTAATTTTATTTTCGGAAACTTACTAGCGATGATGTAAAGGATTCGATTAGACTGAGTGTACCTAATAAACTAACTCGGTGTAGGTTCTTTGTAGGACTTTAATCACAGGAGAAAGACAGTGAACGGGTCTTGTGTAAACTTTGTAAAGGCAACAAAAGACACAATCCCTCCTATAGAACCACAGAGGACCCCAACAGAAAGAAGGCAGGCCGCAGTTACTGAGGCGGTTTGGGACAACGCTTTCCAACACTGATGTTCAACAACTTAAAAATGCTTATTAAGGGCAATTCAAGTAATATTCCAAGTGCTCTGAGCAAAGGATTACGAAACCTGTTCTGAAACACTTTTGAACTGACAGCAATAAGATGATTCAACTGAGCAAAGTGTAAATTTGGAGAAATGATCAATGAAAATGCTAAATAAACTCCTGTAATAGGAGGACCAATTATTCTAACTGTAAATCCTCAATTGAAAAAACGTGATAAGAAAATGGCAAAAATCAACACCAGGAGGCGAGCGAAGAAAGATATTCATGTTTGGATGCTGCAGGAAAATAAAAAATAAAAACTCAAATCTTTAGAAACTTATACCAATGTCTTGTGCAAAATATCCACAAATCCTAAATTACATTGTATAATTCTTATATATCACTTTATCCTTTGAATAGTGTTCTTTTTCTCCATCTGTCACTGATTTGCCTTCTTACAAATTAGGCGAGATGGAAGGAAAAGCACCAACGATATCTCCATGCACGCTGACTTTAAAAGCTTATCAGTCATTAAGTAAACTTGTATTAGGTAACGGTGTACAAATGTTTGAATCAATGGAGAAAAAAAAAATGGAAATAACTTCAGCAGCTTCAGAATTAAAATCCTGGTGTGTGGGAAAGAGTAAAGAGGCAGTGAAGCACTTGGAAAGCCCGCGACTGTCTCTTCTTGAGGAAGAAAACTAGAGGCATCCCAAATGTTGCATTCCTCTTCAGCTCACTTCGATCCACCCGTTTTTCCCGTCCTGACCACACTGTTATGGAAGACCCACGCCCCTCTGATTTGAAATGAGGGACAGGAGTTCAGGATCACCCCTGATCTGATGCCACTCGTATTGGTCCCCCTCCCTGTTGTCCTCCTCCAGATCTCCTTCTCTCTCCATCCTTCTGAGACTGAAGTGCATGTTGAAGCTTTCAGATGGAGGACTAGCGCTTTGCTTTGGGGTCATCGTCTTTATCTGATAAAAACATAGGAAGCAAGGTAGAGAATAGTGTAAGGCTCCAAACACCATGTGTAGCACACAAGCAAATGAGTGCTCAAAGTCTCAAAATCCCAAAGTCTGCTGTTGGAAATTATAGTAAGAGTAAGTGCTGCAACACCCAGAAAAGGCCACAATGTTGATCATTCAAATGTTAATAACTGACCACCTGTCACTGTCACATAAGTGAATATTCTTCCATTATCGTGGACACGTGAGGACCATTGTCTTGGAAAACTAATGTCATGTTGAACGTAATCTCCTCAAATAGCCCAAGCTTAAACTTAAACGCATATGCATTTTCTGGCTTTGCATGTCACGACACAGTAAACATCCAGTGCAGGTACGAACAGATCTAAAACAAATCCTTAAGCTCCACAATCGGTAGCTTTTTGCATTGGCGCTCACCTTACTGGTGACTGAAAGCAGTACAATTACATCTTTGTCCTTTATCTTATGTCTTATTGACTGCATCCACATTTGTCTTCTTAAAGACACATGAGCTTTCAGGCATTGTTTTCTTCTGTTTGCTAGCAAACCAATGTGAAAAGAAGGCGTCTTCACACAATGAGAAGTCAATAGAGTGCGATTAATTGTTTTCCCCTGCGGTGTGCACGCGATTTATTGGGCTCTGTTTCTATGCAACATGCTGATTAAAAGCACAAATTCCACTTTTAGTCCACAAAGTTTTAATTTTACAGAACTGTTTGGTATGTCAATTGTTGTTTTCCTCACCTTTCTTGAGATCGTCTCTCTTCTTGGCAGCATCCTCCCTCTGTTTCTTGATGATGGCCAGTCGGGCCAAGTCAGCCCTGGCCTGCTCAGTCTTCCCTTCAAGATGGAGCTTCATGTAGCGTTCCTTTGATTTCTGCTTCTCTATCTCCTCTCTGACAGAGAAAGCGGAAGGGCATAGACATAAGATACAATAATACTCATCAAGATAAAATGCCTGGTACCAACAACATTGTACATTTTAAGAAGCTAAACAAAAAGGTAACTAACACAAATTCAAACATGTATTTTCTCAGTGCCTCCTACCGTTCCCTGCGAGACAGCTCTCTGGGAGCAGTGACATCTACCTCGGCCACCTTCTTGCTCTTCTGAGACACACGGTTGGGATTTTCAATCTCGATAAGCCCCTCCACCCCACTCCTCTTTCTGGACTGTGTGCAAAAAGAAACACCTTTGTAACACCAGTGAGACAGGAAACCATCATTACAGAGCTTGTAGGTCATGGCAGAGGTTGATAAACTTATTTGTCTATGTGCTACTTAACATAGCTATTGTTTTGGTGCAGTTGTGTCCTTCAAAAACACATTTTATTGCTCTATGTACATTTTATTATTCCCTTGGGCCTCCCTCTGCCAAAAGCAAACAATGTTAAAGGAGAATATTATTAACAATGATAACAAAATGTAAGCTTAAATGCATTTTTAGCAAGATTGGATGTGATGCAAGTCCTTCAACCCCAGCAAGTAGTTTTCCTTCAGTTAACATTATGCCCCTTCCCTCACTCACATCGTTATCGTCATCACTGCTGCTCTCTTCATCGGAGTCTGCAGAGTCCACCTTCTCTGCATTAGGATTTTCTTCCTGTTAACATCGACATTCAATTAAAACAGGCGTTGATTAAAAGTAACTCTTATGTCTGCAACAAAGTCATTCACTCACCAACTCTTTCTGCGCTTTCATCTGTCTGTCAATCTCCTCTGGGTTGCTAAATTGCTTCCCTCTGCCCTTGTGGCCCCTTTTTCCTGTAAAACACAGATGTAAGAGTAGTTAGTAGAAAACCACCTGTATCCGACTGGTTTTAAGTTTGTCGTTCAACAAGGGTTAGGGTCTGCAAACTACAAAGTCACTGAATCATTTTCAGGACAGGGAAACAGTTACAGTCAACAACAGTAACAACTTTACAATGACATATGCCTATATGTGGCCCTTGATAAATACTGCCTTGGTGACGCATGTTGTTGAAATTTGAGCGGCCTGTGCTAGATAGACACCAAGCCAATTTCGTCAGTCAGAGGATGATGTAATATTAGATGGCGTTATGTGGCGCAGGTATAGCTGTTTTTATGTACAGCATCGGTAGCTTACGTGGACACACCACATCTCCAACTACCTCTGAATCGCAGATATCAATACAAATCAAACTTGGAGTTAGAGTTAATTTAAGATGCTGTAGAGTGTGAAATGAGAGAGTATGTGTGTGGTGGGAGATGACTCACACATGACGCTCACTGAGGGCCAGCTACGCCAGCAAATGTCATGGCTAGTGAGAGTTAGATAACGCTTATATAGAGATCGGGAACATTTCATCAACATACTTGTGAACAGCTCTGTTTATAGTAACAACCGGCATCTGCTGGGAATTAAAATAACCGATAACACTATGTTTACACTATGTTAGCGGTCTCCTGTGCACATGGTAACAATGGCAGTTACACACATATGGCCCAAAAGCGAAGCAATCAAACCCTTTAGATACCGATTTTTCCAACAAGTGTGCATGTGGAGACACTATCTTCTGACTGTTGGGACACGCCACGTCCTCTGTGAATCGTTTTAACCAGCATACACAACATGCTAACAGCTAGCGTTAAGCATGTGAGAGTTCATACTTTAGCTAACAAGTCGCTAGCTACAATTAGCTTGCTAAAAATTAGCATGTCACATTTACGTTAATAATACTTACCGCCTCGAGGCATTATTAAAATTCAAGTGTATACAAATGAAGTCCTGTTCGGTATCGCTGAATAATCTGACAGTTGTACAAGCCAAGCCGGCGGGTTAAAGTGCTGAAAGTAGAGGCTAGACACGACTTCGTCTCTCCCGCTGTCGGAAGCACAACCGTCGAAACGCTGCAATAACTGCAACCGCCTGCGCATGCGCAGTTAGAACGATTAAACCAATCGCTGCAAAGAACACTTGACTGACATGCGCATCTACCAATTAGGCCTTACCGAACAAATTTAACGCCGTTCCAGAATATGATCAATTACAGATCTATTTCAAGAAAAAAAAAAAAAAAGGGAAATTATATCCTAAACAAATATTGAAATTACAAACTACATTTTTACATCACTACAATAATTACATCAATTAATAGTATTGTACATATTAATATGCACCAGAAATATTGGCAATGAATAATTATATAAATAATACGATAAAATAAACAAACTATCCTGGTTTGTAAAAAAAAAAAAACAAGCGCAAACACTTCACGATCATGATCTCAAAACGATGATCTAGGATTTGTTCCCCACGTCAAAAATAACATTTGTAATTACTGTGATTATATAAATGTTATGTACATTTGGTCAATTTGATAAGTTGTTAAGGTAATATAAAAACAACCTGTGAATGACAATAATGCCACACTCTCTGTGATGGATTTTACTTTTAATCTGAATAGAAAATACAATAAATACAAAAAATGTTGGCCAGTACTTGCCATACAGATGTAGAAATAATGCTGATAATGCTCTTTCCAGATTTACAGTTATAAATGTAGAACATAACAAATACAAGTAGACAAAAATCTGTTTAAGGTGTACCTGCTTTTCCAATTAAATACACGCAAAGGTCAAACCTACAAAAATCTAAATTATGCAAAAAATATGGGCACTTGATTCTGTACGTACAAGCAAAAAACAAAAACAAAGTAACAACTTTTTTTTTAAATATTGTAATTATCAGCATCAGATCGGATTTGTCATTTCTTCCTTCGATGTTGAGTCTTGATATCTTCCACTTCTTTTTCTATTAGGTGGTACTCCACAGTAGTCTCTGTCAGCTATAAGGAAAATATTGAATAGCAGTTATTGAACACATTTGTAAGAGAGTAAATTACACCAACCATTAAACTGGTAATGAAGTGTATTATAAATGTATTGAGCGTGCCGTTTTTCTAAATCTAAGCAGTGTTAAATGTTCTAAACTGATGAAAAGTATAGTTATAGAGCCTGAGTGTGATCATATTCATTTGCCCATTCATACATAACAAACACGGGTTTATCCAATATCACTGCATCCGTCTGAAAGGAGTATGAGGAGGCCAAAATAAACTTTCCAAGTACTTCCATATAGCATATTTAATGTTATTGAGAATAAAAGGGCAAGATAAAGGTTGCTCAGTTCTTACCATGTCCAAGAGAATTTCAATTTTAAGTTTCAGGTGGTTGTTCTCTTCCTCCAGCTGGACATTTTTTTTCTTAAGCCGCTGCAATTCCCTACCAGAACTATTTCCACCAGATTCTGGTTCAACAAAACAGGAGGGGGGGGGGGGGATAATCAAGGATTAATGTTGCTTTGGCTATGCAGGGGCCAACAGTGATCAGTCACCAATAAACTAGTATGGTTATCTGCACTTAAACTGTGGAAGTAGCCACTGCACTGGTCTGTATTCTTCATTATTATCAGACTCATTACCTGTTATCCACTGCCCATCTTCAAATGTCCAACTCTGACCCCCAAGGTTCATCACAGGAGGTCCATACTCAAGGCCCAATTCTATTTCTCTTGTTGAACGATCCAACTGAAACAGACGAGGGGGTAAAAACAACAGATCAGTCTGCATGCAATAACAAACACAATGCCAAGCTGCAGCCGGTTGTGCACAGTCAACACCTGAGCGGTTAACCCCTTTACATTTGTTTATTCTGTCTGGATATCCTCTATCCTTATTCAGTCAGCAGTGCAACTATAACAGTGTCCTCAGCGTTTGTTTGGCGTTAACACGGTTCTCTCCGCTCACCGTGTGAAGGCTGGACAGAGACGCAGATTTCCGGGGTGGAATCTTCTTCGGACTGAATGTGTTTCCAAACAGCGGCATCTTTATTGATTTCTTCAGGTCCTGTATAAAAGATGGACACCATGGACAGCATTAGCAGCTGTATTGTAAGAGCCAGAGTTGTGTGTATCGTTGCTATCGCTACATCAACGAGCTAACGCTAATGCTAGGTGTCTAACACTCGCTAGCTACTTATAACGTTACCTGACATTTAATTGAAATTGCCTCACACGTGGGTTACTGGCAGTTCTTTCACTGCGATTAGATATCATATATATTTACCTCCATATAGACTATTTATTTAGCTAAACCATTAACGCGATGCTTGGACTCTCCTCTCCTAACAAAACCATACTTGCTACTGCGCAGGTGTGAATGTTCCATTTGTCTAAAGTTGACACTAAAATCCTTAAGGGATTTAAGATCAAGTAGTTGGAAGATATTTGCTAACACAAGCAAGTTTAAAAAATGTATAATACTATTTATTGCTTGAGAGTTTTATCTAGGGCCTTTTATGCATATTTTAATGGTCAAAGTCTCATGAGGATAACATAAATACCCCTTTTTAGCCGACCTAATGGAACCATCCAACTCGAAGCACATAACAATGGCGAGGGCATGTGTCTTATGAAGCGCTTTGTCCCTGGATAGAGAAAATAATACAAATGTTCATGGCAGGGTCTCAGCTTGTTGAAATTAGTTTTTTTGCCTGACAAAATACAAACAATATTTGAAATGAAGTTGCATTGTGTCCGGATATAAAACATGTTGACCCCGCCCCTAGAACATAGTGCCCCAGTGGCCTAATGGATAAGGCACTGGCCTCCTAAGCCAGGGATTGTGGGTTCGAGTCCCATCTGGGGTGGTTGCTTTTTCTGTGGAAAGTGGATCCATATAATAATCTTGACGAAATGCAATTAAAAGAAGCAGCAACCGAAAACAACGATTTATTGGATTCGTGAAAATTACTCCACATCAACCTCGCTCTCAAAGAAGTAATAACAGTTTACTTATTGAAAGGCAGAGATTCTCGAGAAGACAGTCGACATGGAGAAGCAAAGCTTCAAACTGTGCGTGCTGCTCAGCACTTTGGCTGCATCAGTGCAAGTTTACCGTGAGTAATGTTGCCTTGGCGTGTCTGCTTTTGACGGAAACTCCTTTTTAATCCAGTAGAATTATACCTGTTGAAAAATAAAGGCTGTTTAAAACAAAAATGGATCATTAGAGTAACAATATGTAGGGCGTTTTATAATGGATATTTTACATCTTTTTTATTTTTGTTTTAAATAATATATGTTATGTTTACGAATGTTTCCTGGGAGAAAACCTTGTATGCTAACCCATACAATAAATCAAATTTATTTTCAAATAGTTAATCATCTCTGAATCAAACAACAAATCAATGCAAACCCCTTTGCTAGCTATACAGTTTAATATTCATGAGACAAAAAACAATCAAGGACCAAATATAAATATATCTCATTGATGAACTGCGTTTTCCTTATAGTTCACTCTATTGGTGTGATGACATTATCTTATGTAATGCATGTTATCCAACCTCAACCCTGTAACCCTGCCCATCCTCATACAATAGAGCTCCAAGAGGCCACTGTGTACATGGATGCTGCCCAGAAAAGTGTGATCCTGAGGGAAGGGTTGATTGAAAAAGAAGGGGGAGCCTACGGTTACTTCAATGACACTCTGCTCCTCTCCGGATGGGGCGTCTTGGAGATCCGCGCAGGTCATGGAGAAATCGCACAGAATGATGAGACCACCTTCTTCCTGGCTGGGTACCTGGAAGGTTTTCTTACCGCTGGGTGAGTGTCACACATCTGGTAGTGGACTGCAAACAAAACAAATGTGTCTGAAATATCTCAAATCAAAAGTCTTTGAGCCTGCAGAGCCAGTCATCTGTACTGTCCTGAAAACGTGATCAATTCAAGTCTTGTCTTCGATAATAAATCAGAACCAGGAAACAGCACAACATATATTCTGTTCAATGGTGCAGTTCCTCTTTAAGATGACTGATGAGGTCCCTGTCAGGGCCAATCAGCATCATTATAGTGATATACAAGACACATAGTCTGTGGAGCTATTAGCATTTACTGAAACTGTCCACTTAGTGACGTAGAAATGGTTTAATTCCCACTTATTCTTTCTCTGCAGACAGATGTTCAATCATTACTCCAACATGTACCCTCAGCTCCTGAAGGATGAAAAGGTTTTGAATCCCCTGAAAAAGTTTTTAAGGTACATTCGAGGCTCTTCCCTTTGGTTCAAGAAAAACATGTCTGCAAAACTTTAGTTTCAATGAAGAGCTTTCATGTCCAACCGTAATCAAAAGCCTCGTCACCTGCCTCAATAGATACTCTGTGTTTGTAGACATGAAAAATTAAACACGTTGATTGATAAATATTCACCAGTATTGGCACTAGTCTATATATATTACCTTCATGTATGCAGTGTTTGTTATAATTCTGAATTTGCACAGTCAAATTAAGCCACTCGCTGCCTCTAAATGCACTTATTAGTAACAGAAAGAACCCAAAGTGTCTCTCAGCTGTGAGGAATGTGTGGAACGATCCACAGCGAGCAGGACCGGTGGGCCAGAGGACAGGTGAAACTGAGGAGACACAGCGACCCCTTGTGGAACTACCTGGGACTGATCCTGGCCCAGCTGGACGGACTCCACGCTGGAGCAGCGCAGTGGGCCAAAAGCAAGCAGAGAGAGGTGTGTGTCCGTGTGTGTGTGTGTGTGTGTGTGTGTGTGAAGATGGTGAGAGAGTTGTCACAGTATCATCTCATTCCTCTCTGCCACTTCCACCTTCCTCCCAGCCTCTATCAGCATTTGCCCTCCAGTTTCTGAATGGTGTTGGCGACCTCCTGGACCTCGTCCCAGCCCTGACGCCTCGCTCCAACTCCTCCACAGAGACCGGCACTTTCAGGATGCCAGGAATGGGCCACTGCACTGCTCTCATCAAGGTTAGGCCAAGCTCATTTGGCTCAAGCTGTGAGGGAGCACTTGGTAGGCCTCAACGCCTCATTAGTTTTATTGTGGGTGCTTGTGCATCGGCAATTTCCGCTTCTTGTGTCACCGAGTGCAGAAGGCCATTGAGAGGAGGATGTATAGCCTCTCCTCATAATCGAAACAAAGTCTAAATGGAAGGAGGACACTTGGGTGATGTGCAATCTGAAATCCTACATCATTAGGTTTTAATTAATGAGATTTCTTTTCTTCTTATCTGATTTGAACCTAAATGTTGCTATAATGCTAACATGTTCTAATTAGCACTAAACACAAATTACAGCGGATGAGATTGTCATTAGTTCTGCAGATGTGGAAGAATTCAAAAAGAAATCTACGCGATGAGGTCGCGAGATGAAAAGGTTAGGGCTCACGTCACCTGATTACAACTCAGGAGTGATTCGGGACTTGCACACGTCCGTTCTCAACGCATTCTTTCATTCTCTCCCTCCTCGGCGTCTAAGGTGCTGCCAGGCTTTGAGAACCTGCTGTTTGGCCACTCCAGCTGGTATACGTATGCAGCCACCATGCGTATCTATAAACACTGGGACTTCAGGGTGTCTGACACACACGCCGCCACTGGAAAGATGTCGTTCAGCAGCTACCCTGGTATACACACTCACACAAATAGTATATATAGGACCCACAGATATCACACAGATGAGCTGCACAACATTTTTCACAATAAAACAGATCATCAGACATGGCATTAGGTAATATGGAATAAGTGAGATGTACTGCTTGTAGTTGAAACAGTGTTTTTTGAGAATATAACTTGAATTTTAAACAGCAGAGTTCATCAACCTCCAGCACAGCAGAGCTTTCTGGTGAAGGCCCTGAGCTGTGGTGAACTGCCTGTCCTTAATCCTCACGGTTTCATTTTCATCTTGGGAAATATAAACACTGACATCAAGGACCAAATCCTCAACGTGCATTCAGTACTGAAAGTAATTATTCTGCTAAGCACAGAGCTTAGTCTGTGACGGGGAAACATCCAGCGCAGCGGACAAAGCAGAGCCGCGACCAACCGAGTGCCCTCGCTGTCACGTCAGAGGAGGCGGGGTGAATTTGTGGCCAAAGTTTTGGCGACAGGGCCAGACCATAACAAAAATCCTCTTAAAGGCTCATTTGCTATCATAACACAAACAAGTGCAGTATTTTTAGAAGCCGGCGGACCAAGATTATCACTCCTCCATAATAAAATAAAGAGATAAAACACGTCCCTGCCACTGGAGGTGGTGTGTGGCCCCTGCAGCCTTCTTAAGCTGCTTCCTCTCTGACAATGTGGCTCATTTAGCACCCAGCAGGTCAGATACCAAGATGTGGGAGCGGAGGGCATACCATCTGCCTATTTACATTATTGATAGCAGCAGCAGTATTCTATATTTAATATTTATAGCAGCAGCAGATTACAATTTAATATAGGTAGTAGTCATAATGCCAATGTAATGGTAGTAGTATATAAAAGAAGTATTTCTTCTTCCTTTATGTTCTCATCTAACTAGTAACGTAATCCAGCTGCTTGTAGTTCAGGATATGAAATGATACTAAAACATCCTTCCCACCACTTCCTGCTCCGCCTCCAGGCTTCCTGGTGTCTCTGGACGACTTCTACCTGCTTGGCAGCGGCCTGCTGATGACTCAGACCACCATCGGTGTCTTCAACGTCTCTCTGCTCTCCCAGCTCAGCCCTCACAGCCTGCTGGCCTGGCAGAGAGTCCGCCTGGCCAACAGTCTGGCGCACAGCGGGGAGGAGTGGGCGCACATCTTCTCCAGATACAACTCAGGTGAAATCCTGTTGATGCCAGGCAAGGGGTTTTATCCAAAGCCAAAGGAGGCAAGGGACAGTTGTGTCCCACCTTTCTGAACAGAGTCCGTTCCAAAAGCGTCAGCGGATGACGTGACGTAGGACTCCCTGTGCTCAACTCCCTTTTCGTTGCATTCGCAAACCTTCTGACCTCAGCCAGCCTCGAACATTTGTCATGCCGGCTCGGTCACACAATCTCAAATCGTAAGAAATGGCTGACCAACTACAGATGGACCATGACTCAGTGCCAGCTGACGGTGGCCTCCCAGGCATCAGTGAATGGAGGCGGACGTGTATGTCTGTACCAAATGCCAGGATTATTCATATAACAGTGAGAACCGTTCCACTCGAGACCACATGCCAACCTCATGGCACGCTCGAGGGGAAGAAAAAAAAAAAGAGAAGACACGAGGAAAATGAGACGAGTCTGGAACTAACTCCCTGACGAACAATCCACAGGACACATTTCCGTAGAGATTAAACCGACTATCGAGCCGACCAACCATTACACAACACTTGTGTTAATTGGGCAGCTGCTTTGATCTTTCGCGTCATGTTGCTATGGGAGGGCAGCGCAGAACAGGACACAGTGTTCTTGAGACAGTCTTGTCTTTGCCCGTCAGCTTTCCTGCTCTCGTACTCCCCCGTCCTGCCAAGCTGTTGTGGCGGCCTCCAGGCAGAAAACACGAGACCCTTTAGCGACCTTTGGGTGTTTTTATTATTTCATGTAGATAGCGATATTTTGTGTGTGCAAGTCTGTCACTCTGGAGTCAGAAGTTCACCGGGCTTCTTCCTCCAGTCTCAGATCCCTCAGGCACATACAAGACTGTGCATGTTGTTTTTTCTGTGCAAGTTGTATACTAAAAGCAATACAACTAGACGAGGATGAGATGTCCCATTGTCGGTCTTCTGCCCAAATCATGCATGTTTCATATTAATGCAAACTTTCCAAAGGTTATAGTAGTTATTGGGTTGATTTACTTCCTCCTACAAACTCAGTAGTTTATGTCAGTACAGCATTATTGTACCTGCAGATAGACAGACATACATTTATCAAATGGTGTGTTTGAGGATCAGCTATTTGGACGTTTGTTGTGTTTGGAGCTTCTGTTTGGCGGCCAGCTTCAGGATGTTTTAGCCGGACCGCAGCAGCATGGCTCTTGGGATGTCAAAGTCCGGCCATGACTTTGGTACAGAATGAAATATCTCTATAACCTTTTGATGGATCAGAGGGAAATTCCCCGATGGGAAATTTGGTGATTCCAAATTCCTTTTCCTCTCGCACCATCAGCAGGTTACAATGTTTATTTGTCCTGGGAAATATCTCTCCTGGATGGATTGGTTAAAAAAAGAAAAAGCACAGACATCCATGGTCCCCAGAGGATGAAAGCTTCTGATTTTGGCGATCGACCGGTCGGTTAAATTTGTCCAATACCTGACGAAGCCTTTTATCTCAAAGTACAGCCACACGGAGCTGCTAGTGTGGCTGCAGACTCTAAGTCTGGTTGTATCAAAAATCGAGACCTTTCTGCTTGTTTGTCTTGTGTATTTCGTTTCCAACAACACAGCTTCTGTTGGGCATCTTACCTTCTCATCTCAGCTGTCAGAGTATCCCTGAAAGCGGCAGCAGGGATAGTTGTTGAGAGGATCCACGCTCAAAGCAGTAGCTACCAGGCAATCGTGGTGGCACCGTGACCAATATTCATTTATAAAGGAAACACATTGTTCACTGTGATGGTTAGACTGTTTACAACAAGTTTTATTTGTGATGATTTTAATGCAACCACTGCCTGTCCTTAAAAAAACCAACAGAATGCTTCACTGACCTTCAAACCCCATGTGGGCTTCCTGTGTCTGTGAGGCAGCAACCACAACATGTCCCCCTCTGTGTTGTAGGTACATATAACAGCCAGTACATGCTGGTGGACCTGAGCCGGGTTTCTCTGGGTCACAGTATCAGGGAGGGAGCTCTGACTGTGGTGGAGCAGATTCCCGGGAAGGTGATGCACTCTGATCAGACTCAAGCGTTACGCAGAGGTAAGACAACAAACCTTTGTCTTTTTTTTCCATCCAGGAGGGGCTGTTTCAGGAGGTTATGTGTCTGCATGACCTCCAACTTCAGTGTGCTACATTTGGCAGGTTATTGGCCATCCTATAACATACCATTTCATGTTGAAATCTACAACCTGAGTGGGTACGGTGTAATGTGGAAGAGATACGGAGAGGACTTCTCATACGACCTCTGTCCCCGAGCCAAAATCCTCCGCAGGGACCAGGCCAAGGTGTCGGACCTCAACTCCCTCAAACACTTCATGAGATACAACAGTAGGTGTAACAACAACTACGAATGATGTCCCGACAGAAAACATGCACACACAAGCGATTCAGACTGCTTCTGTTGCAGACTTCAAGAGGGACCCCTACACCAAGGGCCATCCGTGTAAAACCATCTGTTGCCGCAACGACCTGAGACCAAGGAGACCACGGCCTGGAGGGTGCTATGACACTAAGGTCAGAGGTCATCAGCACCTTAGTGTCAGTATCAAGTTTGAGATATGATCTGGGTGAAAAGTGCTGTTACACAATGTTATGATGAACTGTTTATAGGTGCAGTTATGTGTTTTGTGTGTATCAATAATTTAGTTTTTTGTTAATTTGGAAATTTGGTTATTGATCTATTGACTAGTCATCACTGTCACACAGGACTTCCTAACATGTTTTTAAAACCTGCAGTGATATTTTCTTTTCCTGTTTTGTGGAAACATTTGATGATGTGCTCTCAATAATAATGCTAATGTGCAGATGTTTAGTAGATACATATTTTGTTGTAGTGTAAAAACTACTAATATTTATAGGATATATATCCTGCATTAGGTAACTGCCAACATGCAAATAGCATTGTTAGTCTGGAGCTTTCTTTAGAGGCTCTTTCACTCTTAAGGAAAGAAAACTTAGAAAAAAACACTGAATCCTTTTCATTTCTGGCTTTAGAAAGGTCAAATTTAAATTGGTCAAACGTTTTTCAAACGTCATAGAAGTGCAGTTTTTGAATGACGTAACTCCATTCATGGCGCTAGAACTTTTTCATGGACGTCTATTTGATATTTTAACCTTATTAAATGGCCTGACTTTCTTCCCATTACTCACTCCTTCCGCGCTGCCCTTTCTTACCGATATCCATCTCACGGTACAGGTGACGGACTACCAGATGGCCGTGCAGCTGGCCGCAGAAGCAATAAACGGCCCCACGACGCAGGGGGGCCTGCGTCCGTTCTCGTGGCGCTCGTTCAACCTCACGGCTCATCAGGGTCTTCCTCACACCTACAACTTTCCCTTTGTCACGATGAGGCCCGCGCTGCATCGGCCCTGACGGCACAGAGACAGCCGCTACGATCGATCCAGGCAGAATAGGGCATTCCTGTTCAAATCAGGAATAAATGTTTGTCACCCGACTGGAAAAAATGTCAAACCTGGCAAATTATGATAGAAATGTCCCTCAAAATTTGGTAAAACATATAATTTAAATATAAGTAGAGTTTAAATTCTCAGACTCAAAAAAAGATTAAGACGCGGGAGAATTTATCTGGCTGCCTTAATTTCCCGTCATCAAATATGCATTTGACTGTAATGTTACAGTCATTTATTATAAAGCTGATTGATGCCAGCCTGAGGCTTGATCAAACTATTTACTAATGATTACATCACATCCTAAAACGCATTTTGGAATGAATTTGCTTGTTCCAACTGAACACCAGTAGCAACCGAGAGATGATCATGTTTCTCAGTCTCCACCCAAGAGTGTTAGCATTATGAGTCTAAACTCTGAATTAACATGAGGATTATGAATTTATTAGCAGTGTTTTCACATACTGTGTCAAAGTTTGATCCTCAAAGTTCAGGATTTTTAGCCATCAGGAGAATGCTATAACGTATTTAAATGTTTTCATTTAATACTAATATATTTGTTTTGTTGCTTTTTGTTTTAAGTTCTATGCAATGTTTCCTCAGGTTTATGCAGTGTGGAAATAAAATGATCGTACTTAATATTATTGATACTAAGGTATTCTAATATTGTAAACTGAGGTGTGTTTTCCCTTTTATTTTGTATTTATAATGATGACACGCTCAGCTCCTGCAGGGAGGGTTGGTGAGAGAGAAATAATAATATGACGTGAGCAATCATCTAATCAAGTAACCTTTGAGCATTCACATGTCGAAGTGTCCCTGAGCAAGACACTTAACCCCTAGCTGCTCCCCGGACGCCTCACAGGGCAGCCCACTGCTCCTTAACCAAGGATGGGTCAAATGCAGAGAAGAATTTCCCCAAGGGGATTAATAAAAAGGATGACTTTCAAAACACTTGTGACTAGTGAGAGGCGCAGACCTTTAGCGCTGATGCTTCTCAGATCCGTGATCTTCATCTGGGGGTACATGTGGGGGGCCTCCTCCAGCCTCCAGACTTCCTTATGAAGAGGAACTGGCGCTCAATTATCCTGATGACTGACGTCTGGTTCGAATTAACGAGACTGTTTGAGTGGTTGTGCAGTGGGTGGTGTAGGAGGTACGCCAAATTAAGAGTTACAGCGCCACCTATTGGGGAAAACGAGCATCGTCCTGCAGCCACTCCAGGTGAAAGAAGGCGAGTCCACATGTTACACAAAGCATTATACATTGTTATTTCCAGAACATGATGCTGCCGAAGGACAATTTACTAACACAATATAATACAATAACACTTCTGAAACAATGTTAGCCCTTAAAATGTCCAGCGTGCCACACCATGCTCTTGTTTTAATTGCAGAGGCTGGATTATTTGAATGTATGCAACTTTGTCATACTGGGCTTTGAAAGTAGCAGACTGCCAGCAGCAGAGCATTGACCTCTAATCTTTTTAAGTAAGCTGAATCTTGACAAACCGACCAGAGATTTGATGTTCAAACAACTACATCCTAAAATTACATGTTGTGACTCAACAACAGTAGAATTCAGAGTAACTTTAAGTTGAGAGTTTTCTCATGCGCCATTGTTCCCAGTTTGCTGGTGCAAAAATGCATTCTGGGATATTGGCTGTCTCAAGTACGCACAAGTCTTCTCCGACGCATCCGCGGTAAAATGGGCGGATCAAGTCACATCCGGGCATTTTCCCAGTGCTTGGCGAGAAGCGGACTTTTGGATTGGAACAGTATTGGGCTGCGACTGATGACGTTTCACGAGTCCACGAGAGCACAAGTACAGAGAAGCATATTGGAGCGTGCTGGGGGCGGAGCCTGCTCGGCTGGTGAACAGAGAGAAAGAGCCGAGGCAACGGACGGACGCCCTCGCTCGTCTTCATCCCTCGTCGAGCGGCGGTTTCCAAATGGCAACGACAGCGGACGACCAGCGGGAACCGGAGGACGTCGCCGCGCTGTCGCCGCACCACGGCGGCCACCTCAACAGCAACGGAAACAACAACAATAACAACAACAACAATAAAGACAGCGAGGCGGGAGAGACCGCGACGTCGGCCACCGCCAGCGCGACGGAAGCCGGCGGCACGGCGTCGCAGAGCATCGGTAACGGCTCGGTCCTCAACCCCGGCGGCGGGACCAACGGGAAGTGGGTCCGGCTGAACGTCGGCGGCACGGTGTTCCTCACGACGCGGCAGACCCTCCTCAAGGAGCAGACCTCGTTCCTGTACCGGCTGTGCCAACAGCAGGACCTGCACTCGGACACGGTGAGTCCAGTCAGGACACTTTAACCCCCCCCCCCCCCTCCCCGGTGAACGGTAGTACTCGCAACAACCGGGAAAACAACACCAATAAGGATGGTAGTGCTTTGTCTTAGCGGTGTGTGCATGTGCCAGTTAGTGCGAACACTTTATGCCCCATTAACTGTGGTTACGTTTAAAGTTGTGTGATAACATGTGTTAGTTATGTTGCTTTATGTTCCTGCACATACGGAGTATATAACGCTCATTAAAGAAGAAAGGCTGGTGGCGGCTGTGCGTAACGGGCACGTGACCGTCAGCTTTATTTATTATTCTTTTATATAATTCCTGCAGTGACTCGCGGTGGCTCCCAGTAGTCAAATGAGATTGCTCACACATACATTGGTTTGTTTTTCCACCCTTTGACACCATGGCATGGTGTCAAAGGTCAACCTTTGGCTTCAAATAAATAGTTTTATCCCAACAGAAAATATCGCCATGATTTATTTTGAAAGGGGGAGTTTCTCTTTCTTGAAAAAAGAATACTTGTGCACGTTTTTGAACGAAGTAAAGCTAATTTGGCCCTTGGTAATGGATACAGCAATCCAATAGAGACCAAATGGTAAAATGAAAGTGCAGTTTGATGTTTTTATTTTTTATTTCCAAAGGTATCACAGTAGCCTTAGAGGGACTAACTATGTTACTGTGTTATCTGTGCGCCATTCCCAAAACATATTACTACAACTCTGTTCTGCCCTGAAAATGCACATCTGAGTCTCCAGAGCAGCCATAGAGTTGTCTAACGACCAGCTGATATACTGTGTGTGTGTGTGTGTGTGTGTGTGTGTGTGTGTGTGTGTGTGTGTGTGTCAGCATCATTTTGTGGTGTGAATGTATCTTTAGTCAGATGGATGAACACGTGCCTCCTCTTCTGCAGGAGCTGCACAGTCAGTAGCTGTGCAGCTGGCATCTAATGGGGGGGCGAGAGCGATGCATTATGTGGCTTCTCCTCAGATGTAGACTGAATGCACTGTAAGGACGGGCAATGTTCATGAATGATGCAGGTCTGTTTGGTGCGGCGGCCTTTGATATGCATGCGTGTCTGTGTGTGACAGAGACAGGGGGTATAGTCTTCCTTTGCTGCCGGTAGTCTACTGTAAGTTGAGGTTTTTTGTTGCTCTCGGGTAAAAAGCTCTCATCCTCAAAATGTCAGCCGTCTTAGTGACTGTAAGAAAATGAGCCAAAGGAGAAGACAACATGGATCCAATGTCCAATGGCGATGCGTGTAGTGTGATGTTTTATGAGATAGCATGGTATAGAGCTCACAGTGCAGATACAAATTAGTCACATTTTAAATAACAAAGGCAAAAATTAGAAGTTCATCTTTGTAATAGTAGTAGTAGTAATAGGTAACCAAAATGATAGTTAATGCAAATGTTATTTTAAAAGCAATAAAATAACAGTGTCAGTTAAATGTTCAAATTGAATATTAGAAAACCAATACAATAAAAAACATTATTACTGTAGAACAGTTCTCTTACTGGTTTCACAGCCTTATCCATTGTGATCTAATACACCCAGAGGTACGAAACCACAGGACTAACTGGTGGCAGAACATCTGACAGTTGAGACATTCATATCATCTCACACATCACCATGTGCTTCAGATATTATCCAGTGGAGTTTTGTTTTCAGAGGAACAATCTCAGCTGAGGAGCTGCTATTCCTCCAGCTCAGGTGACTTCGCTCAAGAAATAACGACAGAAAGTGGAGTTTGCAGAAAGTGGAGTTTGAAGATTTTTAGCCGACAGCGGGGACGAGTCTGCCCCCTCCGCCCTCTGCACCGCAGAAAGAAAATTCCCATGTGACCTTCAGCCTCGACCTGACAGAAGCTCCCTCTGCACTGCCCGAAGACACACAGTCACACGCCGACTCTCTCCCTGTCTCGCACAAACACCAACGCCTCTCTCCACCACCATCGCCCTGTCCTCTCCTCGTCCTCGCTTACGGCAGCTGACTCAGTGAATGCGTACTGCATATTTGTCCATTCTCGTGTTCTTTTTTTTTTTTTTTTTACATTTCTGCTCATTATCACAAGCTCTTGAATCACGGAGACTCTTAATTTGAGTCGCCGCGCTGCTGTCACCTTAGAAACAGGAGCCGAGCTGAAGGTCAACAGGATGGCTGAGGAGAGACGCAGCAGATTTTTGTCAAACCAGGGGCCGTTGTTTCATCACTTGCCACTTAGGTCCATTCACCAAACATTTCCACTCGGCTCATTGTCGTCCACTTCTGAAATCTGTGTTTAAACTTCAGAGTCGTAAACAATGAGTCAGTGAAAGAAATATGGAATTTGTCATGTAACCGTAATCCCTGACGACTTTGAACTTTTAAATTGCTTTTTACAAATAATCTATACTCGTATGAAAAAAAACATCTTCATAACACCAGCTGACTATAAACAGTACTCCTCTGCAGATGCCTACATATGCATCCATACAATAGTCATGCATGCTTGGCAGAGGAGAGAGCTTCTGTTTTGGCTGTCCTCTACAAATGTGTGGGTCAAGAGCCGAGCTTCTTACCACCTCTACTCAGCCTTTTCCTGAGGAAATCCTGTTTTTGCATCCTGCAATGTTCCCTTGTTCTATTAGGGAGGAACCATGAATTGAACACGCTTCAAAATTCTGTCCCAAAAAGCATAAAGTGTCTTTTTGAAGGGGCTCATTGTGCCACACAGAGGAGCCGGTCAACCTGTGTGTGTTTTCTTCTGTCACCCAGGAAGGGAGCTGATTTGATCCACGCTGGTGTCCTCCTTTAATCTGCTGGCTTTAAAGTTTGCTCCGGGGGTTTTGGGCTGTTAAACCCACAGACTGTCTGGCTGTGTGCGACTGTTTTACTGTTTTTAATGAGATTAACGGCACCTCAGCTGCCCCGCCCCCTTAATGCGACCCGAGCTGGCTACGCGTCGTCCCACGCCAATTACATTGTGTGGCAGAGATTTATTTTTTTAAGATGCTCGAGGATGTTCGTGGAACAGGTGCAACAGGGCGGCCAGCGGTGGACTATAACCTCATAATCCTATTACCAGGGATTTGCAATCATTAATGGCTTCATTCATATGAAATACCAGGGAGATCACAGAGGCGGGTTGTGATAGCCTGAAGCTGTAACGGAGGTGATCTGTAAAATAAATGTTCAGATGTTTTTTGTACTTAAAATCTCTGCATCATCAGCATGAATTCCACGACATGCCCGGACTTGCTGTATCATCCTATCTGCGCAGGCAGATGTTTAATAAGAGACGTTGGCATGAAAACAATGCTACAGCCAAGGTTTTTCTGGGAATAGACAGCCCAGAGTTGTGTGAACTTGTTCCCTCTCCACATCCGGGATACATGAATAAGAGTTCATTTATAAACTTCGTAAGAATCCAGGGCTAAAGAAATCAAGTGGGAAAAACACAAAGTATAACACAGTTTTTGATTATTTCCTTCATGGCTTTGCTTAAACATACATTTTTAATAAATTCAATACATATAGAAGTAAAACATGTTGCAGCAACCACTTTATATGGTTATAAAAGCAGTTGCCCTTTTGGCGTAAGCTTTTGCTCACCCAGGGAGGAGCGGAAGGACATGCAATCGAATGTGTTAATCAGTGTCACCAGCGCCGACAAGTCAGTGTTTCAGCCCGACCATCTGTGGTGCCGGAGATGATAAATTAGGCTGATCCCTAATTAGAAATCACAGTCATGTCAGAGTCTGGAGATCAGAATCATGGCCAAATGTGTTTTTATTTCTTCACAGTATTTAGAAGTATTTAATGTCATTATCTACATCACAATGCATGTATGTGTTAAAGTAACAATGGAAAGGCTGCAATGTAATGAGTCAAATTAGACCTGCTGTGGTACTCTATAAGATGTTTAGTTTGTTAGTATGCAATGAATAAATTAAGGTACCCAGATTTAACGCAACCACTTGTTGAATTTGATATTTGTAGAATCAAAAAAAACACTGAACGGTGTTGACGTTGTAATGGACTAACCTCCCACATTTCTTTGTATCTTATATTTCTTTGATTGCCAGAACTTTACAGTGTGTGTCCGACACGGGATTGATCAATGAGTATTGATTAAATCTGATTGATAGGCGGGTGCCCTACTTTCTCTGACATCTGCCTCTTGAGTGATAAATTATTACCAGATGAGCTACAGAAGTTACAAGTGGCACGACGCATAAGTGATGTGAAAGAATGCCACGACGGAGAAGGAAAAAAAAAAACAGTTTGCAATCAATGTTAATTATCATTCAGCATTATTCAGCCCAATTGTTACCGCATGCTCAAGCAAGCAGCAGAACGCAGGCACGCATGTGTTCGTGTTTTTAAAAGGGGAGCGGTGCTCTGGCTCGACTCTTGGTGATCGTCGCTGGGATGTTGTGGAGTCTCGCATCTTACTTCCCAGAAGAAGTGCTCTGCAAACCAATAACTCAACAATTGAAAATGTCGTCGTGTGAGAAAGCGAACGCACTGCGGCTGCAAGCGAGTCGTATTAAATCACAATGCTAATTCTGTGCGTGTGCGTGAGACAGAAAATGGGCTCTGAGACACTCGGGCAGCTTTCCCCTCAGTGTTGTCATGCACACTGTCAAGTCAAGTCACGTCGATGAGGCGTCGGTCCGTCCTCCGCTGCGGCTCCTTGGGATGGCGTGTGCATGCATCAGTCTGCGCCGCAGTCACAGCCTTTCCACGCTATATCAGTGTGATATCCAGTGCAGACACATGCTGCCTATGCCAGCTGCCTCTCTTTGTGTCTCTCTGTCGCACACAAACACAGAAACCCCATGTGTCTTCTCCAATCCTGCGTCTCCATGCCAGTGTCCCTCTATGCTTCTTTGTCTTGGCAGTTGCAAGTGCGTCTCCGCATTGTTTCTGAAGGGAGATAACGTGTCTCAGTGTTTGTCCTCGCCCTTGTGCCTCCCCGCTGATTTGATGTTCTGCATCTCTCTTCTTGGCTTTCTTCTGTTCACGCCTGTTCGTCTTCTCCTCTACTAATCCGTCCGTCGTCTAGCCGCATCGCACGTCCTACTGACTGCTTTGCAGTCTGAAAACGTTTAATTTGTGTTTGTGGGTGCCGTCGTTCATTGCGGGAGCGGCTCATCAGAATCTCCTGTCACGCTTCGCCAGCAAAGATTGGATTTGAAAACATGAGCGTCTGGGACAGACTCTCCTCTTTTAAATTGGTTTGACAAGACACCATCTATCGTTCAGATACGTCTTCTAGCACAGCGTCCCTTTTCTCCTGATTCTGACTGCAGCTGACTTCTTCTGGGCTTCTCTTACAAGTCACGCTGGAGACGATGGGTCAGAGCTCATCATGAAAGACAAAGAAGATGTTTTCCATGCATGCAGGATCTATAACGACTTTCTAGTTTTAAACAAATGATTTACTAATTTAAAACTGGAACGTCTTTGCCAGTACAAAAGCTTAGGAGGAAGTATCTGTTGCTGTCCAAGCAATAAAACAGGAATTCAGCAGCACGAGATGTTAAACTTTCAGTCTTTAAAAAAATAAATAATTATCAATGCATAAGTATTCACGTAGTTTTGAATGTTTATTATGCTAAACAAACTACTCTGAGGTTAATTAGGTATGTGGGTATCTTTGTGAAATGTAATTTAAAAGTCTGAGCTTGTGTGTGTCGACCATATTCCTCTTAAATGTCCTCTTTCTACAAATTTTATAGCATTTTTTAGCATAATAATATTTTATTTAGCCCATGTGAATACTTTAAAGGCACGTCTGAAACGTCTTCCAATACATTTTTCTTGTGCTGTTCTTTCACACAACTAAGGCTATAGCAGTGTTGAAAAACAACAACAATTATTCCAACAGACCCATGTGAGCTCGTCCCCGTTATATTCTCTATCTTCGTAAGGATTCCTTTGCTGAAGCAAAAATGGAAAACTTCTGGCTTAAAGTTACATTTTCCCTTCAGACTCCTCACAGCAAGTGGCTTCAGCAAGAAGAAGCCACTTCCTCAGAGTGACTTTAAAGACAGTGCATCCATACGGGACCAAGAACTGTCGCCTCATCTTTTCTTATGTAACTAAGCCTTCGTTTGCAGTTCAGTCGGACAACAGTTTGATTAATCTGCAACCCTCAAGCGGAGGGTAGGAGCCGATCATATGTGTGCATGAGTGTCTCTGTCCTCCTGTATGTTCCTCTCTGCAGAGACATTGCACCGTGTGTTAATGACACGCAGCAGATGTGACTGATGTTAATATTTAACTTTCTCTTCGATACATTTCCCAACAATTTCTTCCCCACAAAGCAACGGCCCTTTTTGTAAAGTCAGTTAAAAAGGGAGCTCTGCTTCAAGCAATCCCCCGAGCAGTTTGTGTGTGTGTGAGTGTGTGTGTGTGTGCGTGCGTGTGTGTTGGAGCAGCAGTAGTCATGGCATCACAGCCAGGCAGGCTCGACAGAAGTAGCCTGGAAGTGGGAGAGAAGCCGGCTGTCGACACCCGTGAAAAAGCTGTTGGAAAGTCAAAGAGCAAAGCTGCTTTAGTTAACGTTTGGAAAAGACAGAACTTTTTTATTATCCGTGCCAAATTTTATTTTTCTTATCATTACCAATTGTTGCGTTGCCTTTTTCACACCGCAATTAATGAGTACATTAATCTATGGAGGGGCTTTTATTGTGGAAACAAAACCCTCTGCATTGCATCTTGCGTGGGTACTTGCACTCTGAACAGCCTGTACTGCTTAAGATGAAAATAGCCAACCAGGATGTTGTTCTACAGCTAGTGAACTTTTGGGGCTAAAAATACAACATATTACAAAAGAGGTCCATTAATGGGTCCAAACATAAAAGTAGCCACATCCTATTTTTAGACATAACACAGGCCCTCACAAAAGTTGTCCTGGGTATTTAACGAGTTAAAAACATCCACAGCTAAAAACAGAATAACATTAAACTGAATACCAGCCACAATCACACACCATAATACACGTTAAGGTCAAGAAGAACTCAGTGGTTCATGAGACAAGAAACACAAGGAAGGAGACTTTCTGCAGCTATGTAGATGCATGAAAACGGGATATTGGTTTAAAAGTGTCGTCTCTCTGTTTCTTCGTCTGTTACAGGATGACTCTGGAGCCTATGTGATTGACAGAGACCCCACCTACTTCGGTCCCATCCTCAACTACTTGCGGCATGGCAAGCTGGTCTACAACAAAGAGCTGGCTGAAGAAGGTCTTTTTTATGTGCTCTGACTGCTCATACGGGTCCTGTGTGCATGAGTTGGTTTTATTTGTTGGGCAGGTGGAAATAGGGAAAATGCCTGGAAAATACTCTGTGCCTCCATTCTGCCTCATGTGATGTACTGTCTCTCAGAGGGTCTGTTATCCCTTTTAGATTCTAGTTTCAATAATGTGAAAATGTACAATATATGTCATACTGGGGTGCAATTCTGCATAAAAAACTATTGGATAGAGATGATCATGGCAATGCAAAAATCATTAATGTTGCACAGCATTTAATATGACATCAACAACCACCAACGTCAAGCTTCCCAGGCTAAAACTATGAGATAAATGGTTGGGATTCCAGTTATATAATTGTTCTTTAAATATTATGTGGTTTAAAATCTGTCCAAACGATGTAACATGATCGGTGGTGTCGTGCAAAGGGGATCTGGGTTGGTGTCTGCCCACGGGAGCTGAGCCATGTGTTTCTTTTAAAGGTGTCCTGGAGGAGGCTGAGTTTTACAACATCACCCCGCTGATCAAACTGATCAAGGAGAGGATCGTGGAGAGGGACTCCCAAGCCACACAGGTAAACGCAGAAGCCTCAAAGTGTTTTCGTGATGGAGGAGTTTGCTGCCTCGCTCTGATCTACAGACTAAAAAACCAAGCAGATGGCCTCAGATGCCTCAGTGCTTTTGAATGAAACTGATACCGTGTGTCATGTATGTAATGTTAAAGATGCAGTGTAACGCAAGAGTTGTATTCATATTCTTAAACGGTCATGTTTTTTCCTCTCCATCTAGCAGTTATGAAGAAACTACATATTTCAATACTTAATTGTCTGCATTTGAAACAAACAGACCAACAAACATATTCTACACACACACACACACACACCATTATGGTGGTGGTGTAAGTGCAATGTCTGTCAGTCATGCAGTCTTTGTTGGTGATTTCACCCTCCTTTGCTCCTCTAAAGAGAGCTGTGCTGTACATCAGGCTTCTTTTCTTTTCTCGGGCTGGTTGCACACTCACTCTTACGTAATCCCACTGCCCTCTCAAACATACACCCACTTAACTTACCCTGCGTTCTACTGTACTTTACTGGAGTCACTGCTGGGGTTAAATACGCTGCCAAGATACAATGGTGCGTATTTCGTTGCGAGCTCACGACTACGTTAACGTTTTTCTCTTCGATTGCTGTGTCCACCGCCTCCATGTCCCGCTGCAACGGTCGAGGCAGATGAATGCGTTTGCTGTCTTCCCAAACCCTCCTCTTCCTCTCTTCCCCCAGCAGGTGCCCCCCAAGCATGTGTACCGAGTGTTGCAGTGCCAGGAGGAGGAGCTCACCCAGATGGTGTCCACGATGTCGGACGGCTGGAAGTTTGAGCAGGTCAGCGTGCGCGCCTGCAGAAAGCCCCGCACCGGACTGCTCTGGACTGTGGGTTGGACTCATGCTGCTGCTGACCCTTCAATCTTGACCCTTGGCCTGACCCCTTGGCCCCAACCTGAGCCCCGCTACCCGCACTCCCAAACTGAGTTTAGGACTCCCACATTGCATTAGTTTGCATTGGCTAGATCTATGTATTTATCGTAGTTAGGACTTATCTGGTCCATGTATATTGATATTTTATTGCATAATTAAAAAGTATTGCACTTCTACTTGCATAAAGACATCATGTCACTGCAGACACCCGCTCTTATATCTTTTACTTTCAGCCTTTTATGAAGAGTTCAGAGCCCATAAAAGGCACGTAACCTGCAGTGGTTCTGGAGAATGACCGGCTTATTGTCTTTGTTCAAGAGATTTGTCTACGGCTAGTAGATTTACTTTAGCTGTTTCTTTATCAATGTCAGAGACAACCAGATGTTTTTATTAAGTCTGCTGTAGATTACCGGACGCTAACAACGCTGTGTGTTCACATTGTGAGCTACAGAAACACATGAGCTAACGGCCATGTTCTGGTATCACCACGAACATACATTTATTATGAGAAATGTACATTTTTGCGGTGATCATTTTCTCTTCTGTTTTCATTCCCTAAATTTGGACTTTCAGAATTTGTATTTGTTACAATTTTACAAATCTTTTTTTTTTTTAAATTTATTTAAACTTTTCAAATATGCTGTTGTGTTAATCGTCTAAATTCGTTGAACAAAACAACCAATTTGAATAATTCTTGGATATTGTGATATGATAATATTTCTACTATGAGTCTGCTATTAAGCAGCACATAAATGTTTAAAACATTGCCGACCAGCTCTTACTGTCACACTATGGTCGCTCTGTTAGAAGAGAGTGACCCACTGCGCACAGTGTCATCACACAGGAAAAAATAGGCTCAATTATATTGATCTTTAGGATCTCTAATGTCAGGAATATCTATAGGTCAGTATTAATGTTATCTTTTGAAGTGTTATCTTTTGAAGCTAAAGGCTTGTTGAGAGGCTGCAGTTCATTGATGCCCTCTCCAGCAGTGACTCTCAGACTTCAAACTCTGGTTGAGTGTTAATAGGTCAGCCTATCCACGATGTAGCCTTAAGTCACATGTAGACCCCCACCCCCACTCTCTCCCACAGCTTTGGCTCCACTGCATGCTGCACAGCTATGGTTTGCACACTATTCCCTGCAGAAGCTGACCCACAGTTGTTTGTGTTGTTCCCACAAGTAGAAGCTGCTTGTTGTTGAGCCCGCTGCCGAAAGTGGAACAGCAGGCTTTGCCCCGCCCCCCTCCCACCACCACCATGCATGAGCAAAAGAAGTCCTCCCTCTTATAGTCTCGGATTCTTAGCTGTCTCCGTTACTTTCTGTTGTCTTGGTTTTAGTTTTCTCCGCTGTAATCAGTGACTCTTTGCCCTGACTCTCTGTCTCTTTCCCTCTCTCCTCTGCACATCGGTCGGTGCCGGCGGCGGCGTCTTCTTCTAGATGGTGAACATCGGCTCGTCGTACAGCTACGGATCAGAGGACCAGGCTGAGTTTCTGTGCGTCGTGTCCAAGGAGCTTCACACGCCGGGGTCTGGACTGGCTACAGAGCAGAGCCACAAGACCAAGGTGAGGCTCTGTTTCTCATCCCCCCCCCCCTCCAAAAAACCTGTGTGTGTGTGTGTGTGTGTCCTTTCAATAAAGCGGGTGTGCTTTGATCCTGCACTCAACACTGAAAGCTCGAATGTCACTTGCCTCAAAATGTCATTCACGAACACATTCACTCCATCATTCACACAGCGCTCTCTCTCTCTCTCTCTCTCTCTCTCTCTCTCTCTCTCTCTCTCTCTCTCTCTCTCTCTCTCTCTCTCTCTCTCTCTCTCTCTCTCTCTCTCTCTCTCTCTCTCTCTCATATAGATAAATATCTGCCTTTCTCTGTATTTACCACTAAGCTTCTCACAATCCACTCACTGACACTCATCAGCGTGTTCATTTATTTGTCGTTTTGTCTTTTTTTTGTTTTGTTTTTCGTCTTTACTTTTGTGTTTTCCCCTCCGTCCTTCATGCTGAATGAAGCCGGCGGAGACGCAGGAGGAGGAAGCCGCTAAAGAGGAGGAAGAGGAGGAGGAGAAGGAGGAGGAGGGAGGGAGAGATACCGCGCCAAATGAGTGGCTTAGAGAATGAGGGAGTCATGTTTCTTTGTTCCAAAGAGAGGCGGGAATGGGTGAGGAACTGTGCGATAGATGTGCTAGTGGGTAGACCTTGTAGATCTTAGTGTTTGTATATATGTGTGTGATGTCAACAGAGATCTGGGATGTTTCATGGCGCTGCATTGAGTATGACCTCTAAGCCGTTTCTTTAGTAAACCCAGTGCTGGCTGAAAGCTATGAACATTAAATAAGCCTCAAAGACTAATGCAGACATAACACTTAAGCTTTTCTTAGCTTTAATAAAAGGCCTTGGAACATCACTTCATGATGGAGGACATGTTCGTCTCTTTTATGTCACTTTCTGGCCCAACGCTCTGATTTTGAGAAACCGACACAGTCATTGTCTTTTTTTCTGTCACTGGGCAGCCACTAAGCTGCCCCCTGTCAGAGTGGAAACTCTCATTTTTAAGAGAGATTTTAGTCTATAGATAATTTAATAACAACGTCTACAGACGACGAACCGTAACGTTGAATCATCGCTCTGCTCTGCTGATGCTAAGTAACAGAAATCTCATCAGTGTTTCCGTCACTGGCCTCCAGTCCGGATGCTGTGCAGTAATGACTGCCCGGGGAGAGGGGATCAAAATAGATTTTTAGCTTTATGTGGCTGTATAATGCGTCAGATAACAAGTATTGAAGTGTATTATACGTGGTTCCTGTCAAATAAACAAATGATGTGTGCCAATGAGCCGGGCCGACTGGCAACGAGCGGCACCATCTTCTCCTCCTTTGTCAAGAAAGACCCACACGTTTGTCGTGATGATCCGCAGCAGCTTGTACGTGTGTGTGTAAACACAGACTTGCTTATTATTCTGTTCCAGCAGTGACCCGGCACAGCCTTACTAGATATTGATTGGGCTTTGTGTCTCTGCGGGCTCTCGTTACCAATGCTGTGACATGAAATATCCCTGACCTTTCAGTGCAGCAGTAGTGTCCGATGTCCTTCCCGCTCTGTGTACATACTGGATGTACAGTCTCAATGTAGAGCCGCACACAGTCACACCCAGCACGTAATGGACACACACAGACATTTAAACCTCCAGAATCAAGTAAATGTTAAAGGGGCACACTTTGTAAAGGTGTAATAAGTGGTGAAGACATGGCTGTGTGTGTTTTTGTGGACGTTCCCAGTCATTATGCATGTCGGTGAAGTCATTTGCTCTCATTCTGTCACCATTGTCATCATCAGCATCATCACAGACAAACCACAGCATTAGTATTACATGTTAATAGATTAGAGTGTCATGGATCTGCAATTCCCTAATCTCTGTTTTTCTCATACTCCACAGCTTTTCCAGATCCACGGGTCCAGGATGTAGAAATCCCGATAATTTTATTTTTTTTGTTTTCTTTCTCGGTTTGTTACGACTTGGTGTATTTACGCGTCAAGCGACAGTCAACCAAACAGATTTGTAGCATTATCAGTTCATTGACCAAATGCCAGTTAGAAAGATTACCAGATGACCAAAAAGAAAAGAAAAATAATCCCCCAGTCAGGCACAGCAATATCTTAAACATTTTTTTTCTCAGTGAAACTAATTTTATCAGTAGAACATGTGTTGGTGTGTGCGAACGTCACATTGCCAAGGGCAGTAGTGGAGCTTAGTAAAACATAACCAAAGATCCAGATTAAAGCTGGCTGAACCAAGGTGCTGAACCAGACTATGACAAAAAAAAAATTGACCTTGTCTTTCGTTTGGGAGCCGCTTCTGCGTCACCGCGATCCGATAAATGACGCGTGTGGTGCATCTTTGGACTACTCCATTTCCTAATGTCACCACAACACCATTGTTCCCACAGTCTGCTCATATGTTTTGCGCTTGAGGCAGACGTTTGGAGAGAAAACATCCCCTCGGCCGGGAAACAAAACAACCTCATGGGTTTGATGTCGTCAGCTCTAGACGTCGACTTCGCCATGTCTTGGTTCAGTTGGCTCCGAATTAAGAGATAGAAACCATGTGGCTGTGGCCCGACAACCCTCACAAAGGTTTCACCTGGTCACAGACAGAAAACAGTCAACTCAACTCAAAAGTAAGAGCCGCCAGCAGGACGCTCGCATGCACCAACACTCTGTCGTGCGCTGATACACGCCTGCATCAGCTTGTGCATGTTCAGCAGCAGCATCGTCGTCTCAGTTTTGTCGCCCTGGCCCAGATCCAGCGCCAGCATTGGACGCAGCGGACAGAAAGCTGTCGGAATAGGCTGTAGCAGAGGAGCGAGATGCAGGGAGGGGAGCAAAATGAGGACGAGAGGTTGAGGCGCATCCCCGTTTTTGTAATACTGATAGTCACGCAATGTCTTCTGTCGTCATCTTTGCCTGTGGGATGAGGAACAGCCGATCTGCCGCAGTGCAGGTGTGTGATTTGAAAAGGGTTTGGAGAAGCAGTTGGATCCCACATGACTTTTTACAGCCTCTGTTGGCGACTTGCAGGAACTGCACCTCAGATCAGAGTTGTCTCCCCCTGCACGCACGTCTGTGGTACACAACCCCCGACAGTTTATTCAACGCTGTGTCATGAAAATAATTCATTCCGAAGTGTCAGACAGCAAATTCACCTGCCGCAGGCTTTTGACAGCACATTCACTGGAGCCTCTGCAGGTGTGGTTGTTGAATAACAGGGTGTTCAGTTCTTTGCACCAGGTCATGAAACTGGAGATGCGCATATAGACTCGAACACATCGAGGATAGTCACGTCGTAGCTTATCAGAAAACATTGTCGGACAGAGAATTAGGGTTTCTTTTGAAGCATTTTTTGGAGGCATAAGTAACTAAAATAATTGAGTTAATCTGCAGTGGTAGAAGCCAAACAAAAACACAATAATACAAACATTACAACATGTCTAACCCACGGTAGCTATACGAGGGTAGTTAGCTGTACCAGGCTAGTTAGCTGTACCAGGCTAGTTAGCTATTTGTGGCTAGTTAGCTATACAAGGCTAGTTAGCTATACATGGATAGTTAGCTATACATGGATAGTTAGCTATACATGGCTAGTTAGCTATACAAGGCTAGTTAGCTATACGAGGCCACAGCTGTCTGGATGAGGTGGTTAGCAGCATCCTGCATGACATGAAGAAACATCTGGCCACTGCAGTGTTTAGCGATTCAAACAGGGTAAATATAGCATCCGTTCAGGGTTGTTTTTTGGCCACAGATTGAAATGGACACGGCCGGATAATGTCACAGTCGGTTTTGGTCTTTTTATGGAATTCGTTGACTTGAGGAAAAATCTGAAATAACACAAGACTTAAAGGTTTTCATTAAAGCTGTCCTGCACTAACCCTAAAAAATAAACTGCAGTTCATCGGCTCTGCCCGCTGCAGTTAACCTCAAGCACAGAGATTATTTCTGCCTCTGAAGGTTTCCTGCGGCCATACTTTCCGCAGCCGGCTGTCCTGCTGCAGAGCTGCTGTGTGACGCCGACGGACCAACAACGCAGTAGGAAACACACTCGGGCTGTTTTACACAGCAGTTAGTGTCAACTTGAGACAATCAAGAGTTAAGATCATCGTTGGCGACTCTTTTGATAACATTTTGATAATTAAGGAGGAATTAAACAGGCCGCGAATACAACATTGTGTGTTTTTAAGTGTGCGTCCTTTAAAAGTGTAAACTAGAAACGCATGTCCGGGACGTTTCTAGTTGTACGGCTCCTTGCAATAAAAACCTTATTAGCTGGATGAGCAGATATAATACATGTTAGAGTAGTGATGGTCCACATCAAGCTTATGATAATCATAACCGTGATGCTAGCAGGAGGGAGAAGACTGTTTATTGTTTTGTCACCTCTGCTTTTCCTCGTGGCTCTTCTTGACGCGGGTCATCGGTGCCTTGAGTTGAAGCAGCGACACGTCAACAGACCGGCATGCTCACATGATCATGGGTGTTATTACGTGCATTTTTTAAACTTTTTCTTTTTTAAATAGCTAGTTTTAATATTTTAGTTGACGATTGAGTCGTTTGCAGACAAGGTTTTGGTGTTTGTGTAAATTTCTTCCAGTGCATGTTTTTGTTTTGAGAATACCATTTTTCATAAAGTGTTTCAGTAGAGAGGAATAAAGCTCACGATGCAGCGTGTGTGTAAGACGTGTGTGTCTGTGTGAGAGAGACGTGTGTGTGTGTGTGCGTGTGTGAGACGTGTCCACGCTGCGCTCGCTGAAGGCTCAAGCTGTTTTGTATAAAAAGCCTTTTTTTAAATGTATTTTTTAGTACGTTCAGTTATCTAATTTATTCTCGCTGTTTATTTTTCAATGTTACACGGTAAAAATAATTTGGTCTTTGACGTGTGTGTGTGTGTGTGTGTGGGGAAGGGGGGTCTTTTGGGTGACTATTTTTTACTTGACTCACTTTTAGTTTTGTTATAGAATTATATTCATCAGGTTTTTTTGAGTTTTATTTCACAAAGCTGAACAGACTCTTCAAGAAATGGCGTTTTCCTCTCACATGAAAACGTGTTGCCATTAGGTCAGTTTTATACACATGTTTGCATGTCCAGGTGTTCGCTGGATCCACGCTTCATTTTCTTCTTTTGCACACTACGTGTTGAGTTGTTTCTGTACAATAGTGTGTTTTCACTTTGTCTTTGTGTAAAAGTCTACTTAGCGGTCTTCTCTCATTATTCTGTGCAAAAAAAAACGTCTTTCAGGCAGCTGTGGATAGAAAACTATTTTAATCTGATGCTGGAGTTTTTTTGTTTTTTCTTCTGCTCTCCACAGAGCCTGGATGTCTGTATACATGAAACAATGTGACACATGCATTGTAACGCCTCAGATGAACCTGAACAGGCTTCATGAAACGCTGTTTTGATTTCATTTAACATTTTTATTTTTCACCTGTAAAACACAATTTTCCACAATGTGAAAGGTGATATATTTTTTTTATTTAATGTAAATGAATGTCACCATTCTCAACAAAAATAAATCTTTGTCTTTTTGGTTTAAAATACAGATTTGAAGATCTCGTTTGTTTCACACGTCACACGCCTGAAACAGCAGCGCTGCCTGTGCAGCCGGCAGTGAATCATCTCACGTTTATCATTGAGGATGAAATGTCCCAGACATGCAACTGTGGCCCAAAGTCTTCACACATTGATTATGAAATACAGACAAATATAAAGTAACCAGCAAATAAATGAAAACTGGACAAATTAGGGATTTCACACAATACAATTAACTTTAAAATGTTAAAAGTAATATAACATCACTGGGTAAAATGTCAGGATGCTTTTATGGATAAATATTTCAGCAGATAAAGGTTTTATCCTGGTGTCCGGTCGGCTATTCTTGCAGCAAAAAGTCCCTTTATGAATGTCTTGTTCCTTTCACTCAGGAAATAAATGTTTTACAGTGTTACGTTCCTTTAGACTCAACATTGAGTGTTTCTGATAAATAAATAAGGGCCTTTTGAACCAAATCTAACACTTGTTATAAGAATTACATTTATTCAGTACAGCAACTCTCATAGAACATGATTCACAAGGTGCTTTATGAATGAAAGAGAAAAAAAATAAAATTACAAAAATCTTCATAAGTCACTTATTCGTATTTTCATCTTTCTGGTTTAATTAAGGTACACCTGCATCTTTGCTTGATATTCTCATGTCTGTTGGCTGCCACGGAGAGGACTGACAGTGATGTCGTCTGCAGCCGGTCTGCTACAGGAACGTACTGAGGGTGTTATCCACGGTGGCCAGGTGCAGGTACTCGGGAAGGTCGCCCTCGGACTCCACCTCTGACTCCGGGCCCTCGTGGTCCTCCTTGCTCTGACTCGAGAGCGGCTTCTTCCTCCGGATGGAGCCTCGAGAGCGCCGCTCCAGGCACGTCAGGATCATGTTGGCGAGGTCCTGCTGGAGCCGCTGGACGTTCTCGCTGGAAAAGCAGGAGCCAGCGACATGAACAGTGAAAAACGGCAACAGAAAAAAAAAAGCTACAAAATGAGCAAAAAATACGTCACAGATTGCATTTTTCCGCAACTTACGTTGTGGGTGGAGTTGGGAGGTCGTAGTCTTTGCCCTTCTCACCTGTCAACCAGTAGGTTGTCTCTGTGCCTTTACCCTAAAAATAAAACACATTCACACAATTTTTCATCCATGTGTGAATTCTGCAGACATCCACACTTCAGTCGACGCTTTCTGCCCAATTGAGTGTTTCTAGCGTTTTAAAAATGGTTCTGACATGTTCAGTGAATGTAACGAGGCTCATCTTCACCTTCAGACACGTTTCTCCTCTGATCTCATACTCAAACTTGCAGTCCGTCCTCTGCAGGATATTTATAGTCGGCTGACTGACGTGGATCCGCAGGGCTGCAGCATATTATAGATAAAACAACAGACATCTGTTTTTTTGCCAAAGGCTTGGCTGGAGCGCTCGAGGTTAGCAACGTGAACGTCTTCATTTCTCCACTCACGGTGTCCAGTAGACTCCATACGAGAAGCCGTGTTGACCGTGTGTCCAAACAAACAATATCTGGGCATCTTTATCCCCACGACACCTGCAGCACAGGGACCTGGACACACAAGTATTTTCAACCGGAAATGAGTTGACAGCTCAAAAGGAAGGAGAAGATTTCAGAAGGAATCGGGCAACGGTTGCAATGGAGCAACGTAAAGGTTGTGGCCTCACACGGCATTTAGTTCAACAGACAGACAATTTAAAGCGTTCAGTTGCATTTACACTGTTCACACTTTAATGCAACATGGACAAATAATAAACACAATCCAGAGTGTGGTGCCGTCTACCTGAGTGAACGCCGATGCGTATCCACACCGGGATGCTGGGCAGGTGTCGGAGCTGGAAGTTACAGATGAACGCCAAGATGTCCAGCGCCATGCGGCAGATATCCACGGCGTGCCTGTTCCCGTTCCGCTTTGGGAGCCCGGAGGCCACCATGTAGGCGTCGCCGATCGTCTCCACCTGAGTGCGGATGGAGGCAAAATGCTGGCGTCTGTGTTGCCTATCTAGATTCCCCCATCTCTTCTCTCCGTCACTGCGGCCGCGTCGTTACCTTGTACACGTCGTGGTGGCCGACGATGCTGTCGAAGCCGCCGTAGATGTCGTTGAGCATGTCCACGACTTCCATCGGCGTGCTGTACTGGCACAGAGTGGTGAAGCCCACGATGTCGCTGAAGTATATCGTCACTTCCTCGTACAGCTCTGGCTCCACCACGCCGGTCTCCTTCAGGCTTTTCACCACCGGGCTGCACAGAGAGAAGCCAAGACAGGTGAGACACCATGATGCACCCTGTGCTCCGGCAGTAGGATGTATCGCCTCAGCGGCTGACAGACCCAGGGAGCAGCATGTAGTTGAGGCAGTCCGCTCGGTCCCTCTCAGCCTTGTAGAGCACCGTCCTCTCCTCCACCAGGTGCTCCAGGTTTCTGGAGTACATCTGCAGTCTTCTTATCATGTTGTCCATGTAGCTCTCATTGTCCTGGTTGTGAATTTTACTGAAGGGAAACAGAAGAGGAGGGTGAGAGAAATGAAGGGGGTTAAAAAACAGTAACTTTCATTCAAACAAGCTACTCTACTCGAGGCTAACATGAGAGTTCAAATAAAGACGGCCATTACCTGATTATTTTCCCCAGACAGTTTTCAACCCTCTTAAAGTCAGGCCTTTTTTCTGGATCTTCATCCCAGCAGCTTTTTATCAGCATGTACACCTACAGGAGGACACGCAGCTTTAAAGACACATCAGACACACACGTTCGCAGATAAACACGACTAGCGTTGACTCACCTCTAATTCCTTCTCCGAAGCTGACTCCAAGTTAAGATCAGGTCTGAAGGAGGACATGATGACCTTGGCGAGCTTTTCTGTTTGCGAACACATGATGTATGAGTGACTGAATTCCTCACACTATTGCTGAGTGTGAGCATCACATCAAACATCTCAAACATATTCAAACGGCGGCTGTGGCGGCGCGTCGTCCCACCTGCGCGGTCGGAGCAGCACTCGGTGTAGAAGGTGCACTTCCTGAGAACGATCTCGTGAGCGATGATGGCAAAGCTGTACACGTCTCCTTTCTGAGAGGTGCCCTGTCTCTTCAGATGCTCCGGAGCGGTCCACAAGTCTGAGATGAGGAAGAGGAGAGAGGACGCGGGAAAAGGGTGGGAGGTGGGGTGAGAACGGGATGAGATTCACGGGGAGAACGTAAAAAAAACTCAGCGTGGGACCAGATTTCTTTTCTCTTTTTTTTACCTTTGCCGAGGCTGAGAAAGCTGTTGCAGCCAAAGTCTGTGATCTTCACCACCATGCGGTTGTCCACCACACAGTTGGTGGACTTGAGGCGACCGTGCACCTGGATCTGGCTGGCATGGAGGTAGGACATGCCCTGCACGGAGGAGTCAGCATTTAGGCTAAAGGAGCGGTACATCATCATCTCTGGCCTCTACTGACCCCTGCTGGCTTTCAGGGGGAACAGCAACAACAAGTTCCAGCTCAAATATTCAGCTTGATATGAACCTGATATGCCCTCTAAAATATCATATCACCACATGTGATTACAGGGTTTGTGGTACATTCTGTATACAGTTTCAGGAGTACTACAGTAGGATGCTTCTTATAAGACATGTAGGGAAAACCATGTATTTTCCTGTGAGAGAAGAAGGAATGATTTAAATATTCCCTTCATTTGAATCTATTTACTTTTTGAAAAACTTCTACTGTATGATTCACTTTTCTTCATACATTAATGTTTGTCAAAGAATGTCAAAGAACATAGTCAGGAAATACAAAAGTAGTACAATTTAGAAATTTAGAAAATAAAAAATAACAACCGGTAACAACTGCTTACATTACAGATTATTTTTGGCAAATGCCAGAAGACAATTTCTGAAACCATCGGGCCGTTCTGCCCTGAATCCTATTGGTGGCGTTCAAGTGCTCTAATTGGTTACAGGTGTTTTCACAGGTGCACTCTGATGACAGGTGATTGATAACTGGGTGTGGTATTTAAATGGAAGCGTATAACAAACATCACACACAGACTTTTAGTTTTTAATGATGAGTATATTGTAGATAACTTTTAGATTTTTAAACGTCGTGTTAAGCAAACAATGTCCTTATGGTTTATCACACCTGGTAATGAGATGCATCGCTTCTCGCTTTCAATAATCGTCCCACAAGTAGCAGTTTTTGTTACTTGGTGATTGCAAAAAAGTTGATCCGAGTCGAGGTTTTATTAACAGAGTTGTGTGTATATGGAAGAACACGCGAGAAGTGCGTCTGCGTGGCGCTGCACACATGGCGCCATCTCATCGGTCATTCATAAAGATCCATAAACGCCAAATACAATACAGCACCTCAAAGTCACGTAATGTGTTGTTCGACAGCACAGCCCCGAGTCCCTGTCTTACCATGGCGATGTCGTACATGACGGAGATCTTGAACTCCCAGTCCATGAAGGTCTCCTCCGGGTACGACACCTTGTCATTCAGCACATACTGGGAGAGGGGAGGGACCAGAAATCTGGTGAAATGATCGCACTCGGAACGGTTATTTGGTTTGATTTTTTGCTCGTCCTGTAACGAGCTGCGGATATTATTGAGGTGTAAATGGAAGTAGTGATTTGCTATGTGCAAACTAAACGTACCTTGAGCGACCCCCGCTCTCCGTACTCAAACACTCCAAACACACCGTGGTCCATCTTCACCGTGCCGTAAAACTTTGTGAGGTTGGAATAGTCGATTTGCTTGAGCTGCGGAGAAAAGACGAAACAGAAGTGGGACAGAGGTCCAGCTGGGACAAACGTTAAGACAGGATGGGCACACACACACGCACACACACACACACACACACACACAGGACTGAATGCATAAAGACAATGAATCAGTAAAATGCTTGTGTCACACAAACCACCTGCTGTGTGTGTGTGTGTGTGTGTGTGTGTGTGTGTGTGTGTGTGTGTGTGTGTGTGTATGTGTGTGTGTGTGTGTTACCGCGTTGAGTTCTATCATCCGGGCAAAGTCCTCGTCAGAGTACTCCAGCTCCTTGAGAATCACGATCTGAAATCGATGGCAGCAGCTTCAGTCACACCAGCGGTCAGATCTAAACGTGCAGCTTGCGTGTTGTCGACTGGATTGAAAACCAGCTACCTTCTTATCGTAGAGCGCACGGCGGATCTGGAATTTCCCGAGTTTCCTCTCATCTTCAATCTGAAGGGGGCAGATGAAGTTACCAGAGCAAATATGTTCAAGTTTGCATTGATTTAAATGTCTTGTGTGCTGTCATTTCATCACAGATGTCTGACTGCAGGACAAACCTCACTGTGCTGTTTGGGTCAATAAGTAAAAGTGGAAAAGGTGCCTCCGTGCTGACGGAGAGAGGTTGACGCTTCATTTACCTTCAGAGAGATGACGTTGAGCTGGTTGTTCTCCAGCAGCGTGACGAGGTCAGAAGAGATGTGGAACCAGCGCTTCCTGACCTGCCGGTCTCTCTTGTTCTTTCTACACCGGCCAAAGAGACACCCTCATAAAATACTAAATACAACGTAGCACAGTGAACCACATCCACGGGCACCCAACACGTGCACTTTCAATATCTGCTCACCCGTGAAACTCAACTACAATTTTTTTATTGGAAAAAAATACAATATTTGAACATGAAACCCTTCAGGTTGGTCAGAGAAAAAAGTCTTTAAAGAGATCCAGAAACTGCCATTGAAAGGTTTTCTATAGCAACTGCATTTTATTAACATCCATCCATCCATACGAGCTGTTAAAAATAGATATAATGCTCTCTCTGCTCCGTTGCTGTTCATCGGCTCACGCTACCTAATGACATGGAGTTGTGTTGCCTGTTACGTGCCTGCTTTTGGACTTTCAAGTCCTCCACTCAATACTCAATGTCCTGCACACGTCTGCCTGTCTGGCCTGTGACTCACCTGTAGAAAATGAAGGCGATGGTGGCCACCACAACCACCGTGACAGCCAGCACGATGACAATGATGTTATAAATTGCCGGGTCTGAAGGAGTGAGCACAAGAAACTAAAAAAAATCAATTGGTTACTCCAGCGAACCCAGACTCACGGGGCAGTGTTCAGGTACGTTATGTCTTGAAGGACTCGAGCGTAGCGCCGCCATGCATCGAATATTTCTGTGTTGAAAACCATCCTGTATTTATCCTGAAATGTAGTTCATTGTGAGATTCCCACTTGAGCTTCGTAAAAGCTTGTAAAAAGACATTTCACTCTTCATAACACATCCGCAGACTGTCACTAAACTCCATCATCTACCCGTACCTTTGTTTGGTGTGAAGTTGGGAAGCTTCGTTCCCCAGATGAAGGAAGGGTCCGTCTCCGCCACGGTCGTTTCTTTGAGCTCCGTGTCGAATGTGAATAAAAGTTTGTACTGTGGAGTACAAGTGAGGAGAAATGTACACATTTCAGAGTAATACACAGTGTGACAGCAAGAGATTCAGCAATGTGAGGTTTGATTGCGAAAGATCTCCGTGAGATACTGCTGACAAAAAGTAGAGGAGCTGCGTGTTCCTTTGAATATTCACTGCTGAATGCAAATCAACACAGCAGAACGATGTACCTTCATGTTGTTTGTGGTGTAAATGACTGAGAGATTCACGTCTCTGTCTCCATGATTGTCCAGCTTGTAGTTTCCAGCACTTCCTGAGAAGAACAACAGTGACGTCTTCATTCACAAACATATGGCAGACAACATGATGTTGTCAGAAACCTGTGTGCTGTTGACTCGTTTGACTTGTAATGTTTTTTTTTTTCCTCTTCCTTTTCTGTCATTTGAGAAGAAAAAACAGGCACTGATGAAAGAGCGCGACAGAAAGAACAGCTTCTCTTTGAGTGTGTCTCTCCATCACACGCTCACCCCCCAATTACACACAGGCTACGTCCAGCTGCCGCCTGCCGGCTACAACACCTCATCGCTTCATCTTGTCAGCGAGGAAGATAAATAAGTGACAGCAGTTGGCAGCTTCCATCTGCTGGGCCTCACACACACAAGACCATAACCGATGTCAGCTGTGAGGACAGCTTTCATTGGCAATGAGGTCCTGTCATCAGTATTTTCACTGCAAGTTTGTTGTACAACCTCACACCTTGTGAGTACTTTGTGAGCTCTTTGCAGTATTTATAGACTCTGTGTATTTATAACTTTTGAGCCAATTAAACCAGACTAGGAGTCCACAGCTATGCTGCCCTGCGAGGCTGTGCTGAATGTGAAGGTTAGCATGCTCATATGCACCCTGAGTGCTGCAGGGAGGGAGTATTTGTGTGTTAGCATCTCACTTAAGTTAGCATCTTACTGGTTCTCTCGACAGAAAGCCAATGGGATTTTTCCATTTGATGTTGGATGATAGCAGATGATAAACTCTGTGGCGAACACAAGTTCATGATACTTATGCAACTTGTTCAGCAAAGATAATCCCAAAAAAAATAACACCACTCACACTTCGTGAATTTTGAAGCGTGAGTGCAATCGGCAGAAGTTAAAAGCCTAAAACTCCAGCACGATCACGTGAGCACATTCGCAACACGGCTGTAAAGGCGGATTGATCAGCGTGATAACATGTTGTTGTCCGATTTGGCCTTTTTTAAAATACATGAATTTAAAACGACCTCACGGACCTTCTTTCAGGCATCTAACGGAAACCCCCAGAAGATGTTTTACTTTGAAATGCAGGAAACTCATTTCCTGGTTCCAGCCGTCCTTCCTGCAGCATTCAGACAACGCCAACAGGCTGATGCTCAGCAAGTATGATTTCTTTCCACCAGTTTAGCGTGTCAGCATGCTAATGTTTGCTAATTAGCACTAAACACAAAGTAAAGCTGAGGCTGATGGGATCATTATTAGTTTAGCATGTATTTGGTCTTCAACCAAAGTGTTGGAAAAATGTTAACGATGTCTTCAATATTTTAGAAACCATCTCGACAACATTGTCTGGTCTCTGTTACTCTCCACCCTCCACCAAATACATCTATTTCACTCTTTTTCCTCTTTGATGATCTTTTCTCAAAGGGTTTTGGGGTCATCCCAGAAATTGATCCAAAATGATTTATTCAACATTACAGCCAGACTGACGACGGGCAGGAATGTTAAGTGCATTAGAGGTTCATTTCCTCTCTCCCAGTGTCTCTTCCTCCTTCCTTACCATTAAAGGAGATGTTTCTGAAGTAATTCACATTGACATACTCCATCTGCTGAATCTCTGACGGAGGTTTTTTAGCAATTACCCTCATCACCTCGCCTATCAGCAGCACTGAATCATGGTACGCGGCCATGTAATCATTCATCTGCAGAAAAGAGAAAGAAAAGTTGATGATTGGATCTACTTTCTCGATAAAAGTTCCTATAAGAACAACTGCTCCAAAGATTATTCAGAGAAACAGGAACACTGATGCTGGAAAGAGATGTTGCCTCCTCCAGTACCAAGAGTGCGATAAAGTGCAACTACAGCAACTCCACTGTGACAACAAGACGGCAGGAAGACACTCGGCACGTCTCACGCTTAACCCCTGCAAAAGAAAACTTTTCAAACATTTGGGTTTAAAGATAAAACAGGTTAAACTAACAATATATATCATGTTAGTCAGTGAGCTGGTTGGCAAACGTCTATAGCTGTTTCCTTAATGCTAAGCTAAGCTAACCATCTGCTGACCTATTTGATTGCTGAGAGTGACAGTGAATGCAAAGAGGCAGTGAAAGCGCATTTCCCAAAATATCAAACTGCTCCTTCAAACAGCAGTGAAAGGAAGAAGGGAGTGCAGTAATATGGAGACGTGTCCACACCGTGTTGTTGTCCTTCAGGTCCGCGTTGATGGTGTAGCTTCTGGTGTTTGGCATCGTCAGCACCAACACGTTCCTCATGGATGGCATGGACGATGTGTTGGTGTAGTATTGGTCACTGTGGCGAGGAGGCGGGGGAAAGTTATTTAAAGTGATCATGTGCACAGCCAAAAACATTGAAAGAGGTTATACATCAATATAAACAGCATGATTGATTAAATGTGTGTGATGTTATCTATTTGTCATATAATGTGTGTATTATATCTCAAAGAAGGGTGTGGGAATGAAAAGAGACATTTGTAACCCAAACTGTACAATAAGTCTGTTTAACTTGTTTACAGTTCAAACAACCAAGATAAGTAAAACTAGACCGACGGTAAATTTAGAGATGGAAGAAGAGATTGAAGGAATGAATCAAGAGCACTGACTTGTAAAGATCAATAAGGATGAAGAGAATATCTCCGCTGTCGGCCTCTTTGTGACATCTTTTCACCTCCGCTACGTCCTCTGGTGATCCACACACGATAAACACTGCAGACAAAGAAGACTAATTTAACGCCACAGACCAGTAGTGCACGCATGCTTTTTAACACAGAAGCCTTGGAGCAAGGCAAACGCTCTGTTCCTTTTTTTTTTTTTTTTTTTTTTTTACATCATTCATCAACGAGGAACAAAAAGCTATGGTGTGTGCACAAATCGAAATGTCTGTCTAACAGTATCCGCCCCGGGCTATATCACAGGTCTCAAGAGTTGTTGAGATATCATTTGTCCTGTGTCCCATCTGTCCCCTCCACTACTAAATGCTGCAGTTTATTTGTCCATGTTTTGAGATACCCCTCTCTCAGGTTTCTGCCTTAACACAAGGAGGGCAATGTGAACAAACATGCCAGTGTGACCTGTGGATTATCCATTTATCTCCATTATACTGACAGCTGATACTGGAATGAAATTAACCTTTATTGTACTACTATATAAGTATATCAAGTATGTGTTACTGCGAGCTGCCCAAATGAAATCCTTTACACCTCCATTGTGTTGGGAGGGGAAGGACAGTTCAGAAAACTGGTCTCTTAAGCCAAAAGCGGGATAGTTGGCAACCCTGACTCCACTCTTGTATCGGTACTGCTTAGATCCTGCAGTTAAATCAGACATGAGGATGTAGTGTACATTTTGAAAGAAAAGTCTTACGGTTGCTTGTCCTGTTATTGGGGGACATCATTACTTTTTTCAGGTCCGCTGGGTTGCGCAGCACTGTTCTCGGAATATTTTGAGTAAACTGGCTTGAGTCTGTGTCCAGTGCATTAACATACCTGTGGAATAGCATCAAGTATAACAGATGTACATCATATCATTTCAACACACAAGCCATACCTGTGCGTCTTCCTCAGAGACACTGCCGGCCACGCACACAGCAAAATGCAGGCGCAAGGTGATCACAAACGGCAAACGTTACTGTCATTCACACCTCCGCTGTGCTCTCTAAGGACATCTCCTGGTGACTCACCAAAAGCAATCCTCAGTGTTGGTCGGTTTCTTGTAAACATAGGCCGTCTTCCATTCAGGTTTGAGTGGGTTGTCGTCCTTCCAGAAGTGGACGAAAAACTCATCGATCTTGCGTGCCGGTGGCAGGAGGCGCTGCAGGTTGCGCGTGTAGTCGCAGGAGAGACCAAAGCTTCCCGCCGACATGATGGGCGTGCTGAGCTTCAGACCTTTCTCCTGACTGACAGGGAGACAAACAAGGAGAGAGGAACAGGGTGGAAAGGGAGAGAAAGATGGATAATTGCATGAACATGGAGGCATACAATGGTAAGGTGGATCGAAGAGACATCCACTATAGGAGTAGAGCCCACATGCACTGTGTCCTGTAACACATTTAGACAAGTCAAACACTGTTTGAATATGTAAACAATGTTTTTCAAACATACAAGCACTTATGTAGAGTTGAGCTAGGAAAAAAAGCACTTACTCGAACATTTGGAAAGTAGTGTAGGTGCAGCTGGGACCAAGCACGGCACATCCCAGGGAGTTCTCGCTCTGCCAGAGAATACAAACAAGTTTGAGTTTTTGTCTGTTTCACTTTGTGTGCACTGCTCCTGTGGCTAATTTTAGGCGCGGTCTTGTTCTTGCTTTAAACTACATGTGATTAGCTGTTTACGTCGTGCAAAGTCTGAATGATGTAGCCTCTGAGTAGACGTAGCTTTTAATCCTCAAGGTACACACTAAGCACACAGGCAAGTTAAAAGCAAGTATATCAATATCATGAGTCTGAGTTGGATGAAAATATTTACTTACCATCAGGCTCTTTAGCTCGTCCACTCCCTCACACGCGCTGCTGTGGCAGCCTGTGCGTCGGTAAAAGGTCGGTTTGATACCGCCAAATTTAGCTGTGAGATTAAACCCTGTCCCTAAAAAATAAAAATAAAATGAATTATGGGTATCCTTCGGTCGTTAGTTCTCTTCTCCAAAAAGCAATTTTCATAGTTTAGTGACCAGAAGCATGCAGTGCAACAACTTGTCTTCTCTAAAATGAGCAGTAAACGTTAGCATGTCGCGCTAACTAGCGTACCACCCGGGTAGTTTAGCTCAGTTATTTCCAAGAGCAGCAGCAGTTAAAACTTTTGTGGTGTTACATGTTATGTAAAAAAAAAAGAAGCCCTGTTCATGTCTAGCGCTTCCTCTGTGTGCTGTCGTATTACAGAGCGGGAACCTGTCCTGGACGCGACCTTTGTCGAAGGCAAGGCCAATGTTAGCGGCTCTATTTTGCTCTGTAGGATTTGGGGGAGTTTACAACAACACTGCACACAGACACATCATTTTATGACACTACCTGATGTTTCATAGAATACAATACGAATGTATTCTGCAAATGTTTGCAGTCTAGTCCCAAATGTATACGTCAGAATCCACAGTGATGCAGTTTAACATAAATTGAGTCATAATGTACATTTCTGTGAACACATGCAAATTTCTTAATGTTATTTTGTTTAGTATTTTTGTATACTTTATTACCTTCTGCAGTATTAATGGTTGAGTCTGTCTCAATGGCCTCCAGTATTTTGTCCTTCACAATTCTCATACTCCAGGGAGACTCGTCATCTTCCAGCAGGACCACATTGATTGTAATCCCATCCAGACACTGTTTAATGCCCCGACACGGAGCAGCAACAATCCCCAAGACGCACAACCACCACCACCCTGTTCCCATCGTCAGCTCTGAAGTTTATGAGCTGTTAAAGAGAGTCCATGATCTGCTAAACCCTTTTGTGAATGTCTTTCTGAATGTCTTGCTTCTCTTCCAGAGTTCAGTGCAGTTAGATGACTAAATGCTCCAGGAACTTCCTATTACGTTGTGTTTGTTGCCATCTGATCGACAACAGGAACTTTACTTTACCGGAGCGATGTCCAGTAGCTGAGTCCTTGTGTGTGTTCTTCTCGCAGTCCCATTGACAATCTCTCTGTGGCGGCTCACCTGTCCTTTCCACATCAAGTTGTTAATATACAACCTTTAAAGCACGGAGGCGGGTCATATAAGCTTCTCACTGGTGTTGTGCCAAGGTCTACATGAATTGCAAACTTCAAACGCACAAACACACAGAGCACCGATTGTAGCTTGAGCTTGCTAGTTATATCAGGATGGGCATTTTTACCAATAATGATCTTGTGCTTCAGGACAACTGGATATTTGATGTCAATGCCAGGCCTTGCACTCATGTCACATGTGGTAAATGTATCTGGACGTAGTCATGCGGTACATTATATACTTGTTGGGACATGAAACCCACATTGACAGCAACACGTTTCCATCTCTTCCTCTCATTAACTTCATCGTGTGGTCCTGGTCTTTGCAATTTATCTGTGGCGCAACATTGTCTCCACTTATTGTTAATGGTGTTCAATATTATTTTTATGTCCCTCTCTGATTGGCACTTTTCAACACTTAGATCTTGCTGTTTCTTTGGTAACTCTTTGTGGACTTCTAGCAAAATCCTAAAGCAAAAGCTGTTTATTTTGAGCCCAGTTACAGCTTTCATTTTGAAACGCTGTCCAGAGTTAAGCAAGGAGGGTGTTGTAGTTGTTCCTTGGGAGACCACAACAAGAGAAGAACAAATATGAAGTCTGCATTGTTGTTATCTCTTTCTTTACATCTCAAAAACCTGCTATTTCATTCGAGTGTGACGACCTTCTACACCCACTGTACGTGTCTGTGCTGTCACTGTACGTGTCAGAAACAGACAGACAGCAAACACAGACACACAGCTTGTAAATGTCTGAACGACAGCCTGGGGAAAGGAAAGCACGGAGGGAAAAGGGAAGAGCAAAGGTTGGCTGGGCCATAAAACTCATCCCAGATTATGTGCTGTAAAACAGCGCACACTTCTGTGGTTCAGAGGCTTTTTGTGCAGTTTACCTGCACCAAACACACCACACCCTGTAATATGTTACACTGGATGATATACATTACCAATGTCCTCACTTAATTAGTATTACTTCCTTGGAAAAAGAGAAAATTCATTATCAGCTTATTACTTGGAACAATCACCTCACAGAGGATATCTCCAGGCACCTTCTGTCCCTGTGTGTGTGTGTGTGTGTGTGTGTGTGTGTGTGTGTGTGTGTGTGTGTGTGTGTCTTTCACACACACACAGTCAAAATCAGATTTCCCATGCTTCCTTAATGACACAAATGTTACTCATCTATCACTGTGACGTCGAGGGAAACAACCTGAACCTTTGTGTGCGTGTGCGTGTGCGTGTGTGTGTGTGTGTGTGTGTGTGTGTGTGTGTGAGCAGGTTGGGTTTGTTGATTTTCACCACATGGACTGAGAGGCGCATGTGTCAGCTCATCTCAAGTCTGACGTAACTTCTCACATGTTGTTATCACACCGATCGGCCCAAACAGGCTGTAAATACTTCACTCTCCCATGTTTCTGCCGCAGAGATAGTTGAGAAAGGGATGTCTGCATCATCCGGTACAGGCGTGTGAATATACGTCTTTGTCTCATTTGTGTGTGTTTTAAATTATTATTTCATCATTGAAACATCGCGCCAATAATTCTGTGCATCAGTCTTTGTATTGAACCAGATCTGCTCAGCCTTGACTCTGATGTTCATCTTTAAGATCTACCAATACAACGAATGCATTTGATCTCATGGATCTCGTTTGGTATGTGATATGATGAGGCTGAACATATTGTGGCTCAGTTGATACCAACACGGTGAACAGACCCAGCCGAGTTCCTCCTTTACTCGTTCAATACGAGCCCAACGTATTAAAACACTTTGCACTCTCGGCCTCTGTGAAATCTGGCTGCCATCTTCAGGTTTTAAAGATATGGGCCGATAAAAAATGTCCTAACAGAACAAACAGTGTGTATGAATCTGACCAAAGTCCTATCTTTTCTGGCACATTGTGCTTATCGCTGTGTTTGTTCTCCTGGTTAGTTTCCTCGTCCTGCTCGGTATTGATTTGTCATCACACAGAAACATGATCCTTTTTGGGGTGTCAGGCTAATTCTTTTATTCTCCTTGTAAAGCTTTCACTTCTATTCAGTTAATTTTTGTTTTTTCTCGTATCTTCGATAAACTTAGTCAATTCTCAAGTGTTTGGTCACCGTTTGTTTTGCCGTCTGTGTTTAAGTTTAAACAAAACCCAAACAGAGAACTGACTACCTAACAATCCTCGTCGTATCAAAGAGAGAGAACTCAGTCCATACGTGCATGTGTGTGTGTGTGTGTGTGTGTGTGTGTGTGTGTGTGTGTGTGTGTGTAAAGCGAGACGTCTATCTGTAAAATACAACAAATGTGGCAAAGCACTCTCACTGTCTCAAGAAGGAAGAACTTCTCAATCACTCTAATCATCCTTTCACATCAATTCATCTGTAATATCACTCCAATAATATAGTACATATATATATATATATATATATATATATATATATATATATATATATATATATATATATATATATAATATATGTATACTGTATATCGCAATATTAAAACACACCAGGGTCCATTTGACTGTATTATGAGTAGAACTCAGTCACAACTCAGTTTCTTATACTTAAATACTTAAACTTAAATATATTTTTAATGGACTTTGCAATTGTAATGTAATGTTTTCACATGTTACTCCAGACCTGACCGTGTGTGTGTAGTGTGTGTAGTGTGTGTAGTGTGTGTATTGTGTCTGGGTTGCCAGGTCAGGTCAGGTCAGGGGCTCCCTGTTTCTTCCCAAAGAGTTCAAACTGGAACTATTGTACATGTGTATGTGGTGTGTTTTTACAGGTTTTGATGCTTATTGACTCAGGTGTTCATGCGTTATAGTGGACGAGCACATTATTTGCACTGGTGAGTCCTCTAATGGATTCCAGTGAGACAAAACGAGACCCATGTGTCAAAGCAAAAATCCAGACGATCATTTCCTCGGTTCTCAAACATCTGTCTGAGTCTGAGACACTGAGACAAAGTTCCCAGAGAAAACTTTGTCACACAGGGCTCTCAAAATAACCGCCCTAGTTATTACACATCCACTTTGTACCGACGCCAGTGAGGACTCGACAGGCGACACTCAAAAAGAGCACAGAACATTCTTTGCACTATATTACCGAAATAATGTTTCCACACAGGTCTGTGAATACAGTTTTATTCAAACTTCAATTTAATGACAAAAAGGCGACGTTACAGTGATTTGACCAGAATAAAAGTGCCCGTGAACACAAACCAAACGAGTTTGCCTCAAGAGGAGGAAAGCAAACAGATGCGGTGTGTTCCTAATATGTTAATTCACACGCATGACGACACATCGAAGATGCACGGGAGAGCCGACGACGCCTCTCCGAAGGCTCCAGCTGCGTTCCCGCACGACGAAACAGAATCAACACTATCTACGTTTGAAACAAATAAAAACGACAAACGGTACAGAACATGCCCATTTCCAAAACAACAAAAGTGCTCGTTATTTATTCTAACGCCACATAGTTATTAAAAATTATTTAGAAATTAGAAACTTGTGCGCGGAAAGGTTTTTTTTCCTTGTCAATCGGTTGATGTAGGTAGCAAAGAGATATTAACAGGGTAGTATCATTAGAGTGAGGTGTGCAGTGTATTCAAATAGGCTTAACTTTGCACACAAGTACTTATAAATGCAGCTTTTGACTAGCAAACCCCTGATGGTCTCATCGTTACAAGTGAAAATAAATAAGTCAATAAATAAAGTTTTTTTAAACTTACATCAGGAAGTCGTTTGCTGTGACGTATGACACTTACTGGACTTTCCCATATTCCACTTTGCACCTAAAATCAGCAGTTCATCTTCCTCAGCTCGACCCTCCTCTTGGTCCTTCTTATTTCCTCTAATTTGACTTTAATCACGGTTTCACGGTTGCACACGCTTTGTATGGTTTCAAATCAAGCTGCATCAGCGCTCAAGTACGTCTACAGACAATCACTCCATCCTCCGCCCGTTCCTCCACCAGTCCGCTCTCTCTCTCTCTCTCTCTCTCTCTCTCTCTCTCTCTCTCTCTCTCTCTCTCTCTCTCTGCAGTTTTACTTCCCCGACCCAAAAACCCTCTGGCCTGGTTTCTCGGTGGCAGGCCCACACTCCCCCCAGCTGCTGTCTCTACCACCAGAACTGAAGACCGTCATAGGAGATGGCGACGCTAATACTGGATTTCTACACTTGCTAAGTACACAAAATAGATTAGTGCTACGATACTGAGAAGGAAAATAATTCCTTATTCATAGAGCCTATGGCAGCTCTCAAGGCCGAAACGCATTAAGAGCCATTTGTGTCCGAGTTCCTCTCCGCTGTAAGTGCATTGATTGTTTCCGTTTGGCAGCCGTGGACCAGCAGGCTTTGTGGCACCTCAAGCCACCTTGTAGTGTTTCTGTTTTCTGAAGGCAGTGAGATGAAGGCAGATCCGAGCAGCTGTCCCTTAAGCCAGATACTTAACGAAGGAGACGGAAAATAAAATGTCAACGCAATTTCCTCTTGATTCTGCTGCGAGACAACCATCTCCATTACTCTTTGTAAACACAACGTGATGTGACTAAACTGTTGGATGTTTATACATGACTTTTGGCAGTGCTGGCATGTAATTGACATCAGGCGGTGGCTTTTAAAAAGAAGGGAATTAAAAGCGGGAATAAAAGTCAGAGCTCCATTGAGTCGGTCCCTTAAACTCTCCTGTCTGTCGTGTGCAAATGGAGCGTCAGGTTAGCGTCAGGTTAGAGTCATGTTAGAGTCAGGTTAGAGTCAGGTTAGCGTCATGTTAGAGTCAGGTTAGAGTCAGGTTAGCGTCAGGTTAGCGTCAGGTTAGATTCAGGTTAGAGTCATGTTAGAGTCAGGTTAGCGTCATGTCAGCGTCATGTTAGCGTCAGGTTAGAGTCATGTTAGAGTCAGGTTAGCGTCAGGTTAGAGTCAGGTTAGAGTCATGTTAGAGTCAGGTTAGAGTCAGGTTAGCGTCAGGTTAGAGTCAGGTTAGCGTCAGGTTAGCGTCAGGTTAGAGTCAGGTTAGCGTCAGGTTAGAGTCAGGTTAGAGTCAGGTTAGAGTCAGGTTAGCGTCAGGTTAGAGTCAGGTTAGCGTCAGGTTAGCGTCAGGTTAGAGTCAGGTTAGCGTCAGGTTAGAGTCAGGTTAGAGTCAGGTTAGCGTCAGGTTAGCGTCAGGTTAGCGTCAGGTTAGAGTCAGGTTAGCGTCAGGTTAGCGTCAGGTTAGAGTCAGGTTAGAGTCAGGTTATAGTCAGGTTTGCTCAAAATGTGATTCGGCCTCTCGAGCATCCCAGCTCATCGCTTCCCTAACAGTCCCGGGTCTCAGCTAAACTATATTCCTCAGGTCAAAGTAAAAACGTACCGACAAGCCCTGAACCCTAACTTTCAAACCCTGTATTGAAACACGTTGACCGTCAAAGGAAAACATTCAAACAAATACATTCACAGCTCGACTTCCAGCTTCCACCAACATACTTCCATAGGCATCACACCGGGCAACGACCCCTCCTCCCAAAATCTTCTCCCGAACCTCACACCCTGAAAAACATTTAAAAAAACCTCGAAACTAAATCCAAATCCTCCTCGTCCTCCGCAGCCCTGCAGCTCTAGGAGCTGATGATCTGGCCTGACCAGGTCTCGTGCTTGGTGACGGGATTCAGGTGAGTGAGCACCACCTCCACAGCCTGGATCTTCTGGTTCTTGGGAGGGATGGCGCACACCTTGTACGTGACCTCGTCCCCTTCCACAGGCACGTACTCTCCATCGATGCTGTGCAGGAAACACACACACACACACACACGCAATGAACTCAGTCATGGGCAATGTTTTAAGATTGGATGTCTTGGCACCGTCTCCGCTATCTGCCCTTCCAGAACATTTGGGGACTCGCTGGAGACAGATGTCAAGCTTCAGAAAACACTGGATGCTGCACCTCCCATGATGCAACTGGATTACAGAGACCCTAATTGTCTGGTAAAAGCTCTTTTCTACCATCAATTCAGATTATGCATATGTCGTATTACGTTAAATTATCCTATGACTGTTCTATATTCATGCTAAGAAGCTTTACAGCAGGTCAACTTCCTCAAAGACAATCGATGTCGTGGAGAAAACAAATCCGCTCACTCAGAGATGTGGACGAAGATGTCCTCTCCTCCGTGGGAGGGGCGTAAGAATCCGTGACCCTGAGACCTGGAGAAGTTTTTACACACCCCTTTGAATACCGGACCTGATTTGGCTCGCACTGTCCTGCAGAGAGAGAGAGAGAGACATAGGAGGAATCAGAAGGCCGAGAGAGAGGAAAGTCCCTGTATAATGTCATATGACGGCTTGCATCTCTACTCACGCTGAGTATGTGCGGGTGCGCTTGGTGGGCAGTGGGCTGGGCAGCTCTCCCGGCTGCGGCGGTTTCCTCTCCCTCTCCCTCTCCCTCTCCCAAACCCGGCTGCCCTCCCTCAGGAAGGGGAAGGAGAGCTGCACGGGGGTTCGTGGGGAGGTGAGAGGCAGCGAGTGGTTGGCCGTGGAGGAGGCATCGGGGTCCGACATCTTGGCTGGTCACAGGTTGGGATTTTCTTGTTTTGTTTCGTAGGTCTCCTCCAATGGAACACAAGGAAGAAGAGGAAGGAGGGTTACACCTCCGGCATGGCACGAGTGTGAGGAGGACGGAGGTGGAGCGACGCGACCCTGTGGTGAAGGTGCAAGGGAGGAAAGGAAAGAAGGCTTTTATTCATCGTCAAAGGTGACAAAGACTGCAGATTTTTGCGGCCAGTCGAGTCAATGTGTTGCAGTTGAAGCGCGCTTCTCTCATTTATTACCTGTCCTGACTTAATATCACACATGACCCTCTTTCCAAGTACCTGCAGTGACTCAGAGAGATCGGAAATTGCGTGACAGGAAACATAGAAAAATCTAATAATTTAGTCATGAAAACTTTCTGTAACTTGCCGACTGTTGGTTCAAGTGAAGGTTTCGTGAACACAAAATGGGAAACCGGCTCCCTTCAATCACTACGAGAGGATTTCGGAGTCCACCTCGGGTCAGGTTTTTTGCCAACACACACACACGTTTATAGTGGCTGACCGCTGCAATCTCCAAATATGGTGACTTTGAACATTTCTGATAAACAGACAGATTTAATGCTCCTTCATGAGTTCAGACAAATCTCTTACTTCAGGAGACAACTACTTCACTATAAAAGCCCACATGTGCACCTTTACTTGACAAATAATACATATTAATGATATTGTTAGTAAGTATGACACAAGTTTTGCACAGAGCCAATAAGGTGACATATTGTGGACCGTCATCGGACTGCTTTGCACTCGTCCGCAGTGCATCTTGAGGACGATGGATTTGATCGCTGTGCTGAATAGTGAGTCTAAAAAGACGCCTGTGATCTTTGATTTTGAGGGATTGTACAGAGAAATGAAATGTTTAAGTTCTCACATTAGTACTATAAGATCAGTGAATCACAAACAGCCCCAGACTTTGGCTCTACTGATATCAAATAGCTGATTTCCACGAGTGTAGAAGTGTTTATGGGTGTTTTTATTCAACAAAAACAATCCGTCCAACAGCAAGAATCTGCTGGGAGAGAAAAGGGCCTCAAAGCAACTTGATTTCAGAGCAGCAGCCTGTGATGTCGCTGGCTTTGAAAAGGTCCCAAGATGATGTAAATAACGATCCTGCCCCGGGGGCCCTCGGCTCGGCTCGCCTCGTCACACTTTATCATTTTAAAACCCCGGCTCGCACAAGACGGACACCCAAGACGGGGCCGCTCTCTGCTGCGAGTATTCAAACAACAAGCTGCTCTCTGAAGCGACTCTCTCCAGGACGAATGAGCTCCGTCACTGTGGAGTCGTGATGCGTGCATCGTTAGGCGGCTCGTCATTTTGACACTCAGAGCCTCTGAGGGGGCCTTGTTCTCCAGAAGTTACACTGAAAGCTGCAACACAGACGTGGGTGGGTGTGATATCGGGGTTGTGTGCGGCCGCCTCCATGTGAATGTTAGTATTGATGTCACATCTGCAGGCTGGATGTTTGACAAAGACTGAAGAGTTCGACGTGTCGGACTGGATCCCACAGGCTCCCATTCAATATCACACTGTCAGTCTAAATATAGCCCTCTGCGTGTGTGTGTGTGTGTGTGTGTGTGCTGTCTTTCATGCCGGACAGCGGGGTCGTGAGCTGGAGGCTCTAAAGCTTCCTGTGCTGGTGTGTGTACACACACTTCACATCGTCTGTGCCATCCTTCACCTTCTCCCCGTGTTGCTTTCAGGGTTCGGCGCTGCTCATTGTCATCGTCTGTCCCTCATCCGTCTCCTCGCTGGTTCAGCCTCCAGCGGCTGAAAGGATTCTCCTTGAATGAGATTGTTCTACTACTTCAAAATGAAAAAGATGTACGACATGTTCATCATGGTTTAGCTTGACAGCGTGTTCATATTTCTCCTGGTTGCATCGGGTGCTTGGACCCCAGTGAACTTGGTTTTTAATGTTCAACATTTTCCTGCTGATGATATAAGTAGACTCTTTATTGGCTGAGTTTTTTTATTGGTTTGGTTTGAGTGCAGATTGATTATCACCTCGTCACTGCTATTTTTTAAGCAAAAGTTATGAGAAAATAGAGACTCAAGTATTTGTGATATGATTGATAATGAATGGGTTTTATGTAACATGTTAATTTATATACTATTTATATCTGTATGTAATTGTAAGATAGTGTTCATTTATTCTTCTATTCTTTGTTAATGTTCTGCAAAGCCAATTCAAAATGGATTAACTGTATTAACTGATTATTACTTCAATGAAACAATGTACTTGAAAAGATCACATGACTCTATTTCAGTTTTTTGATGGGGAAAACATATTTTTGGGTCAAAACTGAAGATTAGAGGAGGGCCAACATGGTGGAACTATTGAGTTTTTTATTCTCTCCAGTTTTAGAGAAGACCATTTAGAGCAATGACTGCAAATGTCTGATGAGTGGGGCTTTTATCCTCCTGGTATCATGTCAGCTAGTGTCGATGTGGTAATGATGAACACACACACACACATCTGTCATGGTGGTGGCACAGGGAAGAGGACTGCCAACATGACAAGACATAAATATGTAGCCTGAATAATTCAGCATCCTGACTGGTTGAGCTCCTATTTCACTGGCCCTCTTACCACCGGCGTAAGCCAGCAAATGGACTCATTCAGTGGGTCTGCGCTGCTTCTGTGTCAGATGAGTTTTTTTAAACATTTAAACGTGAGGGTGGGAGGAAAAAAAGAAGAAATAAAAAGAGGTCAGAGCGGAGTGGGGGGGGGGAACGGAAGAGAGCGAGAGGAGCTTTGAAAAGACAGACAAAAGGCCAAAAGCAGCTCCCTGTGAAACCAGGGCACTGTGGCTGCCTGTCCTCCTCTCATCAGCATGGCAGGCACGTCAACACACACACACACACACACACACACACACTCACAGTCTGTCCTTAAACTTTATATTAGCCGTGTTGCTTGCTTTATGGTTTAATTGGTGTGAAAGTGACAGTGAGGCTGCGTGGCAGATCCTAAATAATTCACTTCAAAATAAAAGCCTTCCGGTGGGCTGTTTCCAGAACATTCTCACGCTGTGGCGGCTTGAGACATGAAGCAGGCGAGGGGATGCTCAACTGTGCCAACAACAAAACAAAACAAAAAGGTGGACGCCAAAAGGCGCCCCGGCATGAATATAGGCGAGAGGGGACGTAGTGACGGAGGAGAGCTTGTCTGCGCTGAGTTGAGGATCACCACGCCGGCATTTCATCACAACGCCGCCGTGGACCGACACCGTCTGCCCCGCAGGGACGACACGAGCTCGGATGACACACACACACACACACACACACACACGCGCACACACACACACACACACAACCCCCGATGGCTGAGCGGTCACTTACCTCGAAGGCGCAGGTCCGGCTGTCAGTCACTCGGTCCACGGCCCCGTGTTTTTCAGTGGGAATGTTGCGCTATCACATCCGGTGGAAGCTGCGAGGATCCTGGGGAGAGTCAGCCGCGGGGTCTCGGTGTGGATGCGCCGCACGCGGGCGGGATGGAGAGCAGCAAATGAGGAGACGGCAGCGGCGATGGGGCGGGTTTTACTACGAGAAACAACAGTCCACTCTTTGTTCTCTCGTGGATGGGGACGTTTCCTCACGTCTGCTTTCTGGAGATGCACATCGACTTTATTGGATTTACTTATTTTGTGCCGCATGCTCAGTGTCTTGTGCCATTTCTGATTTTTCTTCTGATTTTGCATTATTATTGTCTTCTTTGTAAACCAAACTATTATTATTAGTATTATTATTATTATCATTATTGTTATTAGACTCATGCTCAATTCACTGTGAGAAAGAATTAAAATCATCATAAAACTGTATATAGAAAAACAATGTATAAAAAAGTAGAGTATTACATATAAAGTCTGACGTTTAATATTACGTTTAGAAAAAAGTCTGACGCATTGCATTACACACAAACGTTACACTATGTCCTAAAATATCATTACAAAAATAATGTAGTAAGTGATAAAAAAAAAGCACATCATTACAAATCCGTCATATGTCATAACTTAAAATAACGTAAAATCTCATGAAAGTAAAAGGGTATGTGCGTGTGTGTGTGTGTTTTATTGTTATAACTTTTTTAATGAATTTTTCGTCATGACTTTCTTCAACATGCCTCTTTTCGTCATACAACACAGATTGTTGATGACCATGACATCATACTTTATGACCTTTTCGACTACAACTTTTCATAACATTAAAACATGCCATGATATGAAAATATAATGGTTAAAAATTGTGTAACTGAGTAAACATGTAGACTTTAGAAAATACGTGTGTTGTTTTTATTGTGCCTCTATATATAAGAGACAACTAGAATATAAAGACGTCTTCATTCTATTGTGAAGGAATTACCCACAGTTCATAGCAATGTGACGTTAAATTTATATATAAATAACTTATATATATATACAAGTTATTTTAAATTGCATGGTACAACTCTAGGTGAACAGGTGTACCTAATACAGTGAACAATGAGTCTGGTTTGTCCATTTCTTAAATGTATTAGAAAGTGGATTAAGATTATAATTCTTATCTATAACATGCAGGATGCACTCAAGCAAAGCACATTTATGATTAAAGAGTATATTTTTGGATATTTCAAAACAGGTTTTTTTCTTTTCTTTGAACAAACGATGACTAAAAACTCATGTTTACTGTCCTGCATTGTATATTTCATGGTGCGTCCCTCACAAGTGTCTCCTCATGGAAGTAAGACAACGTTCCCACACGGCCTCTTCGGACCAGGACAACAAGGAGCGATGCTCTTCAGACTGGTTTCTCATCCAGTCTGTGTAGCGCCACAGAGGATGAGCGCTCTACTTTATGTATTCAGCCCGTGTCCGGCCTCACCTTTTGACAGATGTGTCCAGGTTGTGCTTTATTCAAAGAAAATCAAAGCAGAGTCAAACTTCTACAAAGATAAAACTCAAAACGAGCACCGGCTCTTGTTCTCTCTACACCAGATTTTATAAATCAGAAGCTGTCGAGTGCAAACTTCTTCTGTTAGGGCAACACAGAGCATCATTGAGATGTTCCTTTTTTCAGACTTGATACTCAATGAATCCTAATAACCACCATATGTTTGTTGTAAAGTGTTGTTCATCTGTTCAGGATTATCTGAGCAGTACTTCAAATGAATAAACTGCATCTCTCTACAAATAACCAAAGACAGACTGTAATCACGTCACTGGAACAAATGTAGATAAATCAGATCTGAGATTGTTTTTATTTTTGTCATTTTTGTTATACAGAAAAAAATAATCTGAGAGAAAAATAAGACTTGTACACGTATGTACATGTAACCAGAGACTTCCCTTACAGTCGGTGAGAGGAAGATAGTGGTTTAATCCTTCAATGAATAACTTCTTGATGCATGTAGTCGGCAGGGACTGGGAAGGAAAATAAATACAAAAACACATCCAGTTTCTTATCAGTCGATCATCATGTTGAGGTTTCGGTTCATTTCCTCAACAAAGTACCGAAACACGACGTTGGGTTCTCTGCTCGCTGCCATGTTACTGAATAAAAGGGAGCATTTACAGTCAAATAGCAGTTTGACATGTTTCCACTAGCAGACTGTTACTTTTATTTTCTTCAATACAGTAAAATTTCTGTTGGGGTAAAAGTAACACAAAAGTGACACGTTACACTACAAAAAAGGAGCGTGAAAACCCAGAACGGACAAAGACGCCGGTCCATGTTTAGCCTGCACTTGAATTAAAATGAAGCTTATGGAAAAAGCACACGGGAAACCACTTTATGTTTGACCTTGTAAAGAGGTTCGGGCCTGATGGGGAGGGGGGGGGGAGTGATGGCGTCGGGGAAGAAGAGGGGCGTTAACTGTATTCTCACACAGCTTTTATTTATATATTACCTTTGGTACCATCGTCATCATGTACCGTACTTGGCTGAAAGATCATGGATAACTAACTCACCCCTAAATGCTCCCGTTAGATGTACAGTAATCGATCATCAAGTTTCACTATGTTAGTTTAATTTACTGTTATGTTGGATCCACTTTCCCTCACACTGGCCAATGCACTTATGTGACTCACTACGGTTCAACGATCCCCAGAAAACAGCTGTGTCAGCGAGGGTCTGCTTTCAAAACTGTAAACCAGATAAAATGATGTAGCTGCTGCGCCTTGTGGACGCCGCAGTAACTCATCGTGGCCACTGGGGGGCAAACAGGTTGACCACAAGTAAATACACTAATCAATGTGTTTCTTTTGGATCCATGTGGTCATTGCAAACACACTTATACTAAACAAATGGACCCGGAGAGGCAGCAAACAGCAGTACTTTCCTGTTCAAGGTGGAGTGTAAATAACATCGGGGCCGGTTGAATGAATAATAATGGTTGAATACAGCTGATTATTGCCATGAAGTGTGCAAAACAATCCTCAAGCAAGCGTGTGACCAGCTGGCTGAGCGCCAGAGTGAAGTGGCGTCCACGCTCCACAGGTTTACAAGCCAGCAACAACACCGGCAGCGCCTCAGCTGTCAGAAGCTCGGGTCAAAGCTCGGTGAGTCCAAATGTTTGTTTTCACAACAGAATCCGATTTCTAGCGTTTGACTTTGGAACATGGCGGCGAACAGTACCTTCAAGAACGCTATGAACTGACAAATGACAGCATTAGAATGATCAGCCATCGCTGCATCTTCAGCATTAGGCTGCACTGGGACTGAATTGATCGACATTTAACTCTTTGAGGTATATTCACATTTCTTCAGTCCAAACTGATGGAACAGACATCAACAGCGTCTACATTCTTCTCACACACAATCCTGACCGCCCCGTTCCCTTCCCCCTCCTGAAAATCCTCCTCCTACATGTCCGTTCCTCGTTCCACCGCCTCACTGCAGCGCCTTCATCCTGTTGAGGGCGGAGCCTGCCTGGAACCATTCGATCTGTCCCTCGTTGAAGCTGTGGATCAGTTCCAAGGTGTCCTCGCTGCCGTCGCTGTGCTTCAGGACAGCGGAAAGAGGCTGAGGAGAGAACGAGAGGGTCTCATTACGGACGCCATCTTTGAACAGCTGGAGAAAGTTTACCGCAGGTAGGTCTTCGTACCTTTCCTGGAGTGAAGGTTTTTAGTCCTCTGATGGAGATCGTGTCATCGGGGCAGATCTTGTCGTAGTCTGATGGGTTGCTAAAGGTGAGTGGCAGCACACCCTGCTTCTTCAGGTTTGTTTCTGAGGACGGGAGGGAGACATGTTTGTTAATAAAATAATGACTGATGAACTGTAGGATCGGAAAAACAAACTATTACTTCACATAAATCCAGGAAAAACTAATAAAATGGCCATCCAAGACTTCATCACATGTTGAATCTTAAGAGTCTGTAGCGGGTGTGGTGCAGTACCATGAATTCTGGCAAAGCTCTTGACAATGATGGCTCTTCCTCCCAGGTGCCTGGGCTCCAGGGCGGCGTGCTCTCTGCTGGAGCCCTCGCCGTAGTTGTCATCTCCGACCACAACCCAGGACACACCGTTGGCCTGCAACCAACAGGAATGAAAAAAGGCATCGAGTTGCTAACAAACAAGGAAACCCAGAGGAATGTATTGGTGTGCTGCTGAAGAGCCGCTTTGGCCCAATGATCCACTACCTGTACCCTTCCCCTCTCTGGAGTCCTCACCTTGTAGTGACGGGCCACATCAGGGACTCCTCCGTACTCCCCCGTCAGGTAGTTCTTGAGCTTGTTGATGGCATCATTCTCGCTGTTGACTGCACCGATCAGCATGTTGTTGGAGATGTTATCCAGGTGACCGCGGAACTTCAGCCAAGGTCCAGCGGCGCTGATGTGGTCTGTGGTGCACTTGCCCTTCACCTGTGGAGACAGATAAGGGAACAATTTACAAAAAAACATTTTCATCGACAACACAGCTGCCCTGAGAAGGTTTAAAGACCCACTGCTACAGGAGTCGGTGCCGTTTCTAAAGACCCGACCTTGATTAGGACCTTCATGTCCTCCAGATCACTTCCGCTCCATTTGTCAAAGGGCTCCAGCAGCTGGAGCCGGTTGCTCTCGGGGCTGACGTCCACCTTGAGGCTGGAGCCGTCGGGGGGCGGGTGCTGGTACGTGTCCTGGCCCGGGTCGAAGTCCTTGGCGGGCAGTTCATCCCCATAGGGGGGGTCCAGCTTGAACTTCTCACCGTTGGAGGCTGTGAGGTAATCCGTCTCTGGGTTGAAGTTCAACGTGCCGGCGATTGCCATGGCAGTGACAATCTGAGGGAGAAGAGGCGATGGAAAGGAGTTTAGCGTCAAAACGCAAGTTGTGTGTACAATAACTAGCCAAGTGTGGATTTAGTGAGCGTTTACCTCAGGGGAGGTAACAAAGGCGTGTGTTGCAGGGTTGGCGTCATTCCTGGCAGTGAAGTTCCTGTTAAAAGACGTGACGATTGTGTTCTTCTCTCCCTTTTTCACATCCTGCCTGAACACACACAAACACAATACATATTACCTCAAAGAAAACACAAGTGGAATTGAACTTTTTGGACACTCAGTCCTGTTACAAACACTTACCTGTCCCACTGTCCAATGCATGGGCCACATGCGTTGGCCAGCACCACCCCTCCTACATCGCCAAGGATCTTTGACTAAAAGGAAGACAAACACATTTGAACTCTCCTCATGTCATCCGGCAATAAATAATTGATTTAGGGGAGGTGCCGGTCGCTGCTTTCACTCACGTATCCATCTCTCTCGATAGTGGCACGAATCTGCTCGGAGCCGGGGGTGACCGTGAACTGAGCTTTGCATGTCAGGCCTTTATCGAAAGCCTGCTTGGCCACAGAGGCGGAGCGACCCATGTCCTCGTAGCTGGAGTTGGTACAGCTGCCGATCAGACCTAAAAAAGGGGGAAGAAGCCAGATTAGATGTCAGAGAGCATATCGCTGGAAACCAAAGCTGTGCAGCATGTCAAGTCTTACCAACTTTCACCTCCAGCGGCCAGCCGTTCTTCTCAGCAACAGCACCGATTTCAGACACTGGGTGAGCGAGGTCAGGGGTGAAGGGCCCGTTAATGTGAGGCTTCAGCTAGAACAAGAAGAACACAACGTTGATGTTACTCAAGTCATTCTCACAGAAACCTCTCTCTGTAGCAAGTGAACGTCTCACTATGAAAATACGTTGGTGATTCATGAGCAAACCTGAATACGGGTTTGCATTACAGAGAAAGACAGAAAAACGTTATTTCCGGTCTTGCTCTTCATGCATTTCCTGACGCTCTACAGTTTGAAGTACAAACAAAGCCTCAAAGAAGAAGTGCAGACCTCATCCAGATTGATCTCGATGAGCTGGTCGTACTCGCAGCCTTTATCAGGTACCAACAAGTCTGAGAATTCATCAGACAGGGCAGCGATTCCTGGGAAGAAACAAGGAGTGTTGAGACACCAACAAGACACATAGCTTTCATTTATGCCAGGCAGGTCTTCCATGAAGATATTGACTCACAGTTTAGAATGGCACTGCACTACTACTACTTGATTACTTGCATCCTTCTTACTTTTGTTTATTTCATTTAATTTCTTTAGCTGTGCAAATCTGATGCAAATATTTAGAACTTTGTTCTTTTTCTGGGATTAAATTCTTCCGGATTCATTTTGTGCAGTTTTGCTTTCTCAGACAGATGTTGTAGGACAGTTGGAACAAATAGTTTGTTGGCGGGTAACATTGCATGACCAAAAGCCTAAACATACCTCCACGTCCTGTCTTCTCCAGGTACGACTTCATGCGGTGGTTATAAGGAAACACTGAGGTCGTGGCTCCAATCTCTGCTCCCATGTTGCAAATGGTGGCCATACCTGCACGCATTAAAACAAATGTGTTGAGCCAAACCTTAATATATCAGGTTAAAAAAAAAATAATTGTTTTTTCAAACTGACCAGTGCAGGAAATGGAGTCAACTCCGGGTCCGTGGTATTCTACAATAGCTCCAGTGCCGCCCTTCACCGTCAGGATGCCAGCCACCTTCAAGATGACATCCTTAGGAGACGTCCAGCCTGAGAGGGTACCGGTCAACTTCACACCAATCACCTTTAAGGAAGAGAACGGTGAATTCATTGTGGCAAGAAAGTTCAGCGGTGTAAAGAAACACAACTACGGTTGAAACAGTAAATAGAGGAAAAGTGTCACTGTAAATAAAAGTCAAAAGACGACACAGTCAACAGAATGTGTGCAAGATATTGTATTGCGCTAACCTCGGGACACTTGAGCTCCCAGGCGATTCCTGCCATGACATCTACAGCATCCGCTCCTCCAACACCAATGCAGATGGACCCAAGCCCACCGCCGTTTGGTGTGTGTGAATCTGTGCCAATAAGCATCACTCCAGGGTAGGCGTAATTCTCTAGGATGATCTGTTTTTGAGCAAAATCTGAATGTTAGCGTGCTAGAAATGACAGTAGCTTGTCATTTCCAGGCACTGCATCCAAACTTTAACTGTGATACCTGATGGATGATTCCAGAGCCTGGTTTCCAGAAGCCAACTCCATATTTGGCCCCAGCACTGGACAGGAAGTTGTAGACCTCCTGGTTGACCTCCTAGGATGAGAACCATGACAAAAACGCAGGTCAACAAGTGATCCCTTTTGAGACATTAGTATAATTACAGTAAACAAATAAGATCCCTCGCCTTTGCTCTGGCCAGATCCGTCACCCCTCCGGTCTTGGCCTCGATCAAATGGTCACAGTGAATAGTGGAGGGCACGGCCACCTTCGGCAGGCCGCTGCTGATGAACTGGAGCATCGCCATCTGGGCCGTGGCGTCCTGCATGGCCACGCGGTCGGGACGCAGCCGCAGGTAAGTGCGACCGCGGGCGATCTCCTGGTTGTGGGGGTCGTCGAGGTGGCCATACACAATCTTCTCTGACAGGGTGAGTGGTCGGTTGAGCCTGGACAGAAAAATGAAAACATTTTATTTGTAGTAGGATGCTGGAACATTAGATGTACATTCAACAAGGAACAGGTCAGACGATGAGGATACAGCTACGACATGAAAAATGAACTAAGTAAGACAAACTGAATGTCAGGCTGACCTGCAAGAGTTGGTAAAGACAACAAACACGATAACAAACTGTGGTCGAAAAACAAACACTCACTCATACAGATAAGGGAGTGTTTGAGAGAAATAGTGACGTGAGCCACAGAGTAGATTGGGAGAACGCTGACCTTTTTCGCACAATGTCAATATTGGACTGGAGCTTCTCATAGTTGACGAAGGAACTGGGCTCAAAGCGGCTCATGGACACGTTGGCTTTGGCTCTGTAGGCCGCGGATACATGCAGGCGGCGCGCACCATGACCCAGAGCCAGCTGGAGACGACAAGAACCAAAACATACAAATGATTTTTTTATATTTTTGTATCCATTTCACTTTCTTCTTTTGAAAAACTTTTTGAAATAGAGCCAATTGAGCAGAATGAAAAAGATTGTGTGCCGAGAATCATATTGATATGTAAAAAAAACAACTTAAATGACTTTGAATGCCACGCTGTTGTCCAATCCCCTCCCAAGTGTCAGATATCAGGGTGATACCAGGTGAACACTGTGACGCAAGTCATAAACAAAAATAGTGCAAAGAAATGAGCACCGAATGGATATACATGGACTGGATGATAATGTACATATGAAGTCTATATACTGTATAGAGAGAGGGTTGGATTCATTGACAGTGACAGATGAAATGTAAACTGTAAAATGAGCATTAATTGTGGGAGCAGTGGATGTCTATTGACAGTGTATGACTGATTTAATCGATCAGAGTAACGGCCTGCAGGAAGAAACAGTTCTTAAATAACCTTGAACATCTTATAAAATTAAGTTATCAAAGAAGACACAGAAGAGAACAAACTGCCAAAGGTCTGTGTGTAACACACATGTTGTTGCTCCACTGTGGGCATGCATGGAGATCACCTTGTGGTTAACCTTGCTATTAAACCCTAACCTCCCCTTCTAGACACAACCTAAACATGTTATTTAAGGACTGACAACATCGGCAATGAGTGTCTGGTAAACAGGGACACTGGCTGTGTATTTTAAACCAGTGCCAAACTAGTTGTCTCCCACTGGATGAGTCCAGGGCAGTCAGGACACGATGACCTGACCAATGAGCCTGCGACCGTTTCACAGCTTATTTATCCTCATTTGCACTCTGAGAACTTTAAAATGTCGGTTTGACATTACAATAAACCTATTAAATGCAACATAGTAAGTGACATCCTTTACTGGTTTTTAAATATGGTAGAAATAGCACATTTTCGTCTCTTACCTGGAGCCGGGCGACAGTGAGACAGTAGGTTGCCATTTTGTTCACTGACAAAGATGTGTCGGGCGGTGGTGACGTCACAGCCTTTTAAACCGCGGTCTCGCAGGTCCTTAAAGGACAAATATGTACGCTAGTTTTATCTTTATCTATTTTGTTGAATACATTTAATATAAACTTACATTTGATCCTTCCCCACTTTTTTACATTTGAAAAAAAATATACAACACATACAATTAAATGTCACCCTTTCAAGTGTTACTATATGATTGACCTTTATAAAGCAGCAAGGATGAGGACACGTTTGTATTACAATACAGTTATAACTCCTGCACAGCCATAGTTTTTATGATAATACTTTATTATAATGTATTTTTTATTAAAACACAAAAGAGGAATATTTGGGCATATGGAGCAAGATCAAATAATCAATATTGTCTCCTTTTTGCTTTACTTTGGAGACAGCAGGTGGTCCGAAGTTTACGAAAGTCACCGCTGAAGCCAGTCTGCAGCGTTTATTACAATATCTTAAAGTAAAAGTATTAAGTGGAAGGCTTTAAGGCACCGAATTGATTTAAGTCTCTTTTTATTATCTTTGTTATTTTGTTCACACTCCAATGCAGTAGGCGGCGGTAATGCACCTTTTGCCAGCCGCCATAAAACCTAAAAAGAAAAAGGCGAAGAAGAAGTCTGCAGCGTTCTCCTTACGTTAGCCGACAATGGCTAAACATCATCCAGATTTGATCTTTTGCAGGAAACAAGCCGGTGTTGGTATGTCCAACCTTATTTAAGTCCACGCGTTTGTTAACACTGTTGTTCTTGTTATTATAATTTCTCCTCAGTCGGGTGTCTGTGTTTTATGTTTTGCGCGAGCTCACGTTAGCTGCCATGCTAACAGTGAGAGCATGGATTCATTGAACGAATGTTAGCCTTGGTGTTAGCTTAGAAACGTCCACACGGTTATGTCGCCATTGTGAGTAATGTTACAGTTTGAAAGTGACTTTAGTGTAATTAATGTGTTTTTACTCTCACTATGAGGAAGTTAAGGGCTATTAACTTTAATGGATAAAAGCGATAGAAATCAACTGTTAGCCAGTCGGGCGTAACTTAACTCACTGTGTCTGACTGCTTTTGTTTATGTTCCTCAGCTATCGGGAGACTTTGCGAGAAATGTAAGTGTTTCCTTTCTGTGACTAAAACCACAAATGGAGCGTGATGTGTTTTCCTTTGTGCTCGTAATTAATACAGCTGGCTGTCTTATTAATGTTTCCTCATTTGCATCTGTAACAGTTAAGTTACGTTATTCCTGTACAATGAATGACATATATTTGTCAACTAGTGTTTTTTATTAATATACTTCACCTGTGTTAATAAACGTCTGCATTCATACAAACATCTGATTATATCGCAAGATTTAAAGTCGTGCAAATGATGGTGATACAATTTTAAGTTAAGACGCAAAGTGTGCACACAGTTTCCCATTATAGTGAACTTTGTTACTTCTTTGTCAGAGAAGCAAGCTGTTTATATGTGTGTGTGTGTGTGTGTGTGTGTGTGTGTGTGTGTGTGTGTGTGTGTGTGTGCATCCTTAAGTTATGGATGGTTTCAACAACCCCATTTTTTAGATAGACAAATCATTCATCAATCAATCATTCGGTAATAAAGAAGTATGTGGCTGCTGTAAATTGACACACGGTGCGTGACATTATGGTCAGGTAAAGATGTATCTCGCAACACAACCTTTTTAGAACTTTTTTTTAGCAAACAAATGTATCCCCAACATTGTTTCAAAGTTCATTTAGTTGCCATGATCTACTTGTTTTCTCAATCAATTCTGTCATCCGTCTTGTCCCCGTCCTCTCAGGTGATGGAAAGTGTGTCATCTGTGATTCCTACGTGAGGCCGTGCACGCTGGTGCGCATCTGTGATGAGTGTAACTACGGCTCCTATCAGGGACGTTGTGTCATCTGTGGAGGGCCAGGAGTGTCAGATGCTTACTACTGTAAAGAGTGCACCATCCAGGAGAAAGATGTGAGTGTATTATCCGTCACTGAAAAGAGACTTTATAAAGACTTAACCTGTTTATCTGAGATGAAAACATCACCTAAACCGGCTCTTTCTGTTTCCCTTTACAGCGAGATGGCTGCCCTAAGATTGTGAATTTGGGCAGCTCTAAAACGGATCTTTTCTATGAAAGGAAGAAATATGGCTTCAAGAAGAGGTGAAGACACCACGGCCCGATTCTTGTTTTAGTTTTTCAGCTTTTGCAGATTTTGTTTAAAACCTGAAGAAAATGTTTTTGACTTGTCAATAAAACTGTTTTGTATTTCTCTCTTGTTCCTGTTTTGAATGTTGAAATAATCAAAATATATAGAATATTCATTGCAAGGCTTGTAACATCAAATAGATAACTGAATTTATGTATTTATTTATTTTGCTTTGTAGTTAATCTCATTGCTGAGAATCACCAACGAACACTTTATAGATGAATTATTAAGCTGCCAAAATTCTTAGTTTTTAAAATGTAGACAAACCTACAATAACATGTTTTGGCACAGCTGTGAATTAAATATAGGAAACAAAGTATAAGAATGGAGACTTAATGCCGCTTAAATAAATACAATGGTATCAATTTCTCCAGAGATGTGTAGTGAACCTGTTTAGTTTTACATACTGATGAGCGTCACGCTTCATCCAGCTTTATTACACATCGTCTCTGAACTCCCACCAGATGGCAATGTTTCAGTTTTGTTCTGAGAACCATCTGTTTCAGATTCATAAAATTAAACAGTGTGAAGACAGGATTTATTATTGATATGAAAACTGCCTGTAAAAATCCTCAAGAAGACCATGAACAAAATATAAATAGGGGGACGCAGCTTTATATTTGAGTGCAACTGTTTTCCACAGCTCATTTACCTTTGTGCAATAACACAAATGTATTAACTCAATTCAGAATACAATATGGGTACAGCATACAATTCCTGTGGACATATTCAATGAAAATCATAAACTAGAAATTCATATTTGTATATTGTCCTCTGCTTGGCTCAGCTGATTCCAGAAAATAACTTCAAACACTTCCAGACTCTCAAGTCTTTATTTATACATACAAGACAAAAGGTAGCTGTAAATGAAGTTTCTTCACAAGAAATACAAATACAACCAGGAAGGTTACACCCACTTGATGGTAAATAAATCAGCCTGTTCCAGATTGAACGATATTAAAGCAGAAAGCAGAAACAAAATGTATTAATAGAAACTGCCCTGAACAATGTGACTTAATGCTGGAAGTAAAATTATTTCCACAAATGCGACTGTCGTAAATTTAATAAAAATCTGTTGAGTCACAATTTGAACTAAGGAAGTTATGAGCATTACATAATATGCCCCCCTGTAAACATATAGTACAGATTTACTGAGGGCTCCGGCTTCATAAACATACAAATGTACTGGCAACAGACACTGCCAGCAAACGCACCTCAGACAGAAAGAAAAAGCAAAGCAGTCCACACAAAATAAGAAAAGTGGGTTATAAAGGCTGATAAATGTGTCCTCCAACACAAACTAAACTGAGCACGGTGTGATGCTTTTAGGCTGAATGAGTCAAACATTTCCCCTTCTGCTGCCGGTAATAAGGCACTAAACAAAGTCCTGTTAGCGTCTGACAGCTCGCCTGAACACTCACTCTCACACATTATCAATGCAAATGTAGCTCATTGGGGACAGATGGCTTTACTTGAAATCTATCCAAAACTGAGTTTATAAATGTCCAATGATACTGAATGCAATGTAACATGTTGGAGGGAGGAAAAAACAGTCTAAGTATATAATCTTAGGCTACAACTATTTACAGTACATGCTTTAGTGGATTTTACACACAACACGTATGAACGGTCACTGACGTGAATGGACGAGCCAGCGTTGACAACCTGCAACGGGCGACGCAGGCGTCCTACTTTTTGACCAAAACAGCACCAGAGACAGTGAGAGCAGTGTTTGTGTGTCTCTGAGCTTCTGGTAGTGAAGAGAAGAGTGAACATGGCTGCACTCCTTTTTGCAACACCACTGTAATCACCTGAAGGACTTAAACTATTGGAAATGTTGGAGTTAAAAAGTGTTTTGTGGGCAAAGAAAAGCCCAGCTTTTCATATAATCTGCTATATAATATATATTTGAAAATAAAAGTCAGGCCGGTTCCAGTAATTCATTCAAATGTAGAAAGAATTGGAAGCAAACTGTAAATCCCTGTTTTTACAATACCTTAATTACTATTCTAGTCCAAACTATTGGAATTGCTACCCATCTATAATTTACAAAAAGGAAAAAGCATCAGTTTCTCTAAAATAAACATCACAAATGATCTCTCTTGGCCAAAGGCATTCAAAACATGATAAAAGGTACCCTTCATCAAAGTTGTGAACTGAAGAAGCACTTGAATACCCGCTCACACTCCTCATTCACATGGATCGTAAATCCAATTCTAAAAAAATCCAGAAATGTAAAATAGATTGTCAGGTGTTTACATGACACTGCATCTCCACAGCAACACTAGTCAAAGCCCTCCTCTTCTTCATCTGATCGATTCTAGCGTTTGCACGTATCCACTCCGTCGGGTTGATTTATTCATTCCTAAAATAAATAAATCAACTGTTTCCTACTGGTCTTCTTCCAGCACCGCACTTGAAAGAGAAAAAGGATGACAGGAAGGGGGGGGGATTATTATTTTGCATTATTCACACAGTCACATGGTTTTGTATCTGATAGATAGCTTCTGATGTGTAACAGTAGTTTGAGTTGTTTTCTGTCTGTTCACTTCTTATATGCCTCCTTTCTAAAACTAATGACCACACCGACCGAGCTCTAGTCAGAAGGTCCTTCTTTTGGGGTTTGACTGCCAACTCAAGAGTTAACCCACGTGACTGTACTGGTCTCAAAAGGGTATCGCCCCGCCGCCCGTCTTCCTTTCCCCCTGTGTCTAACTCCACCCGACCACAACAGTCACACACCGTCATCTCAGCGCTACAGAGAATTAGCCATCTGCTTTATGAGAACAGTTCCCAAATAAGGTTTCGTACCCAACGAGGGGCTGATGCCGTCTTTTAATATGTACATTAAGAATTGTGCATTTGTTTTCCATGTTCCCTTACAGTGGTCCATATCTGTCTTCATAGCGAGTCGCTGTGTTCTTGTAGCGGCCGCACTCCTTCCGCAGCTCGCTGACTTCTGTCCGCAGCGCCGCGTTCTCGCGCTCCAGGAAAGCCGCTCTGACGGTGATCTGGTTCTCCTTTAACCTGCGGGCATCACGGGACCGTTTGGCTGCCACGTTGTTCTTATTCCTCCTGTTCCAGTACTTGTCATCCTGGAGAGTTTGGGGAGGAGAAGAAAGAAGCAGCAGGTTGGACCGAGCTAAAGAACCACAACACCAGACCCCACGACGCCCTCTGAGCTCAGTAGCAGCTTTGTGCATCCGATTGTCAACGCGTCAGCCCGAATCTGATCACTGCCAAGTGCGTAATATGAGCCTCAGCCTGTGCGTGTGTGTGTGTGTGTGTGTTAACAACACTTTTGTTCTCAGGCAGACTGAGAAGGAAGGAAACATTGTTAAAACTGCTGAATCACTGTGTGCTGCATCTGTGACATGGCCATTGCTTTGCTGTTTATTGCTCCTGTACAAGTTGTGTATTTAGAAAACAGCGGATGAAATTTGAAGACATAAATCGGTTGCATTCTATGAGTTTTTTCAGCACGTCTTAAAAACACGGTCACTGGAGACAGCGGGTCCCTGCAGCGCTACAATTCAACAAAATGAAGCCGCGAAAATGCGTTGAAGTGTTTGATGGGAAACTGCAGAGAGTTAAATATTTAAGAGACCGTTTTGTGAAAACAAGGAAGCAGCATTGACTTGTCACTTCCTGTTCCTTCGAATGTGCGTGTGTTGAGCATGACCCACAAGCGCACTCTAAAAAGAAGTATAAAGGCAACCATCTGCGGTGTCCCCGCTGCACGTCAAATGGGGAATATATATGAACCTCTGTTTTTCTAGCTCGTCGTCATGTAATATAATTGATATAAACAGAATTCTGATTAAACACTAACAAATGTATTGGTGTTTTCTACAAACCAAGCTATGCACAAAGAAGCATACCTTCTTTTCCTCAGGCACATACACTTTCTTGGCCTTCTTGATCATCGGTTGTGGCTTGAGCTCGTCTTCAGAGAACTTGTGCTTGCGGGGATTAAACAGCTCTCCTCCAGGCACACTGGACAAGACCAGGTCGGTGGGATCGGGCTCGTAGTTGATATCGACCTCTATCTCATCGGGGTCAATGGGCTCGGGGGTCGCTCTGTCACTTTCAGTGGTCACCTCTGAGCCGACAGAAGAGGTGCACAATAAATGAAATATTAGACGGCTGGAAGTTAAAAAGGGCAGGTACTAGCACCATGAAAGCATGTATTTATTTAAAAAACACTAAATATAGGATTTATTTCCACCAGAACAGACACACATACCAACATGTATCGACTACTAATAGTCCTGTAGTGAACTGTACTATTTCACTATTCAAATCCCTCTATTACACTATCAACCAATCCAAATATCTGGTGTTATGGCTTGTAAAACACACAATTGGCAAGGTTTTAGTGAAGTGCCTCTAGTCTCTGATCCACCAACCTCCACCACTCACCTGCAGTAACGTCGGAGATGATATCCGACTCACTTTTGGTGATGATCACCACTTCCTCCTCACACTTGTCTAATTCCTGAATGGGTAGCAGACTCAGTGGGGACATGCTGGCCAGCTTGGAAACCGCCTTCAGTTTCTGCGTCTTCACAGAGTCTCCTTCTGGGCTGCTCTTTAGAAGGTCCACGCCGGGCAGGCTGGGGATGCCATTCTCCGTGAGGAACTCCTCAAGGTCCATGTACTCCAGGTGAAAGTTTTCGCCATTGTAAGGAATGGTTTTCTCCCAGATAGCAGGGGTCAGGGCGGCCAACGGACCCATATCGCTGCCTCCTCCGCCGAGATCCACATTATCTCCCAGACACAGCTTTTCCTTGTCGGTCTCTGAAACACAGGAAAGATGCATATTTTGAGAAAAGAAAGTCAGTGTTTACAGACATTGGTCAACTTTCAGGGGTCACTTCTGAGCAGAAGGTCGTTGTGTCTATTCTCATGAAAGTCAACTGGGTGAGTTCATCCCCTCGTTTGTTTTTTCTCTCCAAAGAAACTCAATGCGGATGGTCCCTCGGGCACCAAACCCAAGTTTTTGTTTTCACATTTCGACAGTAGGGACTAGTCGGAAATTTCCACAACTGCTACACATGGCAAATGCAATTCTCAACGGCAATCTAGTAAACAAGACAACATTTGCTGAGGTTAATCAGTCGCCCTGAATATCAGAGTTGTGTTGTTAATCACATTTAGAGTCATGGTTCTTATTATTTAACCGAAAAACTTAGTGTCCTCACAGCTCAGAGGAGTCCTCACGTGACCCAATGTGCAGCGCATGTTGTACAACAAAATGCAAATTGAGGAAATACAGAAACGTTTCTGCTCACCACAGCCGGGACTCTTTGCCACAGTGAAAACATTAGACAGTTCAGAGCATTAACGTTGCCAAATGTTTGTGTAACTACAGTAACTGGCCACTTATTTTTAGCACAAGCTTTGACATGTCAGGCACTTCCCTTGGTATGTGTTTTAACTTACATTATTTCGGCAAATAACATAGGAAAAAGGCTACTTTATATACCCAGAGACGTGCGTTTAAATACAGGGAGTTGTCTAGAAAAGCCTCGCTGGTGAGGGGAGCCCGGCGTCAGGCAGACGAGTCCACACAGAACCCGTCAAAGCAGAAGCATCGCGGCCAGATGAACAATGACAGCAGCGACAACTACTTGAACTTCGAATAACGTTCACTGTTTAATGTCACTAGTGGACTCAGATGTACCCCAGACAAAAAGCGGCTGACAGCAGAAGTAACTGTTAATAGTACTGTATCAAATGGCCCATAAAAGACTCGCGAGGAGCGCGGTGGTCATTGCGTGTACATTAAATGGAACGGAACACAAAGTTCTACGTTCGACGGAGGTCCGCTACATTGTAGCGTTGCCTCCACGTCCCCTTGTCTTGGCCATTTGTTCGGCTGAGCTCCTTCCTCACTCACCGTCGTCGCCGTCCAGAAGGTTCGGCGGCGGCATTTCCATGATCTTCTTCAAAACCACGGGGAATGAACTGGGCGCCCCCGCCGCCTTTGCCAGTGTGATGATAATAGGGTCTCCTGACATTTTGCTCCCGCGAAGTAATTGGCGAAGAAGAAAAAAAGCAGCAAGGCAAGCAACTGTCCTTTTGCACGATAACACCGGCTATTCAGTCGGTTTTACCGCCGTTTCCAGGGGATTTTAAACGTGTTTAACTCTGACAACAAGGGTCGCAGACTCGACAGCTCTCGTCTTTGGTTCACAGCCTCTTCCTCCGGAAAATTAGGTCGTTTGATGTTCGGTACAAACCGTACCTGCTCGACGGAAACGTCCACCCAGCCTTGTGTTGATAGGCGGGCTGGGCCCTCGTCTGTGAATATTAATTAAGAGAAGAAAAAGTGGGGCGTGGAGAATAGCGAGCAGCCAATAGAAGTTACTACGGCGCAACTGGCTGAGATCTCATTGGTTGACCGAGTTATATATCAATGTTACACTGAATAAATTAACAGAAAAACGTGCCACGAGCCAAAAACGACGACGTCGTATGTTTCAGCATGGCCTGGTTTCCTGAAGAAATTGTGTCCTGATTGACGTCCTCCACCTAATGTTGTTTTCTTATCAAGATTTTTAAACTACGTTACGTTTGTAATGCGTTAACAACTTCCAGCATGATTCGTGAAGAGTCACTCAATGTCACACCATCTTCAGAAATACACAAATATATTTGACGCGTGTTCCCACTTGAATCTTGCAACCCCATTCACACAAAACATCGCCCAATCTATGGCCATATGTTGCTGATACGTTGTTCCCTCCCCTCACATATCTGCATGCTCCATCCAATAGTGCAGGAAGGGCGTTACAGCAACGCAAACGTAGCCCTACACGCCACCTTGAGGTTTAAGTTGCAGGCCTTATGAGTGCATTGCTGCAGCAGAGCAGACATCTCAAGGGCAAAGATTAGAACAGAAAGTGCAGAAGTTGATCAGTCCCAAAACAACCTCCACAAGGTAAATATACACATATTGTTTTTAAAAAGGATGTTCATGCCCTTTGTTTTCAAAGAACATATTGTTCTTATTATAATATGCCCTGTTTACCTTGACAAATGAGTATATAAAAGCATAAGGCATTGTCCAATGTGTTTCTTTGTCACTATATTGTTAGTGTTCAGTCCATGTCTAGGCCTACATCTGTATTATTTACTGCAAAAGGCAGACCAACACACCATTGTTATCACTGGGGTTTTAGTGGTGGTGGGAGGGGGTGTTTTTTTTGTCTAGTGTCGCTTGTATGTATCTCACAGCTTCTATGTCTTCAAGGTCAGTTGCTACAGCACATAAGCTAAGTAAACGTTTAGATCACCGAAGCACCACACTGCCTCATTTAAAGCCACAAAAACAAAAAAAGCTATTTCTAAACATCCATCCATCCATTATCCAAACCGCTTATCCTCATTAGGGTCGCGGGGCGCTGGAGCCGATCCTAGCTGTCAAGGGGCGAAGGCAGGGTACACCCTGGACAAGTCGCCAGTCCATCACAGGGCAGACATATAGACAGACAACCGTTCACATCTACGGGCAATTTAGAGTATAATTAACCTAACCGGCATGTCTTTGGACTGTGGGAAGAAGCCGGAGAACCCGGAGAGAACCCACGCTGACAACATGCAAACTCCACACAGAAGGACCTGCCAGACCAGTATCCGAACCCCGCCCAGACCAGGATCCAAACCCCACACCTTCTTGCTGTGAGGCGTCAGTGCTAGCCACTACACCACCGTGCAGCCCTATTTCTAAACATGTCACATAAATTACATACATGACATTTGAGCTCTGCATTGAACCCATCCTAAGCATGGGGAGCAGTGCTGTGGTAAAGCCTAACTTGGGGCTAAGTGTCTCGCTCAAGGACACGTCCATGTTAGACAAACTTCAACAGAAATAAGCATGCATTATATGTCAAAATACCATGACTTGACCTTAAGAACCTGACATTAAACTACTTGATCTCACAGACTTGCTTCTTCTTTTGTGTTGCCAGAAATCTCCTTTGGTTGAGGCAACAAACATATGTGGTTATAGGTTTTGGAAAAGGTTATGGTTTTGGTTAAAAATATCACTTTCTAAGGGGAAAGACCTAAAAGGCAAAGTAGTGATTAGAAGTGATCACACGACATTCAAGATGTGACTGGACGCACTCAGTCCACAATGCCATTCCCTTGTCTCACAAAGTTAATAAAAAGTGAATAATTTTTCTGAAAACAGGCGCTGTTGTCACTATTACTGTGCAATTTTGGACAAAAGGACAATGCTGTCGAGCCATGAAATCAGTGACACATCCCCAAGATCTCCAAATTCTCACTGTACATTCAATTGTGGTGACTTTGCAGCATATTTTGATTTTTGTCACCTTTATAGAGTGTGTGTGGCGTTGATGAGACAAATCCTTGTTTATTATTACATGGTTTAAATGCACGGATTATGTAATGTGATAACGCAATGTGATGCACATAGGTCATATGTCCTCAGGTGCCCAAGGCAACAACACAGTCTAATAATAAAGAAGCCATGACTTTGAAGCCTACAGAGCAAATTCTTAGCAAAAGCACACCTCCCAATATAATAGTATTACTGGACGCTAATCTGGTCTTACTAAACATGTGAAGGAAAAAAGGGCCATCTTGTGATTTAATCATGAATCTACAAAGCCCTCCAGTCCTGTTACATGCACACGCACACGTGCACACACGCACAGTATTGCCAGCAACATAAAACAGAAGAATAGGACCCACTGTCCTCTTATTCATAAACACATCTCGGAAATCACCCAACAAGTGTGCTTCTGATGAAGTTTTGATCTATCTATGTTGTGTTGCACTGTGCCGACAAATCATACGTAGATATACATTGTATGTGGACTTATTTTTTGTTTGACCTAACATTTGTCTCGCATTAGGTATTTCAGGGTAATACATGTGCTGTAGAGATAATTTTGGCTGACTTTCGCAAGTTTAATAGTTATTTACCAGAGTTTAGAAAGACAAAACAAACATAAAATGGTCACGAAGTAAGACACTGTTCACTTATCTACAGCAGCCATAAATACTGTTGATGTATAGGCGAAGGTCAATCAATGAAGTGTTTTAAATAGGCTATACAACAAAATGATGACTGGGATCAAGTCGGACAGTTTTAAGCTGCCTTCAAAGTATTAATAGGAAATCACAGAAAAATAACTTCCTGTTAGTTCTGATCTTTAGAGTAGTTTACAGATCACATTTGGCTTCATTCATATGTGATATTTATGGAGAAATGTGTGTGTAGCTGCGTCCTTTGTTCTTTTAATGTCTACCTGTAAAATACATTACTACTTGTTTTGATATGTGTTGTATCAATCAGCTCTCTGATGTGGCGTTTCCCATCATGCACTGGGCCAGACAGTCGGTGGAGAGCTGCTGCAAGGTCTGGTTCTGAAATCGACAGCCACCGAGCAAGTCGGACACAAATCTAACCGGCATGCATTGCGCGATGATCGCCGGCGATCGATTTTGCGCAGAACTGGCTCATCTTGAACGAGCCTATTGTTTCGGTGAAATAGGTCTTTCGGTCGGAGCTGTGAGGCAACACTTAACGTGCAGTTTATTGTGTCTTTATTTATGATGACTCCCTGTGGACGTGAAGTAAAGCCGAGAGCCTTGCAGCCCTTCAACTGACACATTCACACCCAGCTCAGCTGCGGGGATTACGCAACAAGCACGCAGACGTTTGCAGACGTTGCAGTTTCGCTGCATGAAACGTGAAAACCAAACTTTAACAAAACACACCTGCGTGTTTGATTTGACAGCCACTTACCATATTCTTCAAAGTTCGGGAGAGCGAACGGATGCTCAAGAAGAGCCCTGAAAATCTCCGGCATTTCTGTATCCGACGTCATGCTTGTTTTTTTTCTTCTTCCTTAAATTAAGATCAACTGATAATATGCCAGAGCTGCAAAGCAGCTATGTTACAATAAAGCGAAATGAGGTCGACTGAGGCTCACACAGGCCAGACAGCTCCCATGAAATGGTGGAACTATCAGGTCAAATATTATGAACTCTGAAATAAAGTTACTTAACGCAGCCCGCCCACTCGGCTCCCCCGCAGCCAATCAGCAGCGCGCTTCCCGCAGCAAAAGACGGTGAGAGCGCTGATTGGTCGGTAAGTGGGTTAATCACAGTGGTGACAACCAATCGTGAGCTTTGTCTGGATTGCCTGAGGAAAAAAAAGACCAGATGGAACATGTAGAGCCTGGGCATAGCTGCCTGTTATATATTAATAAAACACAGAATACTAAATGCTTAGCATACTGCACTGACTGTGATAATTATTACACATATTTGAATAAAGTCATAGGCTATAGGAAAACACAGCGTATATACTTCAAGATGCTTATGTTCCTTAAATGTGACAGTGAACCATGGGCATTTTTATAGGCTGTATAATAAACACAGGTGTTAATGAAGATAACACAGGTGCACTTTGCGCGGCACTCCTTTTATCTTGGGGCAGGGAGAGCATGGGTGAATTCATTATGGCTCATTTCCTATTGCTGACGCCTTAAAGATGAGTCAGCGATTACACTTACAAACCGGCGATGATTACACCTGTCGGACCAGTTTTGAATTAAAAAATACAAATCATTCCTTTGAAGTTCATACAGTTTGTGTGGAGAAGTCTGTCAGAGAGGACGTAGCTATCACTAGTGGTACATTGCATTATAATTAGGTGTTATTTTAATAATAGGAACTTTGCGTTGAAGTGTCATCTTGAATTCCTATCCAGCACTGCAGAATTGTAATGTTTATATGCAAGCAATTCATTGTGTTCACTTGCATTTCATTGGATTTTATAAGAGCAGGAGCCCCCTTGGGTGGCCTAAAGATGAATAAAACGGGAACTGACATGCTGGAAAACATTCTGCAGGCTGCTGCTCCACCGCATGCAACTGGTAATCTTTTTTTATTTTTTACCCCTGCCCCTGGGTTCACCACTGCTTGGGTACTTGTGAAGTAGCTGACTGGGCCCCAACCACAACCAAATGATACCTCCTCGCCCAACTGGCTGCCTCTGCAAGACTCTCTGGCATCCAAAATCCTGGAAAGAGTGGAGAAGTGACTGCTGTTTCAGCAGCATTTTCATGTCCATAGTTTGGAAATGAGATGTGAAATACGTGTTAATTTTATTCTTTGTAACTTGACCCTCAAACCAATCCTTTGTAGTTCATTAGTTAATCATGTATTACAATTTGACCAAGTTGTGAATTGCGTGTTCTTCAATAAACAGGAAACCACTTCTTTTCTAAAACAGTCTGTTTATTAAATGCTTTCAAGAGATTTGGTCCACTTATGAGATCATGAACTTCCAACCAGGGAGGAGAAAAGAGAAAACAAAGTCAAGAAGATAAAACATAACAAAATGTAAAAATACAGTACAAAAAGAGGCCTTGTTTTTTCCACTTCTTACAACCCTGGTTTCATCATCAGAGTCGTTGAAAACAATTCAAAGAACCAATATTTTCAAACTGATTCAAAACCGATAAATTAAGATTTTCTTTCGTGTGGCTGTGTAGGTGTGTGTTGGTGCTGGGAACCAGGTGACCAACTTTCTCAGAGGGCAGGACTATTACCAAAAGTAACTGTCTGCATGCTAAGGCCCACACACACACGGGGAACATTCACTTTATTATAGTATGTGAACGGCAGTGAAAGGGCCCGTGTGTGCTGTAACCGCTGTCAATATCGTAGTTGTGAGTACTATGAAGTCTACTGTTGTGTGGAGGCACAAAGTAGCAGAACCCTGCCTCCTTTAGTTTGTGCCATGCCTGACTTTAACAACACACAAACAAAACATGCGACAGGTTCCGCTGTAAAATTCAGGCACATCATTAGTGCCTTTCTCCAAAAATGGAAGAGAAGCCGCCCCAAATGCTCTGCTTTTCTTTCTTTTCTCCTTCACAAACACTTCACTTAAACATGTCTTTACAGGCAGGAAGTCAAACCTGAAAGGACTGGTTTTATTTTCCACTATTCACAATGGCCAATACATATAATAGAAGCCAGCCACAGTCCGTATTTAATGAAGCCAATTATATGTTTAAAATAAAATTCCACCGTGTGGTTAATTAACCAAAGACATCTTTTTCAGACAAATTTAGGATTGACCCAGTTTTAGCAGGTGGGTGTGTTATCTTTCCATCCAGCTGCTTTACAAATATCCTGAATAGACCACTATTGAATGACAAAGAGCATTTGAGTGTGCGGCCCTCCCATAACAACCATCACACAGCCACAGAAGAAGAAAAAAAGCTCCACCATCTCTTATCTAAATTACCTTATAAGGGTGTCTAAGTATTATAATAGGTATCAGGTATCATATACTGTATATAGTAAGCAGGAATATACAATAGGGGTATGTATCATTTTATAGGTGTAGTATATTGAATAAGGCGCTACACGGGAGTATATAGGCTACTATGTATGCTTTTGTTTCCATATCCATCTTTGCTTGGTGAATCAATTTAGACAAAAGCACACAGCACAGGCAGTGAGCAGCGAGCTGCGTTGGTAGGATCAACACTGAGGACACTGCGGTGGGGAAACCATTAAAACGTATTCATATACTGTAAACTTGAGTCATCAACTAACCTTTTTTTTTTTTTTTTTTGGCCAGTGCCCAAATAATTCTAAGGCTTTACGAACAGAGATCAGACAACATTAATAGATAGCAGGTCTACTGTACTGTGTGAAATGTCTTCTACTACCGACAACCCACAGGTAAGCTGATAACCCACGTCACCACCTGTAGGGTTAAACCTCAAACGCCTCACATTGAAGATCAGAAGCGGGACGTTTTCCTGCTCACTGCCTCCCAGACAGAGCTGTGCCCTGCTGCATACAGATGCATATTTACTGTTAATTATTATATTCATACATGGATACATATATAAAGAGAGTTATACATTGCAATAAACATACATATATCAATAGCATATAGAGAAGAAATAGAAATAGCCAATAGATAGCGATCATTATCATCATCATCATATTCATCATAATACTAGGAGTAGTATGATCCCTCAAAGAAGTTAATATCTGGGCTGTTCCAGACAAGAGCTCATTATCAACAATCCCTCCCAAAAATTGGCCAGCAAAACTAAATATAGATCTGCTTTTTAGGGTTCAGCCCGGGATGGGCCGTCTACATTCTGACTGGGCATTGAATTAGCCTCTAAGAGCTGGATAATAAAGACACTGCAGGCCACAGTGTCAAAACCATGTCTCTATTTTTGATTTATACCCCTGCAAACAAATGGAATATCACAAAAAAAACCTTTTACATTAGTCTAATGGTCTTTTCTACAGTTAAAGTGTCCGTCTTCTCACTTTTTGAACGTTGTGCTCCAATTCACATTAATGTTCTACTCAAGTGTAATGTCAGTATTTGTGAAGATGAAACCGCTAATTTTGTTTACACTGAGTCAATGTCACTCTGGACAGAATAATTAGATGAATGCTTGAAATATAAAGTGCAGCTTTTGACCCACACGTTGCACAACAGGAACACTGCCACATTCTGCAGACCCAGTTAAGCTGACTGGGGGAAAAAAAAAAAGATGTTGGGCGAATCGATGGCTTCAGCTGTGTAAAGATTTATCAAACAAACAAGCCCCGTCTGGAACAACCCACACAGAAGGAAAAATGACAAAATAAAAGATAATCATATAAAACAAAAAACACTATAGTCATCTAGTTCAGTGATACATGTCATATAGCAATACCTCAATAACAAGAAGTTTTTCTATGTAATCAATACAGGTTTTCAGGTTATATATTTATTAAGCTTAACCGCTAAGTTATCAATTATTAGTAGTAGTATACCATTATTTGTAAATATGTATAATATGCGTGTATATGTATCTGAATATAGACATATCTCCATTGTGTCTTCGTCCACAATAAAGGCTAGAATAAGATGGAACAGATATCCTGCCTGTGTGTCAGTGTGTGTGTGTGTGTGTGAGTGTGAGTGTGTGTTGTTGTTTATAGGCACAACATGTGATGAGAATGGTTTCTCTGTCTCAGGCTAACAGGTTTACCATATTGAAAAGGTTAATATTAGGAGCTATTAATAGCTATCAGGAACATAACAAATGGATGCATATGAGGAACACTGGTTTCCATCTGAAGGCCGTTGGGGCACAACCGCTTTTTTTACTGTGAAATAATGACCCCAATTTAACTGAAGAAGTGGCCACATGCCCTTAGTTTCAAATTATCTTAAATATTTTCACAATCAACTGAATAATCCTTCTTCTTAATCTTTAAATTATCATTTCCCCCCCATTATTAACTACTACGATATTTTATTTTAACAACTGAAGTCTTCGGCAGTATTTTGAGTACGCTTCAGTCCAAGCGAGGTCATTATTTCTTAATGGGCACCTGTGTGGTCTGAACTCTTCTCATGAGAGCAGCTGGAGCCAGGACTGTACGCGTGCTGCAGTCGCTTCTCTCTCATCGTCCTACACTCGCTTCACATCTGTCGGCTGCCAGTACACGATGCTAAAAAACCCCATGGTTGCTTTGGCAACAATTGCTTTGAGCCATTAGCCATGTGTACATTAGCCACAGGTGGTCAGTTAATTCACACCCACCTCCCTTTTGTGAACCCGAGATGGCCGCTATACAGTTATGCTTTGAGTCACCTGGAGACCAGCTGCCTCCCACTACGAGGTTGTTATGTGACGAGCGCGTCTGTGCTCGTCACATCCAGGGAAAGTTGGTTTGATTACATAACCAGCTATTAAGAGGCCATCATATCTCTCTAGAGGGGAGGGAGGGCTGTCATGTTACACACGTTTTGTTTTGGGGCATGAAAGTATACTTGCATACATTCCACAACCACAGCAACATTTTTTTAAATGACTAATTTCCTAGTTTTAAAGGCCCATGCAGGCATTACATTCATAGCATTCTACCAATATGGCAGACAATATAACAAGGAAGTGAAACTCCCCTTGGAAAAAAAAAACATTACTCAAAATCAGTAATCTCCAGAAAGCTATTTTGACCCTCTCTTCAAACTCCTGTGATGGAAGGAGAGTGGGATTTGGTTGTTGGGTAGCTTATCGGTGAGCGTCCACTTAGAATCTATTTTTACAATTCTTCATAGTTTTTGAAGTCTCTGTTGCCATTGACAGCAATGTGGGCTTAGCACTCCAAAGTTACGTTAAACTTTTAGCTCAATTCAGTTTTGAATTATCACCAAGCTAAATGTAAGGGCTGCGACCAGCGCACCCACCCAAGAATTGATTCAGTGCTACGAGGATTTTAAAAAAAGAAAAAGAAAGAAAGTGCCGCCTGGTGGACACAGAAACTCAGTTCAAAGAACACTAGGGAATACTAGTTTATTATTTTTAGTCAGAGCAAAACAAGGTGTCTGTGGAATTTCTGCAGAATAATCTGCTGGGGAGGGGGGGTTGGGGGGGAGGGGGACACCCAAAAGGTGCCGAGTGTAACTGAAGCTTCATACTAAAACAAAAAGTCCTTTTTTTTCCCTCACAAAGGTTTCTCAAGCGGTGCCTGTGATTTGAGAGTCGTGTGCTGTGTGGAAGTGTTTGTATGCGTGTGTGTGTGTGTGTGTGTGTGTGTAGCTCAACCATTTAGTTGCGTGTTCATCTTCCCCGACATTGCTGGCTAGATGTTAAAGGAGGTCAGACTGTTAAGTTGCAGCTGGTGTGGTCGGCCCGACTCTCCGGCTCCGTCTGCAGCTCAGCGGCGATCAGCTGTCTTTAGTCAACACGGCAACTCTCAGAGATCGTCCCCGTCTGACAAGCGCCGGCCTCCCTGAAACAATAAGCACCAAGGCATTTTTATTGTGCTTCTTCTGAACTGTTATAATGCGAAGAAAAAAAGCTAGATTTTGTTTTTAGGCAGAATCCTGAACATTTTATGAAATTTTCCCGACATCCCGGGAGAAAATAAATGTGCCCTAGTCACAAGAAAAGAGGTGTCAGGTTTAATTTGCAGATGATATTGTTATAACCTCTCACCATGCTCTCTGCGTAATCCGCTGTTATGGTGACCTGCTTGTCCTCCGAGGGTGGGCTCACAACCGAGCTTTCTGTGCGTCTACTCTGATTGGTGAGCTGCAGCCACAGTTCGTACATCTGCTGCATGTCTCTCACTGCAGAGGAGTCAGGGGAGAAAAAAGCAGAGAAAGAGAAGCCGCCTCAGTAACCTTTAACACCGAGTGTTACGCAGAACAACAATCAGTGTGAGGGAGAGTAGGCTAGGTCATTACAAAAATAAGATTTTGTAGTGGTGGTGTGCAAAAGTAGGAAAAGAAAATGTGACATGATGATTAAATTTAGATCTCAATACGCCACCACTCTCGTGCATTATATACAACCGCTCTGAATGCACTGTTCATAAAACTCTGTGGTTGAAGATAGGAGCTTACAGCTGTTGTTCTTCATGTACGTCCAGACGTCCCTCTCCTCCAGACTGTGAGCAAATGAGCAGTTCCCAATATAGTGGCACTTCTTCTGCTTCATCACATGCACGCACATCTGGATGAGACGCAGACAAGAGTTACGTTTTACAGACTGATCCCAACAGCAATGCAACAGAGGTTCCTATTGTATTCATTTAGTCAGTTCATCACTCTAAATTATGAAACAATCACTTTGTTGTCATTTATCAATCATAGGCCACGATTGGAAAACTAGTCTTGCAATTCTTATGGTTGCCAGTGAGTTGCATAAGTTGCTCTCATAACCTGAATATGGTAATTGTACAATTACTGTGTTATTTAACTCAGTTGACCGTGTCGACATGAACACACTGTCAAAGACAAACTGGCAGCAAGAGAAGAATCAGACACAGGGGTAAGGAGATTTACAACATCGTCCCCAGGAGAGAAAAAAAACACAGTCAGCTGTACTCAGCATGTGAAGTGGAGGGTCGTTGAAGAGAAGAGTGCAGAAGTACTCACGTCATATTGCTGTGGATAGGTGCGGGAGAAGGGCAAAGGCCGAACAACAACCCACTTCTTCTTCTCAAAGGATTTCACCAGCAGGACCCGACGCTCCTTCGTCCAGCTAAAGAGGCAAAGAGTTTCACGAGTTTCAGTTTGTCCTTTGGCATACAACTCTGCCGCTACAGTGACAACCAGTGTTGCAATGGCAGCAGATGGTTATATGACCTAAACGCACAAATCAAAGTCAGTGACAATGCAAAATGGACAGTCAGCCTTAAGGACCAGACACTGTTGGATTGCATTGCTTCGTGGGACACAAATGGTGGTGCGTGTATGATTATGAGACAGGTCTCACCTGTGCCGTGCTTTGGCAGTGCAGTACTTCAGGTTCTTGTCGGGCTCATTGACCTGTCCTTCTCTCCAGCACTGGCCGCACACAAACTTCATTTTCAGGTTGAGGGGCCGCCCTCTTCCCATCCCGGCGCCCAATCCTCCCATCCCCAACCCACCCACCGGGCCCACACCACCACCCATGCCATCTCCCCCGCCTCCCATTCCCCCCACTCCTCCTGCTGTCATGCTGCTGCTTGGATGTGGGATATGGATGGGCTGCAAGATAAATGAGAAGTTAACGCTGATAAAGCAGACTAGTCACATTTCACTTTACCCGTGTTTTACTAGAATTCTATAAAAAGACAGACAACATTTAGCTTCTTTCATACATAACTATGGGATGGGTAAAACAGGATCTTTGGGGGGGATAGCATGAATCTCTGTGCTCATTGTGATGTTCCTTCTCAGGTGAAAAGAACTGTTCAGTTAACACGGGTGTCAGAGCATGTATGTGGCTGTCCTCACGCTAACAGTAAGTTTGCAGCAAGTACAGTAATACAGTACAACAGAATGGTTATACTTATTTTGATAAGAAGAAAACAAAGACGTCCAACTGTCTCACCTTCTGCTGCTTCTGGGCGTTCTGCTCCAGCCTTTGCCAATGTCTCTTGGACTCCTGCACCATCTCTTCGTGGGTGATACCTGGAGGAGAAATTAGCAGCTGTGTGAAAAAAAACCTTCACTTACTTGACTAGTTATAGTGTTTATATTGAAATAAATAGCTAAATGTTTTTTTATTCCATTCACATTATCTTTTAAAAAATGTAAAAGACAACCGATGTGTGTGTTTGTGTTCTACCCACCTGTATCCTGCTGCAGGACCCAGCATTTGAGCTCTATGACGGAGTGAGCAAAGGAGCAGCTGTCCTCACGCTGGCAGCCATAGCGAACCTCGTGGCGACACACATCGAACTGGCAGAGAGGGTGCAGAGGACGCACCTTACTGTAGCGCACGTTGGCTGACCTCACCACGTGCACCAGGCACCTGCAGCAGACAAACCAGATCGACCATTGAATTTTGAATGGGAAACTGAGAAAATTAAATTACATTTCGAGAGTATTCATCGCTTAGTGTTCACATTCATCGTTTTTCTTTTGCAAAACAAAGAGAGAAACTCACTTGTTGTCGTCAAACGGGTGTCGAGCTGTGAGGTTTGAGCAGACCGCTAAGTTTTCTTTGCTGCGCTTGCTGATGATGCGAGGCTTACTGTCAAAACATTCCTGTCGGAAAGTGGAAAGTGATGCATTTAAGTCCACGTCTTGTTCAAAAGGCTCCAACAGTGCAGGTCTTCAGTGACCAAAAAGATCAAGAAAACACCACAGTGCTCTCACCTCACAGAGGAACATGAACATGCCCATGTGGAGCTGCAGCAGTCGTGTGACGCTGAGCGCCCGTCTCTCCGTGCTGCCCAGCGGATCGAACAGCAGCTCTCGGCTCAGCGCACCCTTCCTCTCCTGGGTCCACACGTCAATCTCCTCCTGGCAGTAGGCAAACGTACAGTTCTCCCCATACTGGCACTCCTGACGCTCCTGCACCTCTGTGCAACGCAAGGAGAGAAAATGTTAAAGAGAATAGCAAAATTATATTTGCCATAGTTCAACTCCATGTTGGTTGTTGGGGCTTTGTTTGCTTCTAAAAAAGATTTTACCATCTTCAACATCTATTTAGGTATGTAAATCAGAATAAATACCTTTACAGAGCACAAACGCCCCCAGGAAGTTGTTCCGCGCCGGCCTTGGCCGGATCCTCTTCCAAGTGGGGTCATCTGCGTTTTTGAGGCGGCACAGAAGCACGTCCCTTTTACAGCGGTGTGCTGCCTCTGGCTGATACTTGTAGTCCATTACTCGAGGACCTATGAGCAAGAGGAAAAGGAAAGAGTTGGTTATTTACCCTGTAAAAAGAGTAATAACTAGTTAAGGTGAACTACATTCTGTAGAGGCTGACCATAAAACAATGTTTAGATATTTCACATAAATTAAATACAGGCTAACGGAGTCGGCAAAGCTAAACATTCCACAGTATATTTTTGTTAAGGGGGAGAGTAGCTGGTCAAAGGTTAACAGGAGAGTCAACTTGAACCAACCTATTCGGCTGTAACAAGCATGACAGGCCTGCCGAAACTCATGTGTGACTGCCAGAGGATTCCTGGAGAGCAGAGACAGGTTGGTTCCTGCTGGACCGTTCTAAAAAAAGAAAACACACAGATGTGACGCTAAACACAGATCATAGTTAGAAATAGCTGCTAATTAATACAATAGACAACATCATTAACAGTACTATAAAAAATAAGTTTGCCCTGCAAGAGATGATGCAAATGTATGTGTGTGCTACTCACTGCATGTGCAGCACTGTGGTTACGTATTCCAGGGATGAAGCTGTGACACATCCGTCCCCCTGAAGGCACAAGGACACTGATGTCAGACACCATATTGTAATGGTGCTGACTCACACTGTTTACTGCTGATGCACATCTCAGGCCTAGGACCTGTGCTCTGGTAACTACGTAAGAGCAAGCGAACACATTGTACCGGGTCAAAATGTCTGTACTTTTAAAGTTCCATGTAGAATAATGTACATTATAGCTGGCATGTTTTTTAATAAACGGTACCGTTAGCAAAGTCTACATGCACAAATGAGCAGAAATTTTGAGTTGAAGGGGCACTTTCTCATTTAGAAATCGAGTGACATTCTTACAAACAATTAAAGAATAGATCGTATACAAATAAAACGGATACAAAATGTCAACATTATCTCTCCCTCTCATCTCTTCTCGTTCAACCAACACATCAAAATATGTGTTTTGTTTTCAAGATAAAACAATACATTAAGATATAGACTCTTTGCTCACCAGGGAGAGTATACTCGGACAACGAGTCTAGTCCACCAGCAGCGATTCCTGCCTTCCCTTCTCCGTCCATAGCCCCTGTGGGAAAGCCTCCCAGTGCGTCCTGCGCCTGGGTGGAGCCCTGGTCCCGTTGGACTAACGCCGAGCAGGGCTCCAGTGCGGGCATGTCACTGATAGAGGAGCTAAAGAAGGTTGGGGCAAGCTGGGGTGACGAGGCTAGAAGGTTTGGGGAGTACGGTGGCCGGAGACCCACTGCCGTATTGGGAAGGTTGGTGGGGATAGCACCCTGGACTGGACTCTGTGCCAGGAGACAAAGACAGACCAGCATTTCCTTTTATTAGAGGACCAGCCTACATAAAACACACGTGAGCCTGTACATTTCTTTGCTCTTCTCTCCTTCACTCACCTCACTGACTTTCTTGGGGATGCAGTCCAGCAGACTGTCCAGCTCGTCATTGATGACGCTGCTGCTGCATTCATCCATGTGCTCCGACACGGGGACGGAGTACGGCATGGGGGGCAGCCCTTGGCTGCTGGGGCTCTCCGACAGGTCAGTGCACGGGGTCACCTCAGGGGTCGCCGGGTCATCGCTGACAGGGATGGGCGTGGCCAAAGGAGCAGGGATGCACTGCGCGTTAGACTGGTCCGCTGAGGGATACAAAGACAGTGATGGTGTTAAGAAAATGAATACGGTAAATAGATGGGAGTCTGGGTCAGAGCAGACATGTTCAAGGTGTGCAAGTTGGTCCTACCTTGTCCCATGTCACCCAGAGATTCCAGCCCATTGGAGGACATCTGAGAAAGAGAGAGGAAAATAACAGCTATGGTTAGTCTCTCATTCAGTCACCAAGTAAGTAACTCTATACCGCGACCACAGCACCCACCTCTCCTGTGGGTGGGGAAGTCTCCCCATGACCATCCCCTTCTGTGGCTGTGGACTCTGTTTGAGAGCTGACGTAAGCCTTGCGGCCCTTCAGGCCCAGTTTACTGGCCAGATCCTGAGCCAGGTCATTCACCTGCCTGTCCTGGAAGACAAATCACAAAGAGGTCCCACTTACCAAGAATAAGTTTCATTCACTTTAAGGTAAACGACTACAAGGAACAGAAGGTAGTCTATGAAGTCATAATTCATGACTCTATACAGATGAATTTCATGGCTATTCCAGATCCGCTTCTCAGCTCCTCTACCAAACTTTCTGAGAGGTAATCTTTCACTTTAAACTAGCTCCTTAAAATAATTTTGGGCAAACGGTCATTTGTATTAATATTTTAGTGTTGATGACATACGTGTGGTGCTGTGAGTAGACATTTAGTTCCACACTCGTAGGCCTCCCGGATTCGTCCCAACTCCCTCAGACAGATCGCTTTGCGGTACAAAGCCCTGCGACTGCCTTCTGACACACACAGTGCACTGTCACAGTCCTGAACGCCGCGCTCAAACTCCCTCTGAGGCCGACAGACACACAGAGACACACAGTAAGAGCGAGAACGGCATTGGAATTCAAGAGTCATTTTACAGAGAACATAAAGAGACTTGAACAAGAGGGAAATCATTCCTACAAGAACAGATCTCTTTATTGCAAAAGAATCCCCAACTATAAAATGTGAATTAGTAACATTCAGTGTGTGCACATCAAAAGAGGGGCATTCCTAGTGAAAAGCTAGGTGTGGTTTTAAAAAAAACATCAATTAAGAATTGTTGAACTGGCTATAACACTTTGATATAATAGCCACAAAGAAGAACATAGACACAGATGCTGCATGTCTCAAAATGATTCTTAACATTTCTTATCAACCTCACTGTTTGCTGTCAAAAAAGGTTTAGGCTTCTTGCTTCCCAGGCTGTAGTGCTCTATCTTTATTAGAAGTTGTAGGCTGTGCGACGAAAACTACACTGTTCAACAAACTGTTAATGTAAAAAAGCAAAAAGAATATTTTCCAACTTCAGTCCTTTGTGGAGAAATCGACACATGCGTGACACAAACATGATAACAAATAGTTTACTTTGTTGGTTTACAACCAGTATTTAATCTATAAGTCAAACTGATATTCATCCCTACTGTATTTTATGTTTGTCCACATGAGCATCTGCCACTGACACGTTCCCTCTTTCCCCTTCTCCCTCACCGTCTGGTAGCAGGCAGCAGCCCTGTTGACATATAGGCTCTCCAGCAGCTCGTGAGGGATGACGAGAGCCTCAGCCTGAGCGTAGCGGGCAACACTGACCCCCTCTCCATACTGCTGGGTGGCTTGACGACAGTCCCCATCTCGAAAGCAAGCATTACCCTCGTCCAGCAAGTTACATACCAACTGTATCACAAATGCCTGAAGGGAAGTGTAGAGAGGTCAAAGGAGATAGTAATGAGGAGGAGGGTGAGAGAGGGAAGAACAGGGTGGCATGACAAATAAAAGGTGAAAAGGTGATAAAGAGAGAGAGAGTTATCAAATCACAAGTCTGAGCTGAAACCGACGTCTAGGAACATGTGCATAACCGAACAAAATGAGAGTGAGGTAAAGATGAAATCTAAGAGTAGGTTATGTAGGAACAAATAGTTGATGATGGGATGAAAAAGATGAATACAAACCTCATAGCTCTCTGGCTCTGGGAAAGGCAAGGATGACCTGTGGACAGAGAGCAGAAGATGGTCATCATTCTTTCCAAAAGGTGTGAACTTCTCTCTTCATAATGGAGGCATTCAAAGACAAAAGGTTGACTTGTTTACTTACTGGATGAAGCTCGTGGCTTTCTGAATTTCCTCTCTGCGTTTCTGACGATCAGGATCCATAGCCTGAGGGGAAGACAAGGTTGACTTGCAACTGTGTAAGAGCTCAACTTTTTTTGCACAGCAACGTTGACAGCTAACGTTACGGTCAATATGTGACGGCTGAGGATTTATTCTGCAAAGGTTGTTTTTCTTACAAACCTGCCAACTACCCAACCAGACGAGCCAAGGCCTCCCACGAAAAAAACGCTATGCAAACATCGGACTCGCGTAAACAAACAGCGGGCAGAGCTATCGATGAAAGCGGCTGGTGGGTGTCGTTATCGTTGACATTTATGCATATATGGGTGACACATGTCGTCAGTATTCCGCGTATCAACTGTGGGTATTTTGGAGAGGATGTCTAAACATTAGCTGCAGTTAAACCGTCAGCCATAGTGCTGGGGAAAGGAAATCGTGCGACATGCAGGCTCATAGACGATCCACCGACAGCGGTGAATATTGGAAGAAAAAATACACAACCTGCGTCTCTTTCACTGATAATGACGTCTGAGAAGTTACCGTTACCGTGGTTTAGTCACCGGTAGTTGGGATTAGCGAGCTAACTTCACGTCAACGCCTCTTACTCAGCCAACGTAAAAAATTATGCAGAATATTATTAAGGAAATGTTGGTGTTTCATTAAGTTACGGGCGTTGTTTTGTCTTTAACGCTAGTGATTGAGGAGCTGACATGAATGTCTACACTGCTTATAAACCCGTGTTAACCAGCTGCCGGTTAGTTAGCTAACTAACAGCTAGCTAACTTACTAATGGAGCCCAAACCCACCTTACACTCACCGCGAGTCACGGAAATGTCTTCACACAGAGACAGGACTAGCTACCTCACCAGATATCAGTCAACGTCCAGGCGCATATCTATCCGTGTGGTGTCTCTGTCACCGGTGTGTGGACGGAGCACGAGTGTCTCTGCGCTACGACTGCTGCTGTACACTGGATCAATATGAGCTAACTGTTAGCTTCTAACTGCTAACTGCTAGCTTCTAACTGCTAACTGCTAACTGCTGCTTCGGCGAGTGCAGCATTGCAACAAGTTTCCGGGGGACGTTTGTCCGCGAGGGGGCAGCAGCGAGCGCGTCACTGCTGTCGGGTCAGTTTGGGAATGTGGAGCAATTAAAGAGACTTTGTTTGTACCAAGTTGGGAAATGGTGTGTTTTGTTTTTTAATCAACACATAAAGCACGTTGAACTGGGTTTGTATGAAATTGTGGGACGTTAATACAATTTAAATTAATTAAATGAAATTTAACACAAATGCATTATTACCCTGCTCTCTCCTGAATAATTTATGACTGGTTTGTAAACTATTATGCGACCCTAGAGTAGGACATATTATAACATATTGGGAAGTACACCAGCCAATGCTGTGTTGTGCCACCAAAGTATTGTAACATGAATAAATAAATAATAATAATCTATCTGTGCATCCATAAAACAAACTCCCGCTGGTGATCGGGCCTTGCCTCTTTCTCAAGTGCGGGTCTCTGGGGCTCTCCTTCTGCTGGAGCCTCGCTGGTTGCTTCGCTGTTGATCCTCAGGTCCTGCTCTATCCCGGACTCAAGCTCCTGTCCTCTGTGTGAGGCCTTCTCCAGTATTTTTAAGGAGCTCTTTGACCTTTTGAACTTCTCCCACAACATCTTCCCAGTGAGGAAACCAAATAAGCTAGCACATGGCGCTGTGAAGAGCGACCAAAACCTAGCAGAGATATCCATAGCTTTTCGAGAAACTTTTACTAGTTGAGCGATAACCATTTTGAGTGAGGGCATCAACCTGTTCCCAAACCTCTCCTGGTGGTCCATAAACTCTCTCCTCCTCTCTATTTTGTGAATACCATTTGTCTCCGTGGTGGTTTCCCTCGGCACAATGAAACTATGCCGTGTTCAAGAACATGTGTACACATGTAAGCTAATGTAAGCTTTCAGGCGGGCTATTGCGCTCGTTTAACCATTGTGCACAATGCACCCAGTTGCTGCTGATCGGGAATACAAATTTGTTAGTGTAATAACGAGTTTGGTAAGAGATTATGAACCTAATTAAAACAAACACAAAATTAGAATAGAACTGATGAACTTAAAAATAAAGAACACATAATTACTAACTATTGTAAATTTAAAATTCGAAATAAAATGCATTTAAATTACTTTAAACAAATTTTAATATACAATACATTGCTAATTGAGTACAAGTAACGTTACAGTATATATATATATATATATATATATATATATATATATATATATATATATATATATATATATATATATATATATACACACACACACACACACAACACAAATTACATTCGTTAATTAAAATATGAATTAGTTAACATTAGAGTGCAGTGAAGTTAATCAGAAGTAGTTCTGGATTGTAACAGCAGGTGGCGGTAAAACCGCGCAGATCAATTTCAACTGACGTAAACGGAATCGACGAAAAAGAAACCTGTGCAGCATGACGTCACGTGGTTGAGCAACCGGCGCGCGGACGGAAGATCGGCGTGTGTTCACCAACGTTTCCTTGGATATCATCAATAAGCTACTCTTTGTGGTAAGGTTTCCTGCCAGTGAGAGCTGTATAACTAATGACAAATTGACCGAGAAACACGATGGTACAGTGTTTAAAGTCCGGACTCACAGGCGCATTAGTTTGAGTTCAGTTAACTTTTCTGATGTTACGCACATCGACTGGCGGGCTAGCGCCGACGGGGCTAAATAGCTAACGTTCCCATGACTACTGCGGTTGTCCTCTTGTGAGAAAACGATCTGCATATAATGTCACGTTATCCACTGTCTATTAATATTTATTTTCTCGATTTTGAGCCAACTACTGTACTTCTGCTCAGTTATATGTGGACAAAGTTACTCAAATCCGAATTCTTTAATGTCTGACTTCTGGATGTTTCCACAGAGTCACTATGGCCTCAGATGACATCGATCTGTTGGCCGATGCGCTTTCCAAAACCCACGTCGGGGATGGAGAGTTGAGCTATAAAGGCTTGGGTCTGAAGCTGGATGACGCAGAGTCAGGTGAGATGCTGAGCAGTGCAGCAGAGAGTGTTCAGGCCAGGCTTCTTCTTTAGTGCACACCACTGTGTCACACCTGACATCCTGTCCTCTGCGCTTTCAGTGGAAGAGCTGATCCGAGAGATGGAGCGGTACCCGGGTCTGAGAGCGCTGCGCCTGGAGGGGAACACAGTGGGAGTGGATGCAGCCCGGGCCATTGCCAAGGCTCTGGAGAGCCAAGACCTGCTCCAGGTACTCGCTCTGGATTCCTTCCTGTGCCGTTGTCGCAGTAAAGAAGGCTCACTTCTCTGTTTTCTTTCTCTTAAACACTCTTTGTGTCTTTCAGAGATGCTATTGGAGTGACATGTTCACCGGAAGGTTGCGCTCTGAAATCCCAACAGCCCTGGTGAGTAGTTCACTCATTTATTAATGCAGTTTGACTTTCTGAATTTGAGTTGTTATGAAGTTTAGTAATCGCCTTCTTTGATAGCCAACCCTGAGAAAATGCCCGCGTCACATATCGTCTTTCTGTGCGTTTATCAGAGGTCTCTGGGCAGTGCATTAATGAGTGCTGGGGCCAGGCTGACTGATTTGGATCTGAGTGATAATGCCTTCGGGCCAGATGGTGTGAAGGGAATCGAGCAGCTGCTGAAGAGCCCGTCCTGCCACACTTTGCAGGAACTGAGGCTCAACAATTGTGGCATGGGGATCGGCGGAGGAAAGGTGAGCTTGTTTTACCTAGTACTGTAAATCTCTCAGCCACCCCCAAGAAGCATATTTCAAATTGTATTTTTAACCTCTCCCCACACAAACTGCAAATGTTCCACACAGGTTTGAATATGTTGCCATCCCAGTGCAGAGTGTTTCAGTGCTGTATGATTTGTGTAGATCCTGGCTGAAGCTCTGATTGAGGGCCACAGACAGTCGTCGGCCCTCGGAACTCCGCTGAAGCTGAGAGTGTTTATCGCAGGGAGGAACCGCCTGGAAAATGAAGGAGCCAGCGCCCTGGCTAAGGCCTTCCAGGTAGAAAATAATCACCCCCATAAATGTGATATTTGGGGGAAACTTTTCAAAGGCTATTTGACAATCAGTTATTGTTCATAGTGATTTATCAATAATTTCTAGTTCAAGCATCAGAAGGATTTTCACTTTGGTGTCACTTTTTTCTACATGTAAGCTGATGGGCAGCCTAGAAGAAGTCCACATGCCCCAGAATGGCATCAACCACGCAGGTGTGGTGGCGTTGGCTTCTGCCATGCGACACAACCCAGAGCTCCGCGTCATCAACTTAAACGACAACAGCTTCACCAAGAGGGGGACGCTGGCCATGGCTAAGGTGAGGCCTGTTCTCACTTTCCCTCTAAGTAGAGCAGATATGCAGCCATGCGCTTGAGTCAAACTGTTTCTGCACACGGTTTTCTCCCGTCGGCCGCGCAGGCACTGAGGCACCTGAGGAGCGTACAAGTGATCAACTTTGGAGACTGTTTGGTCCGCTCTGAAGGAGCCATCGCCCTCGCTGCTGTCCTCAGAGAGGGACTGCCGATCCTCAAGGTCCGTTCACTCTGAAAGTTCAGCCTCTGTCTGTGTCTGCCTTGTCATCAGGCTGATTGCAGTTCTCTGTGGTGTGCCTTGTTTTCAGGAGCTCAATCTTTCTTTTGGTGAGATCACAGAGGCGGCAGCTCTGGTGGTTGCTCAGGCTGTCATGGACAAACCTGACATGGAGAAAGTGGATCTGAACGGTAGGCTGACGCACACGCACACACACACACACACACACACACACGACAGGTTCTAATGGCAGTCAAAATCCTGGAAACGTTATGGAATTTGTTTCCAAAGAATTTTCTTTGAAAATTGAGATTGAAAATGTTCTAAAAGTTATGTCAAATTTAAGTCACATTTGAGATGTATATCTTTTATAACACCCCCCAAAAACAAAGGATAATAAAATGCTAATACATCAGGTGAAAGTTACTCTTGTATGTGGCTTACAGGCAACAGTTTGGGGGAGCAGGGCTGTGAGGCTTTGAGGGACGCCATGGAGAACATGAGCAAAGGAGACATGCTGGCATCACTCAGGTAATACACACGTTTGTGACTCTCTTTTCCGAAGCGAGTGTGCAGTTCCTTCAGTACAACAACAACAAACACAACCTGTCTCTGATCACTTTGTTAATTGAAACAAATGTTATTATTTTGACTTCACTGTAGTGATGATGAGGGAGAACCTGAAGACGAGGATGAAGACGACAACGCTGATGATGATGATGATGATGATACTGATGATGCCAGTGACGATTGTAATGAAGACAATAAAGAGGACAGTGAAATTGTGGAGGAGAATGGAAACACAAGAAAAGACGACAGTCCTGCAAAACCTCAGAGCCCAGTAAAACACCATAAAATACATGTTGCCTGTTGCTCATTTCTAAACAAATTAAGTTGTTGTGTTTCGGATTGTGACTTTGCGTCTGCCCTCAGGCGGAGATCATGTCCTTCCTCAGCTGCCCCTCGGCAGAGAGGCTCCTTCAGCTGGGAGAAATGAAGACGGGCCTGCAGCAGCAGGTAGGACTCCAAATATAAAAGATCATTGAGTGTCCCAGCAAATCGTTTGCTCCTCCCACAATCTGATACAACTCTCCTTTTTGGATGTACAGAATTTCTATGGATATAATCTCTTCATAAAACTACCATTTCTCACCAGGTGGATGCATCTGACCCACACAAGGCCGCTGACGTCTTTCTGAAAATTGCTTCTCTGTACAGCGAGGAACCAGAGACCAAGACGGCTGTCCTGGACACTATCGGTAAAAACAATGCTACTTCTTACAAAGTGCTCCAGTAGAGGTTCAAATAGTGTCGTGTATGGATCTCGCCCTTTATGGAGCCCGTCTCATTAAATGATCTGCGTCGCCGTGTCTCACAGATGCTATGTTGAAGAAGCTCCTCTCCGGCTCAGCTTTCCAGTCCTACTGCTTCCTCTCCTCGCTGCTGGTCATGATGGGACTCCTCAAGGTAGCACACCCAAGCCTGTCTCTCCCAACTATCTGAAAACAGAACTTATGGCCGCTGGGATTGCTCTTTTAATAGGAAATCTCAAATCGCATGACAGTTCTATACGCGTTAACTTTAAAGCTACAACAAGGAACATCGATTTTGACACTGGTGGATGAAAGTGGTCTCATTTTCAAGCACCAGATTCGCTGAAAGAAAACCTCTTTTAACTGCAGCTGGATCAAACGGTCTCATCACTGTTTCATATGAAATACTGTTGTTGATTTTAAAAAATCTGTTTATTTAGGTTTTTACTTTTCTGTTCTTTGTTTCAGGGAGAGGGGAAGAGGAAAAAGGTCTCTCTGGTCCCCGGCCCGCTGTTGTGTCTGGAGCACGCGATCCAGCAGGAATACTTCCCTCAGCACCACGCCGTGATGCTGCACACCTTTGTGTCCAGGTATAGGATCTTTTTTATCTCCACATTTACCTGTGAGTCAAATGTAAACAAAAGCAGTTTGAAATGGTCAAAAAAATAAAGTCCCATTACATCACTTTGAAGTCTCAGCATTGTGTAAGTTTTGTCTTTGTGAATCCGCAGGAACAGCGAGGCTCTGGAGTCCTGCAGCAGTGCCAGTGAGCGGCTGAGCTCCACGCTGGAGAAGAAGTGCCACGACCAAGACTGATAACCCGCAGCCGTCACCAACACACACACACACTGTACTGACTTTACTAACAACCAACAGGAAGCGTAACACTTGAAGAAGGGACTCAGACAGCCACTTAATGTATCTCCACTCCTGATTTGTATATTTTATAAAGCCAAACACTGTGCAGAATGTCTTCGTTTTTTATTTTTCTACGTATGCTTGTGACATATTTTCTTTTTGTAGAAAAAAAAGATAGAAATAAAACACAAAAGGTAAAGTTTGGGTGACTGTAAAAATGGAACTGCTTGTGGTGCTAACATGAGGAAAGATTTTCACTGCAGACAGGTTCCCTTCATAGTTTTACAGAAATGTCTAGGTTTACACATTATTACACCTCTTATTGAGTTTGGAAATTGTACTGTACATTTTGTAAAAGTGGGAGATAATCAGATTGTGATAACGCAGCTAGAGATTTTCTGTATTTTGTACTGAACAAATTCTTTGCTGTTTTGCTGAGACATAATATAGGAAGGCCAGTTATTCATGTAACTCATTCTGAACAGAACAATGTATACAATCTTTTAATCCAAATAAATGAGTCAAAAATGAATATCTGACTTACTTGTTCCGCTCCAGTGATGGGACGCATCGCAGGCGGTTTTCTTCAGCCTGTTCGATCGCAATCCTCACACCGCTGCTCCTCGGGTTCAGTCGGGGCGCTGCTGTGTGCATCGGACTGTGAGCAGGAATGAGCTGCAAGCAGGAGCACGGCACGCTCAACCGTCAGCCTGAACACACAGCGGGTGTGTATGTGTGTGTATATACAGGGTTCTTATGGCCATGGAAAACCTGGAAAAGTCATGCTATTTTAAAATTGTTATTTCAAGGCCTTGAAAAGTCCCCGAAAACAAAAAAAAATCACCAAAGTTTAGTAAACGTCTTGTAAATGGGTTATATGCATGTGTTCATGATGTTCATTTACGCTGAGTTTGCAATAATTAATATGCTTTTAAAAGAAATACGCTCAAAATATAAGCAGGTATACACACAAGTATCTTTATAAATGTTTATTCTTTTAATCAAACTTGTCTCATTTGTGTCATTAAGGCATATGCTTTGGAATTATCATTACATGTTCTTACTTTTTCATGTTTACACTCAGATTTCACAGAATGTTTGGTCATGGAAATTTAGTTAAGTCATGGAAATCCATTCGTCAAAATGTGTATGAACCCTTTATTTATACACGCACGCGGATAAAATTGTTGCTATCATTCCGGTAAAGAAAGAAAAACCCAAAATGGTCACTGTGGGCAGATTTTTAAAAAATTCTAAATAAAATAGCCGAGATGAATCTTCCAACTTCAGAGAGGAAAAAAACAAACATTGATATGAGTCGAAATATCTAAATAACTATTATTTAGAAGTATTCCCTTAACAGGCTCAGCGGAGCGATGCGCGGACTCCAGAGGTGGAGGCTCAAAGGTGTCGGAGGGGGCGTGTCCCTGAATGAAGGGATAAAGGAGTTTGTTTTGGATGAGGGACAGCCGGGGGAAGAGAGCAGCAGAGCAGAGACCGTGAGAGAATCAGCGGCCAGACGACGACCAACAGCCGGACGGAAGCACGACCAGAGCACGGTGAGTCTGCGGAACAGGATGCATTCCTGTAAATAATAACATGTTTAGATCTGAGGAACACGTGGACATTTTTTTTGTTGCATCAAAACAATGAAAGAAAAGGCATATTTTCAAATTGTATCACACTGAATCGAAGTCTTCATGTTTTCTTGGTTGTAATAACCAGATTTTTGAAATAATAAGAAAGAAATACAAAGCTGGCATTTTTTTTTACAGTATAGCGGGGTTTGAGGCATTTCTCAAATTAACTCAATTACGCGCAGAGCAACAACATAATGTTGAATATCTATCGTTGAAATATGTGATGTTATTTCTGGTTAAAAATCATTTAGAGGCGATGGAGAGTCGGTTTTACTCACCGTCCCTGGCCACGGGACGCAGTTTTTTTTTTTTTTTTTTAGGAGAAACGCGTTTTGGCACAACACCGGCGGCGAAAGACACTGTGCGTCTTTGTGCGCAGCCGGCGCGGCGGCTCCTCTGCGGTCTGGACTGTTGATCCCCGGAGGGACGCGGACAAACAGCTCGGCCGGAGGAAATTCCTCCGTCTCTAGTTTCCTGGCCCCTTCTCTGCTCTGGGGGTCTTGAGAACAAAGCGGGGTATACCCTCTAAAATATCGTAAAGGCCTACAGTACTGATAGCGTGATTTCCATACAACCTTAAAGCTGACTTCAAATGTGCATTACAAATGTTACCTCCATGTAATTCACTCAGTCCTCTGCGCCAGGTCCATCTCTAACGGGACTTGGCGCAGCAGGTTGGGCGGAAAGGTTTCAGCATGGCACTGTTTCACCGTGCCAACATTTTGAGACCCCAAATTTCAGAGTGTGGAGCTTTTCATGTCCATTCCTGCGGATCAAGACTGTTGATCCGACATGGGAATGTGGTTTTAAGGCATTCCAGTGAGCACTGGCGCAGCGGAATCTGAGCAAAAATAAATCTAATCCCCAAAAGTACAGAATGATGGAGATATTGTTAAATTGAGCTTTAGTGAGGGAATGTTAAACAATGGGACACACGCCTTTCTCTGACATGGAGTTGTTCAGGCGGTAAATACAGTATGCAGTGTATCCTGTAGGGGCCCCTGCTCGTTTCTGAGCTTGGCATCATCTTTAAATGTATAGTTTATGTGCATGGGTCTTCCTGCTGGTAACAAGTTCTCAGATCCTGTAAAAAAAAAAAGTACCAATAAAAACTCACAAGCACATTCCAGTGTACTTCAGTATTACCACTAGCAGGTGAAATATACTGAAAGTAAATGTCCCGATGTAACTGACTAGAGATTTCACGTTGCATTAAAGTACTGTACAATGTGCATTTTACTTTTCTACATTAGACACTTAGACACTTACTGTTGCTTGCTCAGTCCACTGGTCCATCCTTGAGGTCCATCCTTCAAGCTTCACCTGATGAATCGAAGGAGTTGGAGACAAGAAACAGCAAAGTTCTGTTTCCTAAATCCGTCTTGATTTTTTGGGGACTTTAAAGTGGAAATGTGTCTTTGAAGAAACAACTCTTGATATCTGAAACTTGTGACCCCCAACAAGTTGCATTTTTGAGGGGTCAACGAGCCAACAAAGACTTTAATAACAAACTCTGCAGGCTCAAAGGTGTGACACATTGTACACAGTTCAGCAGTAAAGAGAAGAAGAGTGAATTATGTTGATTCAGTGTTTTCTTTGTAGTCACTGCCATGGCCGAATAAGTGAACTGTGAGTGAGTGAATGAGTGAATGGTTAAGTGGCGGTACCTCACAAGTCAAAACAGCAGCCCAGCAGCACGTTGTCACAAACGAAAAAAAATCCACTATTGACCTTGTCACAGGCCGAGAGGAGCCTCCGTAAGACCATAAGCAAGAGTGTGAATGATGTGAAAGCTGTTATTTCCCCCCTTAGATGTTCTTCCAGCTCTGTCCTGACACCCTCTGGGTCCTGCTGCTCTTCGGCATCCCTGCGGCACTCACGGCAAAATGCCCTCAGCAGTGCATCTGTGACCAGATCCAGCTCACTGTGACCTGCGTCAACAGGAACCTGACCCAAGTTCCTCCTGCTCTTGACGAGGTATCTTACACACACACACACACACACACACACACACACACACACACACACACACTTTCTATAGTTTAGATCCGATCTGGTTCTATCTAACGTGGGATCCGCTTTCTTTCTAGATCACAGTCAAATTAGATCTTAGAGGCAACGACATCCAGGAGCTTTCCACCGGGGCGTTCAAACACACTCCTTATCTGACTCACCTGTCGCTGCAGCGCTGCAACATCCGCAGGGTGAAGGAGGGCGCTTTCCGAGGCCTTGGGCGCCTCGTCTTCCTCAACCTGGCCAACAACAACATTGACATCCTCTACCAGGTCTCCCAGTTGTCCCCAACCATCATTTAATCCATGGTTTCTTTTAGTTTTTAAAAAAAATATTCTGGACAACTCGTCCTCTTTATAACAAACATTAACCCCCACCACACACATAAGCCTTTTCAGTGAAGCAATATGATCATTTCTGTCTTCCTTTGCGAGCCCAGGAGTCATTCGACGGCTTGTCCTCGCTGAAGCAGCTCATGATCGATCGTAATCGCGTGGAAGAGATCCAGCCCGGCGCTTTCTCTCAGCTCGGCTTCCTCAACCTGCTTTCTCTTACGCACAACCAGCTGGTCTACATCCCCAACATGGCCTTCCAGGTAGCAAAATGGCAAACTGAAAAGGCGGTTTTGAGGACATGCAGACAACATGTCTCCCGTGGTTGAAATGTGTCAATTAAAACGAGGACATTTTCCCACTTCCAGGGCTTGCAGAACATCAAGTGGCTTCGTCTGAGCCACAACGCTCTGAACTACCTGGACACCGAGGCCTTCGCCGGCTTGTTCACGCTCACGCGTATCAGCCTGGACCACAATGCACTGCAGTTCTTCCCCACCGAGACCATGACCAGGTGGGCTGCTTGGCATGATGACACTAGTCAGTGGCATCTGTGATCTGTGCCACCGAGCTACACAGAACTCTAATGTGGACAGCACATCTACTTAAGGACACTATTTCCAATCAGAAATAGGTTAGGTTGACATCGGTCGTTTGGTTTCTTGTAGGCAAATAGATCTCATCGCTCCAATATCGTAACATCCTAATAAAGCTAAAACTTCTCCGCCTCGCCATCCAGACTGCCAGAGGTGACTCGCCTTGATATGGGCTACAACCCAATGTCTTACCTGGGAGAGGATGTTGTGTCCATGGCCAAACTGACCCACCTCTTCCTGGACCACATGTCCCTGCAAGACATGGCCAGCTCAGCTGTATCAAAATCCCCCAGCCTCATCCACCTGGACATCAGCTACAACCAGCTGCGTGTCGTCCAGCCCTTCTCTGAAGGTTCACCAAAGCTGGCACGCCTCAACCTAGCCGGGAACCCCATCTACTGCAACTGCTACCTGCGTCCACTCAGGTACAGCAGACCGTTGTGGACGTCAAACTGATGGCGGCCGGACTAGGCCTCAGAGCTTTAAGTCCGTCAACCAAAAGGTCTCAAAGGTCCGGATCCTCTTTGTATTTCTTTACCTCACTACAGGGAGTGGTCGATCCGGAGCAAGGTCAAGCTGATGGGGACATGTGGAGGACCGGCCCATCTGTCCGGAGAGAAGCTGGAGGCCGTTTACCCTCAAGAGCTGCGCTGTCAGAGCCAGGAGGCCATGTTGAAGGCCGAGTATGAGGAGGCAACCAGGATCACGCCAGCACCCACGCAAGAGCCACGGAACAAGATCAAGTGTCCGGCCAACTGCGTCTGCGAGGTGAGTTGGATGTTTTGTGATTTGTCTTGTGGCTGCATAGCATTTTTAATCTTATTCTTCAAACAAACATGAAAGGTTTAGCTCACAGCCTCCTGGCTTTTAGCTTCAAATCTAGCCTCCAGACATGAGAGTGGTCTTGGTTTTGTCATCTAACTCTTGCAAGAAAACTAGGCTGTCCTCTTTTTCCCGGACATGTCCTCTTTTCGAGACCTAAAAAATGCGTCCGGCAGGGATCCCAAAAACATCCAGGATTTTGCCTCGTTCGATATTTGTGTTCCTCTGGGTCTTTCACAAACTAGTTCTTACGCCCTTACAAGTTCTGGTATCTCCGTTACGTTCCACCTTCTTGATTGAGCTCTGACTGTAGAGAGAGCTGTCATTGGTCGACCGCTCTCAGAGTTGCCAGATGCACGATAAATATCCTCCAAATACGACCATTTTGAGCGATACTTCTTCATTTCCAATCTGGCAACACGGAGCATTCCTTGAGCCATCAGTTTTCTGCTATAACACGCAACACGTCCGGAGCTGATGGAAACCCTTTACCTCCTCCTTCAGGCCGAGACACAGCACTCCTCGTGTGAGAACCGCGCTCACACCAAAGTTCCTCGGGGTTTCTCTCCCAACACGCGTCTCCTGGACCTGCGTGGCAACCACTTCCACTACATCCCCAGCAACAGTTTCCCCGGCGTCGCCCAGGTCGTGTCCCTACATTTGCAGCGCTGCAAGATTGCGGAGGTGGAGGGCGGGGCCTTCAGTGGAATGAAGGGACTGATCTACCTGTACCTGTCGGAGAACGACCTCACTTCCCTCAGCCCCGACGCCTTCAAAGGTCTTTTCAACTGCAAAATAAAATGAGTAGAAATTAATCTGATTCATCTATCTACGCAATTCCAATTTCTCTAATCTAAATCTGCAGGCCTCCCTCAGCTGACTTACCTGCACCTGGAAAAGAACCGCTTCACCGGTTTCCCCAAAGGAGCCTTCAAACTGGTTCCCAGCCTGCTGGCGCTTCACCTGGAGAACAACTCCATCCCCAAGCTGGAGCCAGACGTCTTGACCGGAGCCGAGGGCCTCAGAGCCCTCTACCTCACCGGGAACGTCATCAGTCATGTGTCATCCAGGGCTCTGGACCAGGCCGGGGACCTCGACACGCTCCACCTGGGAGGAAACAGGCTGAAGGAGGTGCCCACGGAGGCGCTGAGCAAGACGGGAAACCTCAGAGACCTGAGGCTGTCTGGGAATTCAATTCGCTGGGTGGGGCCGAATGCTTTTCGACCACTGGAGAGGTCACTGAAGGAGCTGTATCTGGATAACACGGGATTGGAGAAGGTGAGTGGGCTCTCGGTGCGCTGCTACGCCTTCCAACAGCAGCCGAGAACTTCCATTTCTTTTTTCTCTAACCTGCACAGCTTTAGGATCAGCCACACACTATTTCACAGAAGTTATTCCACAGTTGTCTGAGCTGATCTCTCGTACTCAGATGTCACAGACCTCCCTGGCAGGTCTGGGTCCAGGGTTGAGGAGTCTCTTCCTGGAAGGCAACCACCTGGAGGAGGTGCCCGACCTCCACCCTCTCACTAGTTTGGAGGTCATCAACCTGGCCGACAACCCTCTGATGTGTGACTGCCCTCTGCTGCCACTACGCATGTAAGAGTCAGAAATGCCAGGGTTTTGAAAGCCATTAAATGCACAAAAAATATCTTTATCTGTATATTATTAGTCTACTCCCAATGACCCAATAAATAAATAATATGTGTATAGTCAGAGTTGTAGCTATGTCTTGTCTTTTGTATTGTGTGATGGATTATTTAGTTTTTGGACATTTTGAATATCTTGATTTTACCTCCTCCTCCAGGTGGATTGAAAAGGTCAACCTGAAGGTACGAGCCACCTGTGCCAATCCCCCCGAGCTGCGTGGTCGCAGGGTGAAGGACGTCCACGTCTTTAAGGCCTGTCCCGGAGGCGAGAGCCTCCCCGACCCCCCGACCGCCACCCCGAAGCCCGCCAAGGCGCCCAAGGCCACCAAACCCAAACCAATGCACCTCACCAGCCTTCAGCAGGTCAAAATGCTCAAAGCCAAATCCAAACTTCGCAAAACTATGAACACAAAACCACCAGGCGCCAAGAAAACCACCAAGAAACGCAGCATGGCCTGAACCAGCAGATACTGAGTTTTGTTTGGGGGGGTTGAGGTTCAAATTCAACTCTTTACACCTGTGACCTGCTGCGGCTGTTTCACATTTCCTGACAGACTGCTTTCCATCAGCAAGTGTTACTTTTTTTGCAGTACAATATTTCCTCTTTGCAGACTAATCAATAGTGATAAAGAAAAAGGTTAAAAAAAATCTAGTCAAGTGAACCTTTACTGAGCACTGCCCTGCTTCCTGTTCACAGCAATATACAAACATTACCAGTTCATCAAGTGCTTTGTTGGACCTTAACTAGATTTAGTTACTTACTCAAAAATGCTGCAGCATTTGTCTTCATGCTAGTTATACTTAACCACTACACCACAACTGCAGAATGAGAGACAACATTCAAATCATCAAGTTGAGGAACAGTGTTTAGTTGTTTTTTTTTATCAGTTATCTCATATTAACAAAAAAAAAGCAGACATCTGGAAATAAAACGGAAAAACAATAAAACATTACAACAAACCTTTGTCTGCTATGTCAACCCCAAATTTATATTTACAGGTTTGATGTGAGAACTTGTCAACATGGAGAAAACAAGGTTGATGGTCTTTGCAAACTACACGCAGTCATGATTTCAAGGTCAATTAAGGATTCCAATTTAATTTATATTTCTTTATAATACTACTTATGGCCATTATATCTTTATCAATAGCTATTAATTGTATCTACAGTCGAAGCCCAATATCGTCACTCATCCAGTTGTCCTCTTCATTCTTCAAGCAGACATACTCGTCTCATGTCTCCATTACTGCAGCCTCTTCTGTTGTGTCATGCTCCGTGTTGCTCTCTGAAACTTCAGTGTCATCTCCTTGGCTCAGCTTGTTTACGCTCTGCTCCATGTTGCTCTCACCACTCGAGCTCTCTTCCAATGATTCACACTCTTCACTTCTTTCTGCTGCTGGTTCGCTTGGCTTCGTCTTTTCATGCGCTACGTTTTCCGTGCTGCTCCGCTCTGGTGACCGATGTCGTCCTGACTTGCTCGGCTTCCCTCCCTTCTCCTCTTTTAATATACCGAGAGAGTCTTGTTGAGGCTTGTCTGGAGGTTCAATGGGGGTGTCCATCTCCATCTCCTCCACTTTCACCTGCACAGCAAATACTACGGAGACAGATTGATGTCACCAAATTACCAAAACGGTCTCACAAAAATGAGAAAAAGTGAGCATAATGTTGCACAAGTCTGTCCACTTACTTTCCTGCTCATCTAGCTCAGTCTTGGGCTGGATGAGAGGCACCTTTGGGGGAATAATACACTCTTCTAGCACTGCAGGACCGGCAGCGCCACTGACCTCATCATCTTTAGCTTGGTGCTGAGAGAGCCTCTTCTTTGCATGTTTCTTTCCTATTGAAAACAAAAGGAGACAAATGTTATATAATTATATAGATAGTTGCATAACTATCACACACACAGGACTTCACATACGTTTTTTAGTCAACACTTACTCCTTTTCCCATACGAAAGGGCCTTGTATTTCTTAATCTGCACTGGCTGGTTTTCAAAATCAACTGGAAAACAGAATGAAAACGCCCGTCACTTTTATACAGGATCAAAATCATAACCAGCAGTCACGCAGTGATGGTGGTAGACTACAGGTTAGAGACGCAAACTGGAGAGTTTTCTGCCCCACTTGGTCTTTGATTGAATCTGATGGAAACACCACAATCACACGTGAATCTGGCTCAGATTTCCAGCTGAGGGTATTTTTATTAAATGGGCTCTTACCGAGTCCTGGGGGCGGCTGCAGCTGGTAGCGCATGAGGTCGCACCAGCCGACGGGGTAGATGTCTGGGGACAGGTGGTCGATCCACTGGTCAAACTCATCCTCCCAGCCGTCGAAGTGGATGAGCAGCAGGCGGCCCACGTAGCGCTTCACGGTGGCCACACACACCAGGCGCGGCTCCATCAAGTCCACCGCCTCCAGCTTCATGTTGGGGGAGAAGCTGTGGCCCGGGTAGTCCTGAAGAAATAGACAAGTAGGACGTTTCTCACCAAATACAACGTTCTGACTCAGGCAAACAAACCGTGGATGTGATCACATTAGTTGCTAAAGTGAGAGCACAAAAGCTACACAAGGTTTGGACTTCCTGTCTTACGGCGTTAAACAGTCGCGCCGGTGTGGCCTTAGCGTTGGTCTCCTTCAGGTATTTGTCCCAGGTGAAGGTCTGAGAGTCATATCCTGCCAAGACACAGAGAAACCATCTTCATTAACAGTGTACGGCTTCAATGGACAACACCTTTCTAGAAACGGATTATAAAGCAAACTAGTTCCAGCAAGAAGTGCACAAGTGTGAGCCGAAGCACAGACGGAATGGAGAGGCAGGTTTGTATTTACCTTGAGGTACCGTGAGAGGGATGTTATTCTTTTTACAGAAGCCTACAGGAAGGATGGCATGAGATGAGGCGTGGTAACAAAACCAATCGGAGCCGTTGTTCGATATGGTGCCATCGATACCCACCATCAGGTAGCCGTCCAACAGCACCTGGGCGGAGTGGAGGGCAGCAGAGACACATTAGAAAGAAAGCGCTGACAATATAGGAGTCAGTGTGTCAATGTAATATAATTAATAACCACCTCATTCAATACTCAGCCCGGTCTGTCTGATTGGGCCGAAACAAACAACACACAAAACCAAACCAACCAAAACCAGCTTACCTTGTGAACAGTGGCCACACAGATGCTTCCCAGGTTAAGAGGGTCAATGGCCTCCAGCTTCATTCCTTCCTCAAAGAAACTTCCTTCCATGTAAACAAACCTGGGCTGTGGATCACACAGGGGTGAGGTTTTTTTTTTATTACATATTCTATTAGTGATAAGTGATACAACTAATGTACTACTTATTCTACTTAACAATATCTATTCAAGCTGCGTTGTTACTTCTGAATTATTTCTGGAGCGATGACATGTTCTTTACCTTCTTAAAGAGCAGGAATGAGCTGTCGCAGGTTCCCTTCCAGACGCTGGCAGCAGCTTCCAGACTGTTTGCTAGAATAAAAGAATGTTTTATTGCCATGTAAACACACATCTTAAAGTTAAAAGCGTTAGTTCGAGACACGCGTAAAATGTGTGTGTCTGGAGGTTTAGTCTTCCTGCATTCTCAAGGTTTTAACTGCTGACAGCTGCTTTGTACCACTTTCTCTGAATTTCAATTCATTTGGTTTCTCTTGCGACTTATTCAAGCATCCTTCCGCTTTTGTTTCTTGTGTTTCTGTTTACATTGCATGCCATCAATCCTGTGTATGGAAAACAACTAAATCGTTGACCTACCAGGTGCTCTAATAGCATGACCCACTTTTTTGGACCAGCCGATTTGGTGCAAGAGAGGACTCCACATGTGGCACCAGAAATCAGAGAGTGTATTTTCGGCGGCGTCACTTTGGTCTTCGTACACAAGCCGCAGACGGCCACCAGTGATGGAGTCTACGATGGCCAGGCGAGTCCGACTCACATGTTTGGGGTCCACCACCTCCACGCGCATACCCGTTTTGAAAGAGTTTTTCATGCTCTCTGCCAACTACAGAGAGGACAGACCGAGGAAGGACAACAAGGGGACAGAGATTAATTCCATTCCATTATCAAAACCGCTTATCCTATTTAATTTCAATCCCAGCTGACATTGGGTGAAGGCAGGTTTCACCCTGGACAGGTTGCCAGTTCATCACAGGGCACATATATTGCGCAAGACAACCATTCACACCAACAATTTAGAGTCTCCAATTAACCAGAGAGCATGTCTTTGGACTGTGGGAGGCAACCGGAGAGAACCCACACTGCCACGGGGAGGCCGTGCAGTCTGTGGCTATGAGGTGGCAGTGCTAGCCACTGCACCCCCGTGCGGCCCAGAGATTCATTCGTGCAGTATAAATAAAACACGCTCATGTTGTACAAGACAGATGGGTTACCATGTATGAGTCAAATTATTCAGCATTCAGTGTTACCTTCAGGTAGAAGTCAACAGGTAGAGTGTGGGCCCCCACAAGCTTCAACATCAGATACTCTTTCCAATCTGGGATGTTCTGCTTCACATCTATGGACACACACTTTGTTAAAGTAGAACATGCACGATTTAAAAATCCTCATCAAATTATAATAAAGCCCTCCGTGTTTTTTTCTTGTTCTAATCTCAAAGTGTGAACCTTGTGGCGGCACCAGCAGTTTGCTTGTCATGGCGCTCCATCCGATCGGGTTCACCTCCCCCGATACCAGGCTGCACCAGAAATCTCGGCTGTTGTCGTGTTCAAAGCCTTCGTATCGCAACAGGGCTTTGTATCCTGGAGATACGGGACGGAAAGAAGACACGAGTCAGTCTCGGACAAACGATGAATTGCAATCCACATGCAGCTTTGAGCTCCATGAATGTCTCGCTCCCAGCCAGCATGACCTAAAGGTGACACTGTTAGTTGGTCATTATGTCTGGCCAACACCACGGTATGGAATGGTAAAGGATGGACTTGCATTTATATTCTAGTCTTTCGAACACTCAAAGTGCAACATTCACACACTGATGGCAGAAGCTGCCATACAAATCTAATATAAATGTGTGGATGACCTGCTTTACCTCCTGAGAACTCGGCACAATAACTACACGCTGTGGATTTCACATCAGAGGATGACAGAACTAAGTCATGTGGTTTTTGGTCAGCCATTCTTCACCCGTATGCACACAAATGCATCTTTATGATCAAGAAAGTGGAGGCCCACTCATGGGAAAACACATTCATTGTGCTAAATAGAGGACAAAATCTCCTTCGAGAAGCTTTCAGATTCGTAACAAATAAGAAAATAAATGCAACAACTGCTCAAATTCATAATCATAAAACAAATAATCCCATGGTGGAAAGGCCTTCAAAATTAAACACGGGCAGACAGATGTACACACCTGCAATCTGGATGACGGTAGCAATCCAGTAGACTTTACTCGGCAGCACTGCGTTTGTATTCAGGACCTCCACCTTCATCCCCAGAATGATGTCATCCCACTGGGCACACAGAGGAACCTGCAGGTGGGAGGTCAGAGGTTTCCTTACAGATCATCAGTGTACCGCTGTTTACACTTCCATACATTACGTTGGTATGATTGTCCCTACGATACTACTAGCCACAAATCAGAAGTTTTTTTTCGAATTACGCTTCGCAGATAGGACTCACATGTCTGAAGCAGGACACTGATACAGCCAGAGAGGTTTCCTTCTCCAGGTAGGCGCCCCATTCAAAACAGGCAGTCGATGCTACAGGATGAAGAGAGAACAGAGGACTCATACAGCTGAAGTCAGATTCTGTTTGTGTACATGTACTCTGTGTGCAGCTTGTAATATCCCCGAACAAACACCAAACACATGTAAAGTTGGTCTTTGCAGGATAAATAAATAGTCAACCACAAAATCGTATGGCCCAGTTCAGACCTAGTACCTCGTGTAAAGTACACAGCGGACTTCATATGTCTCAAATGTAGATACTCCTGGAGCTTTGACTTTGTACGGCAATGAAGTCATTTTGATTCGTTGTGTGTTCAGGGGTCTCACCATTCAGTGCTGTTGAGGCTGGAGGGGGTTTGTTCACCTTGTTCAGCACTGTGGCTTTTTTTGAGGGGGGTCTTCCCTGAAGAGAGAAACAAATATAAACACACATTCCTTGTTTTTTGTTGTTGTTTTTTTTAAAACATTTTTTCATTTATTGCAGAATAAATGAACTAACATCCAAAAATATCAGAAATCTGTATAATAATTTAATCCAGGCAGACAATGCAAGAGACATACAGAACACACACAACAGATGACTTCAGTTGCATATAATTACATGACGAGAAGGTTTAGCATTGGGCTGCAAGTAAGAATGGTTTTCATTATCGAGAAATCCGCCAAAGATAACAAATTAATTAAATTATTTGTCAGAACAAAAGCAAACCAAAAAAAAGCTGAGCAATTTTTCGAGAGCCAAAGTTGGTGTTTAAAATGCTGCACAACAACAACAACTTTAGTCTGTTGTCAAAAAGGACTTCCGTCTCTTTTTCGTCCCCTTTTTTATCCAATTGGGGTTTGACTTTACTTTTGTAAAATACTTTCACCATTGAGCACCATGTTCATAATAAATATACACCAACAAATGCATACATTTGGTGTACTAGTCTCTTGGAGATAATAGTTATCTCACGTTGAATTTTGCGAAAATATATTTTATTTTTTATGTGGATTAGGCTGGTGCCACCATAAAAAGATCCTTGATCTGACTCTGTTTCTCAATGAAACATCACATAGCTTCAACTACTTTTCTTTGTCTCATGGGATAGTCGAAGAATGGAATAAGATGATTTTTCAAACTATTTTGGCTGAATAAGGAAGTAATCGCAATCACAAATTCCCCAAACTGGTTTAATCCAGATGCTTTTCAGTACTGAACACTACTCCAATGTTCCTTTAAGTCAGTGCTGCTAGGAAAGATGACAGTAAAAGGACTGGAGGGAGGGGGGCAGGGCGAAGGGGGGGAAGAAGGCTAGGCGTATGTTCAAAATTTGCCAACTGTATTAAAAATTATTTGTGAAGCAATGCAATTAAAAAACAACACTCACTCTGGATACGAACGTTGTCCCCGATGACTAACTTACTGTCAGATGCAGCATTAGTACACACAGCAGACAACCACCGACACAAAGGAAAATGTTTGAGGAGAACCTCTCTTTGAAAAAAGTTGGTGTAATTATTTAATTATGCAAAGCCATTAACGACAAGCGCTCCATTTGTGTCACCAAGTGGTCAACTGTACAAGTGATTGTACTTTCCAGCTCTGTGTATAAAACTCAATAAATGAATAACTAGAAAGGTGCACTTGGTAGAGTGCAGATCTCTGCCAAAACAAACAAGGATGAATGCAGACAATCGCCATGAAGTCGTCGCATAAGACTCGTCATACAATCCAATCCAGAAACAAAAGTAAACTCACCAAGCTGTCAGTGTAACAGCGACTAGTGGTGACGATGCACTCAGTTGTGTTATCATACGTGGCAATTACCGGCCAAAGGCCGGCCAAGAGTAGTGGGTGAGGAGTCAGCAGGTAGTCAACAGATGTGTGACACAGGCAATAAAATGTATTTTGAGGAAGTGTGAATCACCACAACCACGAGAGATCTTTGAGCATGCAGCCATAAGTGGCTGCTAAAAAATCATTATGCAGTTTGCGTCTACCAAATGTAAGACTCCATGGACAGAGACACAGTCACACATGTGAGCATCCGCGTGATTCTACTTACAGACAAAAAAATGAAGCTGTGGGTAGCTGCAAACAAGTACAAACTTTTGTTCTTCGGTCGCAAAAAAACAAACAGATGAACTAAAAGAATTTGTCACCTGCAGTCGTGCCAGTATGGAGGACTTCTTGGAGTTTGATGAATAAGAACGTGAACAGGATAAACTGCAGAAGCGCTTGGTCTTTGAGAAGAAGGTGCTAAAACTGCCGGTGGTGCCACACAACTCACAAACCACTGTAAAGACACATAAATAAATACACAATAAGTACATATAGGATTTATATTCATTCGATTGTTTTGTGGAGAACTGTCGTCACTTCTTTAAGCTCTCTTCAAGATGGTTAAAGTGGCATTCAAATGAACAGACAGAACACTTAGATTTAGTCTCTCAACTCTTGTTCTCTCTTGTTCCTCATTTGCCACTCACTTGGTCGTTCTTCTTTTTTTTTCCCCAACTGCTTTATCCCTTCTCCTGTCAGACGTTCTTTGTCCCCTCCTGCATCATTATCATCTAACTGTTTGGACGCCGTTTCATTTTTTTCTGCCTGTGAAGAGAAGAAGAAAAAAAAGAGGAGAAGAAATGTTACAACAAGGAGGAGCTCTCAGACTCTCTCTGCAGTGAACCAAGGCAATAACTACTCACACTTGTTTCTCTTGGTTCAGCAGTAATGCCTCGACGTTGGATGGCGGGCAGGCAGTCACTGCAGCCCACTCCATTGCAGGAGAAACAGTGTGGACGGACGAACACAGTAGGAATAGCTCCCGGCTTCAGAGTCAGAGGCGCTGTGGGGGGTCTGGACTCAAAGTATTCCTTGCCAAAATGCTCGCTGCAGAGGTGAGAGTTAGGCGTGGCGACCCACTGGGTGCGTGTGCGCTGGACCTGCTTCTCCCACTTGCGAAACTCCACAGGGTCCTTGGGGAATCTAAACAGCTTCATCCCATCTTCCGCAGTTTTGCCGCATCCATAAGCCACACAGTGGTACGGCATCCCGTGACCCGCTCACGAGTAGACCACCAACACCTCAGAGAACAAAGCAGGATCTACAACCCATGCATCCTTTCTTCTTTTGAACTGCCGGGTGGTATTCTTTAAACTCTGCAGTGCAAAGTGATGATTGAGTGTTACAAGTAGCAGACGATTTCAAAATACATTCTGTAACATTTGCTTTCACGTGAAAAAAAACAAACTATTCTAAACGTTAGTCACAAGGAGCAGACACAGGCAGAGCTGGATGCCAGTTGAGATAAATATGCTGGTTCTTGATCTAAGATTTCTTGCTCTAACATGCTGCATTAAGTGATACAGGAATTCATGCTGAAATGATTGATGAAAAAACTGGTGCCTGACTATTAAATCTACATAAGAAAGTCTTTAAATGCTCTACATCTTCTCATCTGTTAACATTGTCGGCCATGAACAATATGCAAATGTAATCACAGTCTAACCATCAAAATATCTACATGAGACATTGACACATTTTTCAAGTCAAACTTCTACAAATCAGAACTGGGAGATATTTGTTAAGTGCACACACAGTAACGTCATTACTATGCCTAACATGCGAAATATCAATTTAACATGAAATATGCTGTCAAACTCACTGTTTTGAGCGAATTGTCACAGCTAATAGGTTGATAAACAAGCTGGTAAAAATGCTACTCTATATGCAAGCTAACGATAACTGCTAATAGTGCTAATAGCACGTTTGTGCTATTATGAAACGTGTTATTACTTTGAATGACTACTTAAATATAGAATATTAATCTAGGCCCCAATGTCAATGTTCAATCAACTGCAAAACTGTTGGTCATACTTTGTTAAGTTGTATCTTCTTGGTAACGGCAGGTTGGTTCTTTGGTCAGTCCCACCTGTATCATGGTCGCCTACCTTTGACGTCATCGTCATCTTCGCGCAAGAAGAGAGCATTGTGGGAGTTGAGGTTTTAGCAGATTGGAAGTGAACAGTGGTCGATCTCCTAATTTCAAATAAACCGTGGTAAAAATTAACTATGAACATTTACGAAAGAATATATTAAAGTGCAATGTTGTACTTGTACTTTCAGTATTTTCTTCACATGCCACTTTGTACTTCAATCCACTACATCTCATGGAAATGTTGTGGGGAAGCAAGTTCACTACACTTCTGGCAGCTAAAGTGGCAATACTCCCTTTATTCACGGGATGTGTATCAGACGGTATCAGCAATCTTTGCTTCTTATTCATTTTTTATATAAGCATGTACTACTGTGGGGATTTTTACTGTTATAATATACTTACGTCATACAGAAGTAGGCGTGTAGTACTCCAATAATATTACATATAACCGTAACCCATTTGTCTGGATATTTACATCTTCTGAAAATGTTGCCTTTTAAAATAATATTATGCAAATGAAAAGAGCAGATACAGAACACTTTAAAATAATGTTGTATCTTATTTTTGCTCAGAAATAAATTATAGCACCATCGTTCTCGTTTGATGCCACCAAGACAGTGGAGTAAGAAGTTTGCTCCACTGAACAAAATTGGATAATCCACAATCATTATTGGTTGAACCATTTTACTGATTAAAAAGCAGTATAACTCTAACTAAAAATTGACTACTAGTTCATTTTGGGAGTATATTTGTGAGCAAGTTCAGAGTTTGGGTAGAGTTTGGGCATAAAATATATAAACATAATTGATATCCAGCAATAAGTTTTAATACTGACACAATCCATCACAATCCATCATAAATTACAATGCAACGTCAGTTACAAAGCATATACTTGTCTACTTTATGTATGTAAATATCCAGTTATAGACCTCTCCATGGTTTCCTTCACCTGCTGCCCAGCATCCTTGTGTCAGTGCCAACATCACAGCAGCTTTTCTCAGAGGATTTATTTCATGCTGTTTGATGATTATGGAATCTCTGCTGAGATGACCGCGCTGGGGGCAAGAAAGCAATGTTAGTCAGTGGCCTCATCCACACTTTAGTGTGGAGCAAGATATTTTTGAAGCTACATGTAAAATTGCATAGTTATGATTAATCCCTGTGATTTTGGTGATCTTGTGACCTTTCCATTCACACTATAATATGGTTGAAACATACTTTTGAACAACATGTTTATCCATTCTAAACTACAATGTAATGACTGGATTTTGATTCAGTTCAATCTACTGTGCAAAGTAATCATCCTCAGAAGGTGCATCCTAATATTTTTGGTAACCCTCTTGTTGCACTTTAGTCCAACATTTCCCCATCTTGCAAAATCTAACATGCAGTAGCCAAAATCAAATCTGAAAACTTGTGTTCACCAGAAGATGAACTATTTAAAATACTTTTAAAGTTTAGTCTTGTTCTTGTTCTTGTCCTTGCTGTAGTTTCTGATTACAAGCACAACAAGCACAATGTGGGATCCAAATCGAAATTCAAAACAAAGAATTGGATACTTACTGCCATCCACAGCTTGACAGGCCTTTCAATACAGAGATCCAAACTAGGCAACGGCTGAATTTTATCCAACAATGCACACTTATGTTTTTCAATGCATGTTAACATCAGTAATGTTTGTCAAAAATAAAAACTAAATTGTGTTCTCAATTACAATCAGCTAAGAAAAACTGATTGGGCCTTTATCACAGTTAGTAAAGGTCTTTTTTTTCCACACTATACGTTCGACTTGTTGTAATAAAAGTGTTACTAATGACTTAAATGATGTGTCCTGATATGCCACGGCACTGTGACAGTGAGCCAGCATGCACAATACAAGGAAAGTGAAACTGAAGCAGCTAAATGGAGTTCAGACATCATTAACATAGTTATTTACACCTGTGCTTTTCCTTTGACCTGTAAAAATGTTTTCAATCTTATTTTTTGTTATTGGAAAATGACCCATTGTTGGCTTACTGCATGGGCTACCTGATTAAAATAAGTCTTTATTTTTATATATCAACCAAAGAAGTGTATGTGGGGTTCTTTATGGCTAGTTTATTGACCTGGTGGAGGTGCAATCTACTGCAGGACATTGAAGGCCTCAGGCTCACAGTGTGTCCTTTGGTCGGGCTGAATTTGCCTGATTGCACATTTGTTTATCTTTGGTGACTTATGAAGCTTCAATAATTGTTTCAACCCTTTGCATTCATGGAGATCACCATTATCTTTGTCATGTTTCTTTCTGTGGCGCATTGGAAGCCTTTTCCCCCCATTTTTTTAAATGTAAGCACAACAACAACTGCAACGTCAGGGACCTTAACAAGGGCCAGGCATGACTCAATATTAAATACCATTATATGTTTAGACCCTGTACAAACAGGCTCTAAATACCTTTCTTCATCATTGTATGAATTTATAATGTATAAAGTAATGATGATTACTGATAGAGTTGGAGGCTGAGTAGTCGTTTACCCTAGGGGCCCCCTAGTGGGATAATCCAGCCATGGGCTTGTGACTGGGCATGACACCCATCCTAGCCAGGTTTGAGTCTGAGTATAAGATATGCAGTGCACCTGGTCCTGTCGTCAAGCGGTGTGATTCACTGATGTGCAATGATGCAGGTTTGTTGTAGCCTTCATATCGTTTTTTTTTTTGTAATGCAGATGGAATCACTCTTTTGAAAGCAAATCATTGAATGTGACAACTTGGAAAATGTTCAAACCAACCTACCAGTACTAAAAATAATGTTTTCATCTTCCCCAAGAGAGACTTAATCATGACCTGGAAATGTACGGATTTCAAGAATGAAACCTGCAACCTGTTCAATTAGAAGACCATTTATCTCTAGGAAAGATGTGCAGTCTTACTTTAAATCATGCCAATTGAGAACACTGAATAAAGATGATGGATTTGTGATAGAAGCCCATGTTTTCCGACTCCATTTCTAGTAGGACATTTGATAACTTACATGTATCCCAAAAAGGCCTGAATCCAACAGGTTTAGAAAGACAGTGTACATAGTTTGTGTAAGTCCTTTACTCCTCTTCTTGAATATTTCCCACTTCTGACAGCAAACACATTTGTTTTTTATTCTTTTCCAAATGGTTCTTGTCCCACTGGACAGACATTAGGAATACTAAATGGCCAACACACATTTCGCAAAACTTTATTCTAAATTGTAGCACAGAGGAAGTTTTGAAACTTTTTTGTATTACAGTATTAAGGTCAGGAAGCACAGACATTCTCATGAGATTCTTGTTTCAGTTAATCCAATGGTGGAGTAATTCAAAACAACAACGCAATAAACGTCTCCTGTTATTGTACGTGAATGACACAATGAATGAATAGCTGTGGTACAGTTACATCTCCAGTATGTCTGCTCATGAAGGTTTAAAAGAAAATGTTGGCTTTTCGAAACAGACTATTGCTTTCCAGTAAGACTATGGGATGATTTTGAACACATGCTGGAGGTTTTATTCAGTGTGACCCATATGAGAAAACATGAAGTTGCGACTCAAGGAGCAATTTTACTTTTTAATGCAGCACAAATACTTGACAACAAGTGGCCAAGTTAAGGCTGACAGCTGTTTTGGTGAGAGAACAACAAAGGGAGAGCATTTTTTCTTTTGACTGAGGGAGCCAACTTACAAGCAGAGTCAACACCAAGACAGGCTGGGAAAAGAAATGATCTTATGGAGTTGTAATTGTATGCATGCGGTCACCATTTTTGCCTGATTTAAAGCAAACAAATCAAAATAAGGCAGACATGACTGGTTCTTCTTAATAAGTGATTGAGTCAGTTATTGAGGATTGAAGTTCCAACAAGTCTATCCATTTACGCATTGTTTTCAATGTTTAAATCCACCATGGTCTACTGCTCAATTTGTTTATTGTTGCTCTTTTTAAAAGTTTACATTTCTGACTGCAAAGCTGATAAACAATTGGATTACTTGCATTTAAGATAACTGTTGAATGTAATCCAACTTTAATCTTTGCTAAACCTTACCAAAAAGGCAGATGCAAGTTCAGGTTGTTACATGGATGAATTTCATAATAAAAACTTTTATTACATTTTTTTTACATTTGTTACATGCAATGCCAACAAACAAGCATTATACTTTATCCACCATTGCAGCTGCAAATTTGTCAGCTTAATTTTTTTTATTTGCATCTGTTCATCCTTACCCGCTGCCACCAGCAGCACAACCATCACTTCGCAGGCAAACAAGCCTTTACTGCCCGACATTGTCTCCATCCAGACTCCGCTGGAAAGGAGGTAGAAATGACGGATGCAACCATGGAAGATGGGGGACAGTTTATATACATTCAAAGAGGCTGTGTAAGTTAAGAGGGAAGCCGCTGCGTGTGTCTCCCTCTTTACTTTCACCGACCCCCTCCTACTCCGCTGGCAGAAATTTATAAAGAACAAAAAATCCGACGAGGGAGGGGGGTTGATATACGCCGAGGCTGAAATCGAGAGGCGAACCCAGGGAAAGAGGAGTAATTTGTACACGGGACTTTCCCCCTCTTAGTCCCCCAAAAGGAGGGGGAAAAGTCGCAATATTGGAAACGAAAAGGAACGAGCTTCTAAGGGCGTGAAAACGTCTGCAATTGTGGATACTTTATATATTTTTATTTCGAAAAAATATGGCCGAGAACGTTCTGGACTCTGGCCCGCCTTCAGCCAAGAGGCCTAAACTCTCGTCTCCGGCACTTTCCGCGTCCGCCAGCGATGGAAATGGTGAGTATTGTGATAAGATATCATTTGTTACGCCGTTATTCGTTAAGTTAGTTGTTTTTTGGTGGCTTGGGATAACTTGAGGGAGCAGGAAGACGCGGGATTACTCTTCTGTTTTTGTCGTAGCTCGCTAGCGTTAGCTCACTGGTAGTGAGTGTGTGTCGGACGTGAAGAGGAGCTAGCATGTATGCTAACAGCCATTTTAGCCGGAGGTAGCTGTGTTAGCATTAGGCTAGCTAGCTGAATGCGGGTCCTCAACTGACGGTCCCGGGTCTAATGGCTACTGTAGCCGGGTGGATCATAAACTCACTGCCAAGCCAACTTATGATAAAGTTGTTGGTGTTTTATAGTTGTGCCACATTGACAGCCAGCTACAGCTACCCCTGTTCTGTTATTTTAGTTTTCAAGGCTTCACGCGTCCAAAGCGATCTGTTGTGTTGCCCCATCATAACTCGGACCTTTCCCCAACTAACGTCAGCCACCGTTGATACTGTTCTGCAAAGCAGAGGGTGTCGATGGTTGGGAGGCTTTCCTTGTGTGAGGGACACGTTTAGGCCCAAATGTCCGACTGATTGTTAAACTCCGATTGCCATTGTTGGTTTGTTTTTTTGTGGATGGCGTGTGACAGCAGCTGGAATAGTGGCCCGAGAGCCAAACTGTGGAGCATGGACAGCGCCATGTCCTGCCACTGCGATATTAACCACCGAGTCGAGTTAGCAAGAAAATGCTGCTTTAAACGTACAATAATCATTTTAATTACATGATAATTTATTTTGGAAATGAACAGCTGCATATTGGGCTGTCCACTAAACTAAAGTTGTCTTTCCAGGCAGTCAGCATCTGTGCAAAGGGACATTTACGGTTAAATAATTCAGACGTAGCTAACATTTATGTTACCGTGCATGCTATACTGTGTGCGCTGTCAAGTAAGGGATCTGATTATAAGGGGTGCAATTTATTGCACCTCGATTGATTGTCTCCTAATATTGTTTGTGACACTACCATGCAGTGTTCACAGTGAAGTTGAGAAATATAAGCATATGACCATTTCAAAAGATTGATGGAGAAATTATTACTTCTACCACCAAAAAGCAGTTTGTAAATAATGTTTGCTCGTTATAACAGATTTGTAAATTTTCAGATTTAGCTCATGAATCATTAAGATGCAACTGCAGATTATTATTATTATTGTTGTTGTAGATCAATCACATGTTAGCCCAGTCACAATTCATTAAAATGAAACAATGGCAAATGACAACCAAATGTGACAATTAAGACTAAATTAGATTTTGTCCTTTTTTAAGAAAGAGAGAAAAAAGGGGTGTTGTGGAGGGGGGCAACATGTATTTTGTTTGATTGCCTGAGCTGTTTGCTGTTGAACTCTGGATACAGATTGACACAGTGAGTGTGCGTCTCCACCAACATGGCTCCATTTTGTGTTGTTACTTCTACATCCATTTGTCACCTTGTCTCTACAAACCTGTCTTTGCAACATGTTGAATCACTTTACTGGTAAAAGATTCTCTATGAGTGCAGGCCATGTGGACATGTGTGTTTGCATTAATGTTTGTGCATGCAGCGCGACATGCACAAGTTCTTCTGGATGTCAATTAAAGTTTAGTGCTCAGTTGTCTTACGCTTGATGGTGTTGTCGAAACACCTCAAAGCAGCTTTTATTGTTTTTTTTGTTTTTTTTACATGTCAGTCATGCTCTGTCATGCTGAAAAATTAAGGATTATACCAGTTAACATGGCTGTGGACCTTTACAAAAGAATCTTCCATTCACCTTTCACTGCTTTGTCTCCCATCTCATTGACTCTCCCCACCTAAACTTTTCTTCTCTGCTCCATTTTAGATTTCGGCTCATTGTTTGACTTGGAGCATGATCTCCCAGACGAGCTCATCAGCTCTAATGAATCCGGCCTGGTTAATGGTGGGGACCTCAGCCAGTTGCACACTACTCTGGGAGGGGGACCTGCTGGGCTGGGTTCTGGAGGAGGCAGTGGAGGGGCAGGAGGAATGGGACTTGGACTTGGCGGAGGTCAGGATGCGGTGGCCAAGCACAAACAACTGTCAGAGCTTTTGCGTTCAGGGGCACCCACCTCGACCCAACAAGGGCACCAAGGAGCCATGGGCAGCCCAGGAGGCCCCAGCGCCATGGGGCAACACTTGGCGAACATGAAGGCATCTCCTGGCCAGGGGCCTCCGCAGATGATGGGCCAGGGGCAGCAGCAGCATCTTTCTCCTCAGCAGCAGGCCAACATGATGCAGCAGCAACAGAATGCGGCAGCTGGAATGATGGGTGGCATGAACAGGGCCATGATGGGAGCGCAGCAGAAAGGCAATAATGGACAGCAGCAGCCAGGCATGATTGGGAGCCAGGTGATGAATGGCTCCCCCAGGATGAGCTTCGGGAATCAGGGGATGGGTGGCAACAGCAACCTGTTGGCTGAGACCTTACAGCAGCAGGGAGCTGGGGGCCAGGCCGGGATGAGAGGCCAGCAACCGGGAGCAATGAACAAGGTAGGCACTCTTTCAATTAGGTTTTATGGAATTAAGAAATAATAAGAAGGTTGTAAATGCCATTTGGGGTGAAATTTAGAAGCCTGTACTTCAAGTACACATTTAAGAACACAGTGTTTGTGGAACTCACATTATATTCTAGTTCATGTTCAAAACATGTTATTCTTGCCCAAAACCTTACTTTTTAAACAGAAACATGGATTAATTCAGGCTTATACTTGGAGTTGTAGTTGAAGAAAACTGCTCTTCCTCGATTGACAGTCTCACAAGAGTGACATTTGCAGTGAAAGGCTGCCGCTGCTTCTGCTGCTGAATAAAGGTGGTGGAGACACGGGTGTTAGCCATAGAGATCAAAAGCAGTGAGAGGGTTTTCAGTTTAGGTATAGAAAAGTTAAAAAAAAATGCTGTGGACCCTCTAAAGGGGGAACAAGGGGAAAGAGACTTGGGTAGGGATGAGGAATGGATCACTGATTTAAGCTAAAATTCAAATAACTCATTCAACGTGCAGGTAAAAAAGAGGACGTATTCATGTCGGATTACTTTTACACTCTACTTGCTACTACCGTTACTTATATCAATGTTAAGTTTTGGTTTGCATTTAATTACACATTACTTGATGCGTTAATCTGGTTAACTAATCTCGAAGTACATTTTCAATTTTCAGTAGAGGTTAACTTAATGGCACTTGAGCAGTAGGAAGCTCTAGTGGAAAACATGTGTTTTTTTGGGAGATGGAAACCTTTTCTTTAAAAGTGTTGTAGTGTAAAGACATGTTCACAGGTCCTGCTCAAGATCAGAGATCTTTGGGAAACACTGGAAGATTATTATGTTGCAAAATGGTAGAATACAAAATAATGTTGCATGTACAGTTAAAATGCAGTCATTAATAAGGTATGTGAAATGTGGTTCCAACAAAGTTAATGCCTGAAGTATTCCACTTCACTCTATTCTAATCTTCATATCTCTTCATCGTTTTCACTAATCCCCTGTCTCCATGTTCTCCATTTGTATTCCTAGATGGGGATGATGGGGAACCCAGGGGGCCCTTTTGGAGGTGCATATACAGGGCAGGGGAATCAAGGTCTGGGAGGCGCAGGGCTGGGCCCTCAGCTCCAGAACAAAGGTCCTCTGGGCAACAGCCTGGCCCAGTTCAATGTGGACAAGAAGAACCAGCCCATGCAAGGAATGGCCGCCATGGTAAGGAACAAATGTAAACTTTGGAAAAATGTTTGTGTCAGATGAAAGTATGAGTTTTACTATAATTATTTAACTTTTAAGTTGGCAGATTTAAGTATCAGCTCAAAATGATTCTCTTGTCTTTCCTCGCTTCCGTCCTGACTTTTACCCGCTGCACCACTGTGCTGCTCTGGGTTCCTTGTTTCTTTTCACCTAACTTACTTACTTCTTATTGAAATTTAAATGCCATCGCTGCTGTTCTTCGACTGTTCTTCCTCTCCCTACTCAATTGTACCTTCTACCGTCCCTCTCCCTATGTCTCATCTATTTACTGCCCTTGTCTCATCCACATCACCCCTTCTTATTCCCACCCACCTTCTTTTCTCACCAGGGCTCCCAGCAATCACAAACGGGTGTGGGCGGTCCCTCAGGCGCACCTGTGGGAGGAGCCCCGGGGATGCTGCCCAACGCTCAGGCAGGTCTGGTTGGTCCCGGCGCCCAGGTTTCGGCAGCGTCTGCTGCTGCCGGAGCACCACCCACGGCTGACCCTGAGAAGCGCAAGCTGATCCAGCAGCAACTGGTACTCCTGCTTCATGCACACAAGTGCCAGCGGCGGGAGCAGGCCAACGGGGAAGTCCGGCAGTGCAATCTGCCTCACTGTCGCACTATGAAGAACGTCCTCAACCACATGACTCACTGCCAGGCTGGCAAGTCCTGTCAGGGTAAGTTGAAGGGATGCTGCATGCCCCTGCACTTAGGGGATAGTCATGATATGTTCCTATGTTTGGCAAGGACGCTTGTAACAGATACATTTGTGTTATGAAGAATAATAGTTATTGTGTCTTTTACATCATAATCAACAAACACAATGAGATCATGAGCATCCTTTATCCATCCAGTTAAGAAATGTTGACCGTATATTCCTTTCCTCGCGATTGACATGGCCAGTATAGGTTTTTGTGAAACAGCACTGATTGTTTTGTTCTAGCTCTGTATTGGACAGATGCCACTGTGCATGCTCAGAGACGAGGTTCAGAGTGTTGACACTGACTTGATATCTAAGGTTGATGAGCTGAGAGAAATTAACTACACTGGCTGTGCTCCTCATAATGAAGGAAGTTCACCCAAAGCAAAGGTAAAGCTCTTAGGCAAACAATGCAGGAGGCATAATCCATATATATGGTTCTGGCTACACAGACCGTACCTGTAAGTATGTTTATAGTTTTGTTTTGGGTAGCAATAAATGGATGAAATTACACCGGCATCAAGTTATCTTTCTAACAATTTTCTATGTCAGCCGTTTTAAGGTCACAGGCAGGCATCTCTAGGTTCATTTAATTCATTTGTTTTTTTCCACAACCTCACTTTCTGTTGTTTTTGTTGTCCTGCCCATTCCCCCGCCCTTATATACCTCTGTTTTTCTAAACTCTGCCTGTGTTTCTGCCCATTTTCATCCTTAGTTCCTCACTGTGCATCATCAAGGCAGATCATCTCCCATTGGAAGAACTGCACGCGGCATGATTGTCCTGTCTGCCTGCCACTGAAGAATGCTGGAGACAAGAGGAACCCGCAGTGTGAGTGTCTGTATCTGACCAAATAACGTTATAAATTCCTTTCGTCATACTACATTGTACGCTAAAATGTTGTTGTCCTATTGTGTTATTGCTATATTATCATCAATTGTATTCATGGGATTTTGCAAATATGTTGCTATAGAAAGACAATATTGCCTGGCTTCACTCTGTCCTTGATTGGAGCTAAACATAATCCATAGTGAACCAAATGATAATATTTTGATTGGCTGAGTTTTTGGTATAAATATTCAGTCCCATAGTTGTCTTATGCTGAGTTTTTTCAATAGTCTGTGGCGCAGATCAGATGTATTATTAACACTCTCCTCTTATGTCCTCACAGCTCTACTCGGTGCAGCCGCTGCAGGTCTGGGCAGCTCTCTTGGGGCAGTACCCGGGGGCCAACCAAGTACTCCCAACCTCAACCCGCCGAGCCAGATTGACCCCAGCTCCATAGAAAGAGCCTACGCAGCCCTGGGCCTCACCTACCAGGGCAACCAGATCCAGGCTCCGACTGCCCAGCCCAATATGTCCAACCAAGGTTTGCAAGGCCCGACTGGCATGAGGCCTCTGAACCCAATGGGTCAGTTCACTTGCTTCACTCTGCAGAAAGATTTACTTTTCCCGGATTCTGATAGCACTGATTGTTTAGCCTTTTTCCAGTCCAGGAAGGGATTATTTTATTTATTTATTTTCAGAAAGACTTGATAGTAGTCAGGTATAGCCAGAAGGAACTCTTAAAAGTTCCTGCCAAAAGTTTCTTTCAAAGAGCTCTAGATAAAAACATAGCGTAGCTCCATAGATGCAGTCGGATAAGCACCGCGAGAATATGCTTTTAATGCCATGTAGTTTGAAGACATTATGGGGTTACGTGTCCAAGAGCAATATATAGCAGCATATAACCGTGTTTATTATTAGTAGGGAAACAAAAGTAATGCAAACTTATGAGGTCCCGTCCTTTCCTGTGTAGGTGCAAATCCTATGGGAGTCAATGGAGGTGTGGGAGCTTCCCCTCAGAGCCAGCAATCCAGCCTGCTGCAGGATACCATGATGCACCTCAATGTGAACAGCCAAGGGTAAGGGGTCACACAGGCATCTTGTCCGGTGGATATTGTAATTAGAAGTACCTATCATGGCTACAACTGACCAGGGCACACGCAACGATGTGTTTTTATTTTTGAAGACGTTGATCAATAAAATGATGCCTTCTTATCTCTCCCAGTCTGTTAAATGATGCCAGTGGGGTCGGGTCCATGCCCACAGCAGGCCCTCCCTCTTCCTCAGGCATGAGGAAAACCTGGCATGAAGACATCACGCAGGACCTACGGAACCACCTGGTACACAAACTGTAAGTATTAAAGAGGAGCTCCACACCTTTTCTTTGCACTATGCATTTAATCACATTCCTGTTGTCGTATCGTGTCTCTACAAGTGTTTTTTTTCTTTTTCAACAATGCGCGAGTGTAGATGGTAATAGATGCTTGGACTTAAAAAAAAAAAGAAGTTCAGTTAAGCTGGCTGACTGTTGCTCCAGTTTGTGCCTCTCACACATAACTGTGAGTAACATTAGCAAGTCCATCATAAACGCTGGCAGAGAGGCAATGTTGTACATAAATATTTGTATTCCTCTTCAGCGACAGTAAATGCAACTCATAGACACTGTAACACTATTGGAGCATGACAAGATATTCATTGCGGGTCTTGGACATTTCGGTCATGGATCTGCTGCTTCTGCTTAAACTCTCCTTCTGATAAAGGCACAAGACCTGTCATTTCTGAATCTCACTTTGCTTTGCTATGCGTCTTGTTTTAACTATGGTCTTTCATCACACTTTGATATACCTGCATACCATGTTGTAAATCCCTCTATAAGTAGATCAAGTTATTTCGGGTGACAGGATGTATGAGATGTTCATTGTGGGATGTTTTTAATTTTACACGTTCAATGGTAAAATGTAATGTATAGAACTGAAATAAGGACATTTATTGCTGACGAACAGTAACGTTAACCACAATAAGCACCGGTGCTAGAACTATGCAGCGGCGACCAACGAAGGTAACCACACGTAAATTAGATAAAAATTGTCATCTTTGTTTTGAAGCAATACTTTTTACTGAGACCGGGGTTACGTTCAATGTTTCACTTCCTATTCTCCTCTTTTTGCTCTTGTCACACCCACAGTGTTCAGGCCATCTTTCCGACTCCAGATCCCGCTGCTCTCAAGGACCGCCGAATGGAGAACCTGGTGGCCTATGCCAGAAAGGTTGAGGGAGACATGTATGAGTCGGCCAACAGTAGAGTAAGTTGCTCTCTCTTCTTTACTCAGTGTGTTACAGAAAAGAAGGGAGAGACTGCTGGGAAGTTTTCCTGTCATTTTGCAGCTGAAGCCAGCCACTCAAAAGTAAAGAAATTCACAGTTTTTAGACCTAGGTAAGAAACCCCCATAGCGTATGAGCTTGACTTATGAATTACTTCAAGTTTACTGCAGCAGCATCTCCTGTTTGTCATACTGTTGCTGTCAGAGGTCCTCAAAAACAATTTAGTAGTGTTATTTGCACCGTAGATTTTCAAAGAGCTCCTCAATGTTGGAGAAGTTTATCCCCTCGCCACATTTTCCTTATTTTATTACCCTCTTTTTGACAGGCTGAGTACTACCACCTGCTAGCGGAGAAGATCTATAAGATTCAGAAGGAGTTGGAGGAGAAGAGGAGGACCCGGCTCCAGAAGCAGGGTTTGGGCCTCGGTCCTGCCGGCATGGGTCACCCCCCCACTGGACTGCCTCCAAGTGAGTGGACCTGCAGCATATGTGGACTTTGATGAGCTAATGTTCAACATGTAACAATTCAGCCTTGTTTTAAATCTCTGACCTCGTGTTTTGAGGTTTAAAACAAACATCCCTGTAGTTTGCCACTGCAGGGATGTTTGTATCATATTGTTTGTCCTCGATGTCGTCTTTTTAGAGCATTGAGTACAACGTAAGGACTCAATTAAGTACATTTTGAAGATATAGGCTGTGTTGTCTATTGAACCAAGGGTGCCGCCAACAGATTTAAAAAGTGACAGAACAGACCTGTTTGTTGGACAGTTGTCCTACCTGATTGGAGAATGTTCAACATGAGACTGAGAGGTTTTCCTCTTACTTTTGTAACGATCTTCTAAATCTAATTTTCCTGTTTTTACAGACGGTCCCCTCCATGACCCATCAATGGTGCGACCAGCTGGACCAAATCAGATGGTCAATAGGATGCAAGGCCCAGGTAAAGAACAACTGGGAACCAGGAAACTTTCATTTGTTGTACCAGAGAAACATTTTGTTTTAAGTCAAAGAGACAGAAACAGGATTGCAAGATTTTCACCAAAAATGGTTTACTCGGGCTATTCTTTGTCCTGGAGTTGTCACTGCATTGTGGCCAGGGCACCATTAACAGTCTCTGTGCTCTGTCAGGTATGAATCAGTTCAATCAGATGGGGATGCAGTCTATGGGCCAGAGGTCCACGCCTCCTCTCCCCATTGGAGCATCTGCGAACCAGGTCAGTACTGAACACACCCAAATTATCACACAGTTTTGATTTTAATGTGCCCATAAACACAAAGCTCACGTGTAAACAAAAATACTCCAGACTACGAAACCCTTCAGCACAATTCCATTCTTTACACTCAAATAGAAATTTGATATCCACCAGGAAGGAAATCTTAAGCATTGCCACTCTGAATAGGCGGAAAATGAATTGTTAAAAAACAAGATTACAAAAATGCTGCTTTTACCAGTCAAATGATTTGATAGAAAAAGTTGCATAGGCATTTTTTTAATCCCTGCTCGTGCCCTTTGATACCTCTAGATGGCAATGGCCGGTCCCAGGATGGGGCAGCCTAATGTCAACCAGCTGCAGAACCAGTATCTGTCCCAGGGACAGTTTCCTGGATCAGGGCCAGGTGTTGGGACACCTCAGTCTGGGATGGCCCAACCTGGAGCACAGACAGGCATGGCACAGGTAAGGTGGCCTAAAGTCATGTTCTCGTTAGTCAGAAGCCCCTTTCACACAGAGATTATAATACAATACTGCTGTAAAGAAGAATAGATATTCAAAGGATACAGAGAATTATCTTTTTTATGCAGCAGAGTATTTAATAGTGTACTTCCTAACACTTAAGTATTGTAGATGCTAAAATAAAACAGGTTTAACAGTGCCTGCAGTAAAAGATGCCTAAAATGATACACTTGAGGACTTAAGTTAAATAACTTCTCATGTCAAACATGCTTGATACCTTTTTAATTGAACTACTTTCTGTGCACTATTCTCATCTGTGACCCGGCTCGTCACCTTTATCTCTCTCTTCTTTTCCTAAAACACAGATGGGCACTCCTCCCTCTCTTCCAGTGGCTAGCCCTCTAGCACAGCCAGGGTCTGCCGGTGGACTCAGTGGTGTCTCCTCAGTGGGGCCCATGGGTCCTCAGAGCGTGGGTGGAGGAGGTCCCAACTCTGTTGGAGCCTCTGCTGCCTCGATGACTCCACCTAACGCAAGCCAGCAACCCAACTCCATCCCCCACTTGGCGGCCATGCGTGGCTCACCCTCCCCTGCTCACAGTCGGTCTCCTACTCCTCACCAAACACCCCCCAGACTAGCGGGGTCCCAGACCCCACAGCCACACACCCCTAATGCATCACAGCTGGGTCCACCTTCAGCCCCCCAGCAGAACCAGCTTGGCCAGGGCCCCGGCTCCAACAAGCCTCTCCAGCAGCAGCACATGGGGTCCTCTGGTTCGACCACTCCGTCTCACCCTGGGTTGGGTTCCAGTTCAACGCCGCATGGTGCTCAGCTGCCGCGCACTCCGGTCAGTGGGATTTAGCCTTTTAGATACTTGAACGCTTCAGGCCATTTCATTTTAAGACCAATTTACTTTATTCCACAGAGTCTATTGATCATGTAGCAGTAATCAACAACAATATATATTAATCTTCGGCTTTTCTTTCGCTCTCTCTCTCTTTCTAGTTGTCCCAAAAGGGTTCATTTCCAGCAGACAGTCAGGCCCATACTCCAGCCTCTGTTAGCAGCCTGGACACTTCTTCCCAGCAGCCACAGTCGAATGCTTCAACTACCAACCTCGACCCCAAGATGGAGGTCAAGCAGCAGGATGATGAGGACGAGAGCGACACCGGCAGCTGCTCCAAAGGAGGAAAGCTCAGTAACATGAAAATAGAGGAAAAGCCTATGAAATCGGAGATGAAAAAGGAGGAGTGTTCTGCAGAGGGAGGTAAAGGTGTTCCCATGGATGCATCAACGACGATGCCGTCGGTGAGCGTCAAGATGGAAGACAGGAAACCGGAGGTAAAGAAGGAGGTGAAGGACGAAGAGGAGACGTCGGACTCGTCTTCAACACAGGCCCCAGTGAAAAAGAAGAGTGAGGATGATTTAAGTTCATAGTTTATTTCTGATCTTATACGCTTAGGCTTCCTTTTGAACATCTACTTTTATATGAAGCAGTGTAAAATGGACGTGTTATGCTTACTCTTTCATCCCCTTCACCGCTCTTATTTCTGTTTCATCCTAGTCTTCAAGCCAGAGGAGCTTCGTCAGGCCTTGATGCCCACACTCGAATCTCTCTACAGACAAGATCCAGAGTCTCTGCCCTTCAGAATGCCTGTAGACCCACAACTGCTGTGCATACCCGTAAGTATCCCGCTGAGGTTGAGATGTATTTGTTCCTGTGCTTTGTATAAACGGTGCTGTCAGTGTTCACCATGTCACTGTGTTCTTCTCCTCACCGGCTTAGTCTTTACCGTCTTTGGTGGTAGTTCCCTAACTTTGTGAGAATTTGTGAGCAAATCCAACATCTCTTAATCTCTTGACTGCTGTTGCTTGTGCTGTATTTACCAGGATGTAGTTTCCATGCGTCTGGCTTTACTTGTGTGCATGCCACATAAAACTAGGCGAAAAGTTATAACTGCACAATTTAAAACATGCCCGTTGTGTTCTTTCAGGACTACTTTGATATTGTGAAGAACCCCATGGACTTGTCCACTATCAAACGAAAGCTGGACACAGGTTGGTACAGACAAGACATGCTGTGGTCATAACTGGGAAATATAATGGAGCACAACTAAAGATTAATCACATTTTGGATGGCTTTGTAGAAGTGTGTTTATGTGAGTAAGAAATGTAAAGACAAACATTTTGTCCGCCCCGCCCCATCGCATTGCATTTGTCATGCTGTTTTACAAATGACAGTCTTCTGTATCTATTTCATTTGACACAATATGTAGCTTTCTGGCATGTAATAATAAGCCAACTATGTGTAGTTTGGAAAGTCTTTTTAGTTGTTTTTTTTCATTCCACCATCCCCTGCTTTGTGTTTTGGTTGTAGGTCAGTACCAGGAACCCTGGCAGTATGTGGATGACATCTGGGTGATGTTCAACAACGCCTGGCTGTACAACCGCAAAACATCCAGGGTCTACAAGTACTGCTCCAAGCTGGCTGAGGTGTTTGAGCAGGAGATTGATCCTGTCATGCAGAGCCTTGGCTACTGTTGTGGGAGGAAGGTGAGACAGAGTGCTGGATTAAAGACTAGATGGGTTGAATTGGAAATGTATTATTATTACAAATGTATTATTCAACATCGGCTGATTTGCCTTTTTATATATGCCATTACATTTGTCACTTCTTTATTTTGTGGGGACTCTCCCTCTATATTTAGTCTAGAAAAAGTTGCGTGCAGCACAGTGATGGCACCAATAAGTTTAAGTTTTGAATCAAACTTTTTTTCCTTCTGTGTCTTCCGATGAGCTATAGAAATTACAACTTTAAGTCTGGATAAGGTGGCGCGTATAAAGGTTGTGAATATGTTTCAGATGTAGAAATTTACTCCCATAATTCATATCTGGAAAAGGAAGCAGTGAAGCGGGTTCATAGCTAAATTTGGCTTGGGCATACCAACGCCATATCATATTTCAGTCCTCCTTAGATTCAGCTATTTTTGGGTTTTACAGGCAAATAACAATATGATTGGCTCTTATTATGAGAGGCTGCACGAAGGGTTGCTCCTGACAAAGGCGCAAAGCAAAGTAGCCCTCAACGTTACAGTAGCTGTAATTACCTTTTTACAAAACTAAGCCAAACTGAAATTGGTTGAACTCCACTCCAGTGACTGGTTTAGGTTTCACAGCTTTAATGTGGGATGTTAATAAATATATATATGTATAATCATAATTTTATTTTATCACATACTTTGCAATGTTCACATCCCAAGCAATATGTGTAACCATAAAAATATAACATTTTCCTTACAATCATTTATTCAGACATCAATAATTTGTAGAATGGAAACATGAAAATCATATTATAGCGACACGGTTCCACTTCAAGTCTTGTTTGACGTTAAGTTCCCTTTAATTGTATCATATGCAGTACCAGTTAATGTAAACTACCCTTTATCCGATGAGGTGGGTGTGACTGAAGTTAAGTGATTACTATGTTCTTTAACCCGTTTATTTTTGTTTCTGTCCATCAGCTGGAGTTCTCTCCTCAGACATTGTGCTGCTACGGAAAACAGCTGTGCACTATTCCCAGAGATGCTGCTTACTTCAGCTACCAGAACAGGTATGGAGGGAGTGAAATGCACATGTATAAAGGGTGGAGGGATAACTTGATGGATGGATGGCTCAGTAAAAGAGGAAGGGATTATAATTGAGATGACTTGGGGAATGAGACTACCAATAATGAAAGCGTATATTGAACTGAAGTCTCCTGAGTCAGATTAGTGTTCCTCTGATTCATTTTGGTTCCTCAAACGCTTCTCTTCACTTCATGTTCCCCGGTTTTATGCCTTCATGTGGTGCCTAAAGCACTGGCGTTTTAACAGTCGGTCCTATTTTCTCACATTCTTTAAGTTGTTTTTGTTGTCATTAAACTGATCTATAAATAACATTTTAGTGCAGAATGCTTTTTCAAGCATTTTTTTTTCTCCAAAAATATCTAGTTTTTACTGGTGCCATTTGTGCTTTTGCATAACATTTTATGGGCATCGTCTTTGAGGAAGAAGCAGCAATAATGCAAACATCCTACTTTTGTTTGTTTTTTGCAACACGGTGGTCCGTTCCTTTCAGATTTTTTTATTTTTATTCTTCATGTCGGATTTCACACACCCATAAAAACCTTATAGGAATGTGAAAGGGCCGACTTTAAAATGAACCGCTCGTATGAATGAACAGTCGTCTGTGCTTATTTGTTCGGTGTCTGTATGATGTCCCGTTGCCACATCACCTTGAGCTCCTGTTAATTCTGCTCCTGCTCTGTTAGCGGTGATGGTGGTTGTTGTTGCCCAGCCTCTTAAGTCTAAATTGCTAATCTGCGCGTTGCCTCGGCTCTCTGCTGCGGGTTGTCTTGGATGTTCGTCTCGTCCTTGCTCCATTTGACCTGTGTCCTCCCTTCCAATGGCTGTGATCTCAACATTGGCTTGCTTTTGTCTTTAACAACCATGCGCTTCCAAACCATCCCCCATCCCCTCACCGCCCCCTCACCCCTCAAAATCATGACTGGCTGTTGCGATGACGACTTCCTGCTGTCCTGCGCTCCCACTTGCTGCCTGTAACGCTTGTGGCACCCTGCCTTGCCCATGTCCTGTACCAATGGGTGACTGCCCTCCCGTGCGCTGTCTGTGATTGACTGTGCTGCGGGGAATGGTGTAGTTCACCAACATTTGGGCTTGTTGCTAACAGGTACCACTTTTGCGAGAAGTGTTTCAACGAGATCCAGGGAGAGACGGTTTCCTTGGGCGACGACCCCACCCAGACGCAGACGTGAGTATTAGTCTATTCAACAAGCCAGATAACTCAAGTTAAAAATGATTGTTTCTGTTTGAAATATGATCATCTTTCAGCCACATTCCTGAGAGTAGTAATAGCTACGTGTTTTTTTTAATATTTTCTGCCGACTCTGCTGTTTTTAAGGGAAGCTTCTATTGAGTTTTGAATAAAATTCATATTTTATGATGTAATGAGAAAAAAATGATAAATGTAGATATAATTTACTGTGTAGTTAGCCGCTGCTACACTATTTTGTTTAATACAGGTGTGTGCCTCCCTTTATGTGCAGTCACAGTTTATTGACTGACAGCAACAAATATGGATTGAAGATATATATATATATATATATATATATATATATATATATATATATATATATATATATATATATATATATATATATATATATACATACACACATATACATACACACACATACATACACACACATACATACATATACATATATATACATACATCACCAGTGACGACGCCAGTTCCCTTACTGAGAAGTTCAGAGATTTCCAACTAGAAGCACTCAGAGTGGCTGCACAGAAAAGTTTTAGCGCCCTGAAAAAAATTGTCTATTGACTCTGTAGACTAGTCTTTATCTGCAACTAGGCAAAAATACTAGATTTGAATTTGAAAAAAAAGCTGTGCAGCATTAATACGTCAATGTTATGAATGAAGCTTTAGAATATTTCAGTTCAGCCTCAGTGCATATTGACAATTTCCTCTTCTGCATGTTTTCATACTCCCTCCTAATTAATTTCAGATCAATAAACAAGGATCAGTTTGAGAAGAAGAAGAATGACTCACTGGACCCTGAACTGTAAGTTAACTGTCTGCCATTCATCAAACATTACATTTCAGGGACGTAAGAATGTAATTTGTATCTTCATCTCTGTCTCTTCTTGCAGGCTTGTTGAATGTATGGACTGTGGGCGCAGGATGCATCAGATCTGTGTCTTGCATCATGAAACAATCTGGCCATCGGGGTGAGCAGCAACTTCTAATTCCAGTATTCCTCAAGATTCATGTGAAAGTCCTCATGCCTTTTGCTAATTATATTTTGAATGTAATTAAAATGACTCAACCTTGTCCCACGATAGTTTTGTATGTGATGGCTGCTTAAAGAAGACAAACAAGACCAGGAAAGAGAACAAGTATTCTGCAAAAAGTAAGCGGCAATGCGTCTATTCATTTCATCCATATGTTCTTTACATGCTGTGATATCTTTGAACACTGATGTACTGAACTGATGTACTGATGTACTGTATATATCCGGAAAAAACACAATACTATATCAAATTTCTCACAGCTTATTTCTCCCCTTGCTGTTTTAGCAGCTAAATAAATACAATTGTTTGCTCTCCCCAATTCAGGGTTGCCCCAGACAAAGTTGGGCAGTTACTTAGAGATGAGGGTGAATGAGTTCCTGAAGCATCATACCCACGCCGGCGCTGGAGAAGTCTTCATTCGCGTCGTCCACGTCTCTGACAAAGTGGTGGAGGTCAAACCAGGCATGAAGTCCAGGTACAAGAACAAGACACAACGGAGTTTGAGATTCTGGTCTAGTTTGCTGCTTACAACCACATTTGTGTGTCAAATATATAAACAGACTTTGCAAAAAGTTCAACCTGTGTCACCATTAATCATAAAACGTGATTGTTGTTTTGTTTTTTTTACAGAGTTTTATGTGATATGTGGAAGAAATGTGTTTGTAATCAGAATTCATGCAGATAGATTCATTTAGAATTTTTCTTTTTCTTTTTTTTATTTATCAAATCAAAATTAAATGAAGTATTTTCTGTTTGACTTGAGTGAGCGCGGTGCAGAGTAACTGCTAATATGTTATTAATGTGGATATATTCTCTGTTGTTCTATTTTACAATCAGTAAGTTTAGATACTTTATGTTTTTGTCTCCAGATTCGTGGACAGTGGAGAGATGTCCGAGTCTTTTCCATACAGGACAAAAGCCCTTTTTGCATTTGAGGACATTGACGGAGCGGACGTCTGCTTCTTTGGTATGCATGTTCAAGAGTACGGATCCGACTGCCCTCAGCCCAACCAGAGGTAAGGACATCCCGATATCAGGAACTGTATAAGTGCCGTCTTTTTTTATTCTTGTATATGGATTTATTGTTGGCAAGATCAGTTGTATATTACAACATGTTTCTCTTTCACCCACTCAGGCGAGTTTACATCTCCTACCTGGACAGTGTTCACTTCTTCCGGCCTCGCGGTCTAAGAACAGCAGTCTACCATGAAGTCCTCATCGGCTACTTGGAATATGTCAGGAAGTTGGGGTGAGTGCTGCTGCTCATGGATGATTTATTTTTGGTCATGAGGTATGCAAATGTTAATTGATATCTGACATGTCCCATCACAAAGTTTACTTAAATCTGCAAATGAATTAACTTATTGTGTACGGCCTCTCTTATGTCCTCTTCAGCTACACCAACGGGCACATCTGGGCCTGCCCACCGAGTGAAGGAGACGACTACATCTTCCACTGTCACCCTGCAGACCAGAAGATCCCAAAGCCCAAACGCCTCCAAGAGTGGTACAAGAAGATGCTCGACAAAGCTTTGGCAGAGCGGATAGTGCACGATTTCAAGGTAGGGAGGCAGCATTTGTCTTTATTCCTGTATGTGTTGGGGGAATTGTATTTTAATTTATTGTTTTAGATTGAGGTGTGTGTGTGTGTGTGTGTGTGTGTGTGTGTGTGTGTGTGTGGCACAGCAATGAAGATTAACTCCAGTGTACATGCATGTGACGGTAGGGCTGATGGGAATGACTGATTTGGAAAGCATCCTTGTAAAACACTAACTGTAATTATTTCTACCCCAATAGGATGTCTTCAAGCAAGCAACAGAGGATCGTTTGACCAGTGCAAAGGAGTTACCTTACTTTGAGGGAGACTTTTGGCCTAATGTGTTGGAGGAGAGCATCAAAGAGCTGGACCAGGAGGAGGAGGAGAGGAAAAGGGAGGAGAACAACACGTCCAATGAGAGTATTGATGTAAGAATGCTGCGGCCTATTAATGAGTTCATACATTCAGTATTTATTTTGCTGTGTGGGAGAGGGGTGAAGGAGAAAGAAGGTTGGCGTCATGAAGAACAGTTTCAGCACCATGAGATTGCTTGAGCTTTTTTTAAGGTGATACTGATATTCCCCTTCTTTCTTGTGCAGGAAACAAAAGGTGACAGTAAAAATGCAAAGAAGAAGAACAACAAGAAGACGAGTAAGAACAAGAGCAGCCTGAGCCGGGCCAATAAGAAGAAGCCGGGGATGCCCAATGTCTCCAATGACCTTTCGCAGAAACTCTATGCCACTATGGAAAAACACAAAGAGGTATGACTTTTTAAATTTTGTACCTATGAATCGCTCGTACTTATTTAAATGCATGCACCATATCATTCGTACGCAAGAAACAGAAGTAGTGGAATGTGTAGACTGGGGGGAAAAAAGCTAAATTTGGTATTAAAAGAGCACATTTTACATGTCCCCCATCTGTTCCCCCTCTGTTTCCTCTTCTAGGTGTTCTTTGTGATCCGACTGAGCGCGGCACCCATGGGAAATGCATTGCCCCCTATTTCAGACCCGGATCCCCTGATGGCGTGTGACCTCATGGACGGCCGCGATGCTTTCCTGACATTGGCCCGTGACAAACACCTGGAGTTCAGCTCACTGAGGAGGTCCATGTGGAGCTCCATGTGCATGTTAGTGGAGTTGCATAACCAAAGCCAGGACCGCTTCGTTTACACTTGTAATGAGTGCAAGCACCACGTGGAGACTCGTTACCACTGTACTGTCTGTGAGGTGAGTTGGAGGAAGGTAGTTCGTACGGTAGTAATGACAAAAATAAACATTTCATTAGACTTATAATGTTAATATAGAATCTGCTACGTATCATGTCTAAACAACTATAATTTATACCCTTCCTCACAGGATTACGACCTCTGCATCACATGTTACGCTACTAAGACTCATGTGCACAAGATGGAGAAGTTAGGCCTCGGTTTAGATGATGAGAGCAACAACCAGGCTGCCGCAGCCACTCAGAGCCCTGGAGACTCTCGCCGCCTCAGCATCCAGCGCTGCATCCAGTCCCTCGTCCACGCCTGCCAGTGTCGAAACGCAAACTGCTCTCTGCCGTCCTGCCAGAAGATGAAGCGCGTTGTTCAGCACACAAAAAGCTGCAAGAGAAAAACCAACGGTGGCTGCCCCATCTGCAAGCAGCTTATCGCCTTGTGTTGCTACCACGCTAAGCACTGTCAGGAGAACAAGTGCCCGGTTCCGTTCTGCCTGAACATCAAGCACAAGCTCCGCCAGCAGCAGCTGCAGCACAGACTCCAGCAAGCCCAGATGCTACGAAGGAGGATGGCCAGCATGCAGAGAGTGGGCCAGCCCGCGCCTGGAGGAGCTCCCGGTGGCAATGGCCTGCCTTCTCCAGGACCCAACAATGGAGGGACTGCTCCTGGTACGCCTACATCTATCGGCACGCAGCCTCCAACCCCACAGACACCCACCCAGGTGAACATGCCCGTCCATTCTCAGCAGCAAGGAGTTGGGATGGGCGGAATGGGAGGAATGGGAACACCGGGCCAGCAACAGCAAGTTCAGCAGCAAGGTGGTACCATGGCCCAACAACACCATTTGCATCAGTTTCAGTCGGTGGGTGGAGCAGGTGGAGGGGGGATGATGAACTCTCCTCAGCAGCAGATGGTGCCTCAGCTCCAGCAGCAGCCTCCCAATGTCCAGCAGCAGCAGCAGCACCCGTTGCCTCCGTACAACCCCAGGCCGCCTGGGGCTTCCCCTCTCCATCAGTCCCTGGGCAAACCTGGCATGGGTCCAGCCACCCCACCGCAGCAGCAACAACAACCCAACCAGGGCCAGGGGTCCATGCCTGTTCAAGGCCAGCAGCAAGGGCCCCCTCTGGCTGCTGTGGAGACTGCTCTAAAAATCCAACGCCTCGCAGAGACCCAGAGACAGATGGCACAGGCTCAAGCCCAGATACGTGGCTTGGGACAGGGGGGCATGATACCCCCACATGCCCACCACCAGAACACCCAGGCCCAGATGGGCATGCCCCACATTGGGGCCCAGGGCATGTCCTCCCAGACTCAGGGAGTTGTTGGCAGGACTATGTTAGACCCACAGCAACAGGGAATGCTGGCAGGGATGCAGCAAGGTGGCCCTCAGTCGCAGTTGCCACCTCAAGTTCAGCAACAACTCCAGCAAGTCCAGCAGGGAGGCGGTGGACAACTTCAGCAAGCAAACCAGCAGTGGGGGCCTGGCGGTCCAGCCATGAACCCACAACAAAGGCCCGGCATGATGGGTCACATGGCACCGCAGCCTGTAGTGGGTCAGCAGCAGCAAATGAATCAGCAGCAGCCGCAACCAGGAAACCGCGGGCTGATGCAAGTGATGGGTGTACCGGGAGGGGCAGCAGGGGCACCCAATTCTATCGCAGCTGCAGCTGCATCAGGAAATCTTCCCCAGGGAGCACTACAAGACCTCCTGAGGACACTGCGCTCTCCAAGCTCACCCCTTCAACAGCAGCAAGTCCTCAACATCCTTCGTTCCAACCCAACCCTCATGGCTGCCTTTATCAGGCAGAGAGCAGCCAGATATCAAGGTGGTCAGGGTGGCCCAGGAGGAGCAGGAGGGCTGCCACAAGGGGGCCCTGGAGGTGTACGGTTCCAAGGGGCTGCTGGAGTGCTGCCTGGTGTCGGAGGGCCTGGGGCTAACCAGCTCGCTAACATGGATGGACAACAGCAGGTTAATGTGAGCCAGCCAGGGATGAACATGGCTCAAGTTGGAGCAGGGGGAGGGAATATGCCTACTATGACTCAGCTTCAGCAGTTGCAGCAGCAGCAGCAGCAGCAGCAGCAGCAGCAGCAACAGCGGCCGATGTTGCCTGGCAATCTACAGCAACAGCAAATGGCTGCATTGCAACAACAGCAGCAGCAACAGCAACAGGGAGCAATGCAAGCAGGACAACAAGGCAACATTACCAATATGACTCCACAGTTCAGAGAGCTGTTGATGAGACGACACCTGCTGCAGCAGCAACAGCAACGACAACAACAACAGCAGCAGCAGCAGCAACAACAACAGATGGGAAACCATGGGCAGTTCCAGCAACCTCAAGGACTCCAGCAGCAGCAAGGCCAGCAAGGTTTTATGCAGCCTGGCCAAGGACAGCCAGGGATACCCCCCTCTTCACAACCCCAACCTGGCGGCGGAGGTGTAGGGGGTCCCCAGCAGCAGCAGCAGGGAGCACCGCAGGGTGGGCAAGGCTACTCCAACTCCATGTCACAAGTAGCTGCAGCGCTCCATCAAAGGCTCCAGCATCAGATGCAGATGCAGCAGCAGCAACAACAGCAGCAGCAAAATTCAATGGGTGGGCTTCAAGGACAAGACGGAGGGCCAGGTGGAGGCGCGGGAGGACCAGTAGGGCCTCCGCTACAGCCAGGACAAGGCGGACCAGGGCAGGGGCAGCAACAGCAAGGTGGTGTTGGAGTAGGTGGAGGGCCGCCATTGCCGCAGACGTCCCAAGGCATGCTTCACCAGAACATCCACCAGAGGCTCCTGCAGCAGCAGCAGCAGCATCTCGGCGGGGGCTCCCCGGCCCAGCACAGCAGTCCTATGAGTCCCCAACAGCAGATGGTGCAGTCCCCCCACCCGCACCTGCAAGGACAAGGAGGACTCGGCCCAGCAGGGTCGCTCAGCAGTCAGGTCAGGTCGCCTCAACCCTCGCCGCGGCCGCAGTCGCAGCCGCCGCACTCCAGCCCGTCCCCGCGCATGCAGCCCTCCTCCCAGCCGCAGCCCTCGCCTCACCGGATCTCCCCGCAGACCCAGACTGGCTCGCCCCACCCCGGCCATCTAGGTCAACATCACCCAAGCATGGCCCCACCCCAGCCCCCACAACCCCAACAGCAAGGGCTGTCGCAGCAGCAGCAGCAGCAGCAGCCGGGTGGATCAGATCCCGGTCAGTTCAGCTCGGAGCAGAACTCCATCATGTCGCAGCTGAGTGGGATGACGGGGATGCACGGCGGGCCGGGGGGGCAGTCGGACATGTTGGGTGGGAATAATAACAGCAGCAACAATAACAATAACAACAACCAGGAGCTTGGAACGAACATTAACCACAACAGTTTAGACCATATGTAGCCTTGACTCCGTGCTGTCTCTCTGTCCTGATGCTCTGATCAGTTTTCCCCAAACGACAAACTGCCATGAAAGGAGAGCGAGGCGGGACTACTGCTTTTGGGGTTTTAGAAGTTTTTATTTTTTATTTAAATATTTTTGTGATGTATAAATAAGAACTGAAGCTTCCTTCCTATGGGAGATGCAACATAAATCTTAGAAGTCAAATGAATAAATTAAAACAATGGTAAGTTATTGCTGTTAATATATATCTATATATTTTTGCCAATTGTGTACAAAAAGGTGGAAGGGCAGTGTTTCAGGTTGAAGATATTTCTTCCTTGGTCTATGACACAATATTTTTGGGGACTGAGAATTTTGCCTTTTTATGAATATTTTTAAGATTTTAAATGTGGCTAAAAATTAAAGTTGACACAATGTACTTTTTTTATTGTTTTGTTTTCCTCCTCAAATACCATCATGTCATAATTGTATCTATATTGCAGAGAGTAAGTATATTTTATTTCTGAATTTATTGTTTTTTCCTCCCCTGAGTGGATCATCATACAAGCATCAACATATCTTCTGATACAGGAATTGTTTTCTGGACAGTTTTCACAGCAATGTACATTTTACAGCGACTGCAACAATTCATATATATATAGAATACATTTTATATGATAGGTGGGTGAGAGGGTGCGTTAAATGCAGTTTGATTTTGACAGCTTTCCTAGTTGTTAGTTTTTTGTTGTTGTTTTTGACAGGAATTATAGGTTGGAATTAAACCTCATCAGTGTTTTGGGGAGTGGGTGACACTGACGGCGGGTTTGGTCGCATTTTTTTTTCTGCAAAAAAAAAAAGGCCAGATCCGCAGAACAAATCCTTGCACCCATGGGCCACCGCTCCACCCTCCATGTCCTATGAATGTGCTCACCTTCCTTATCCCGATTTCCCTGCCTCCCCCCGGACGAGCTGTCGGCGTCCAATCGGCTGGCTGTTGAAGGCGTATCGTGCCCCCGTTTGAAGCTGGCCAAGATTAAGAGGTTGCGCGTGTACATATATTACAGCCTTGTTTATGAACTGTGACGTGGAGAAGAGGTCGATAAAGTTGTTTTGGGCTGCAGCGGTTTAAGAAAATCCTGCCTCCTCAAACCCCAACGGTTTCCCCTTGAGTCCTCTTCTCTTCTGCTTTTGTTCCTCATCCTCATGACTGCCCCTCAACCAGATTTGATTCAATGTTAGTACTGTACAAAGTAAGAAATGGTGGACTTAGATACTGTTTTTGTAATGAAAGTGAAACATGTAAAAGAAAAAAAAATAACCTGTATATACTTTAAAACCTTATGAGCAGATGAATTATGTTCTGCTGCTTGTTTCCCCTCTCGTTTGATTGGATATTTGCTGTATCTGTAAAAAAAAAAAAAAAAAAAAAAAGGAAAAAAAACTACAAAAGTACTCCTGAGCTACTGTACAGTATTGAGATTTTTTTCTAAAAAGGTACAGTGTCGGGTGTAGTAGGTCACGAGCACCAATGCGCCTTTTCTGTGTATTTTTGACAAGGTTTTAGGGAGGGAGAGGTTATTGCAACAAGTCACACACACACACACCTGAACAATCTCAAAACCTAGAGGTGAACCTGCACGACCTTAGAGCCGACCCGGCTTGAGTAGAGGTGTGATCTAAGAGTTTAAATTTGGTCATTTAGCTTTTTATGGAGAGGACTGAAGACACAATATTCACATGCTCACTATTTTTCTCAAAAGGTTGGGCTTGGTGGATATGGGGGAGGGGACGCATCAGAACCAGGTGGCAATATATCTTGAGACTTATTTTATAAGAAAAAACAAGGAAAAACTGTCTTTTATATATAGATATATTATTTAATTTTATTTTTTGGAAATAAAACTTGAAGCTACAGGAATTATTAGATAAAACATGTTTTGTTTTGTATTAAAGATGTTATGGTGATGCAAAAAGACACTGCAGACGTCATTCAGTTTGCGCGGGGAGGCCGTGGAGTATATTATACCATCCTTTTTCAGAAGTGTTTCATGTACATGAATATAGTTGTAAACATACTGAATCACTGTACAAACTGATGGCAACTGAACAAATAGTTTTGTTTTAATCATTTCTTCTCCTAAAAAGAGACTGGAAATAAGACTATTTAAATATTTGTTTAGTATTCAAATGGAATCTTTGACCACTTTTTCGTTCCTCTTGTTAACAATTTTTGGTGCTTGCTGAGAGAAGGCAAAAATAACTATTGCTCCATTTTCTTTAGTTTCTTTTTTTTAAGTTATTTTGGTGGTCTGATTGTTTTTTGCCAATAAATTAATTGTACAATAAAGTATGTTTGTACCATTGGAAAAATACTTAACTGTTGCTTTGTTTTTCACTTTTGAGTAAGATATTTTCTGCAGGTGAATAAATGAATATATATAACACACATTTGAGTTTCTGAAAAAGCATCGATTGGACGCGTCGCAGGGAATTGTTTAAATGAATTGTGGTGCTTATTCTACTTAATGAGTCAGTCATGACATACGCAATTAATGTTATTACTTACACCTGTATTTGCCCTGCACTAATACTAATATTACACGCCTAATATTCTTTGGCCCCTTCCCTTGACATGATAAAAACCTGTTTTTAAATGCATCACCCTTTATGGTCCCAAATATATCACTATACACAATTTTGACACATCCAACTGCATTAGAAACTACACACAAGGCTCTTTAGTATGTGAATAAGCAGCCAAACAAGTGATTAAAATCATATTAAACATGAGCAACATTTATTTTAGTATTACATTCTATACACAATGACACTTGGTAGACTGGAGCAGGTTCACATCTTCAGTAAAGTGCGAGGTTCTTCACTTGGTGGCGGACGAAACGGCAGCACAAGCGACCACATTAGGCTCAGTGGTTATCTCAAACCGTATAAAAACTATTCTGTTCAGTCATCTGCGTGACAAACACACGAGTATCTTTAAAGAATAAATATACATTCAGGTCAACGTAGAAAAATAACGACATGTTTCCCCGCTGCCGTTCCCTCTTCCTCCTTTAAAGTCTCGTTTCAGGTCCTAAGAGCGTCAGTCTGATCATTCTGACATACAGAAACCAAACAAGCCGAGGGAGTAACAGTGAATGTGTGTGTGTGTGTGTGTGAAGGAGAGAGAGAGAGAGAGAGAGAGAGACATTAGCCCTAAAAGCTCCACGGACAGAAAAACAAAATGATGCAACATCAGGCACTTCCGTTCCCTGCAGCTTCATTGTCACACAGAGACAGTTTGGAGCTCACGAGGCGCTGACCCGGCGTCCTCAGTGCGCAGTAAACAACTTACGGGCCGATGGCACGCCACTGTTCAGGAGATCCAGCGGACATGACACACCGCGTCAGCGCCTGCGTCCGCCGGGCAGGAAGCCAGCAGGGTCACAGCGGTCCACTGCGTTCAGTTGGGCTTCTACTATTTATTATTTCATCGGTGGTATCGCTCTTTTTATGAGTTTGTTGATGGACGCGGCTACATGAGGTAAATGCTGAAAATGTTTTGCTTTTTAATTGAATTTGATGAGTTCTTGGACATATTTGAATGATCATCTGATTGGTTATGTGGTCTTTACGCACGTTAGTCATATTATTTCCCTCCACATTGCACATCCTTTATGAATTTCATACTTTCCAGGCAGCAACAGGCTTCTGTTTATTTCTGCTGAAGTTTTCTCAGTTGTCAGGGAAAAGTCGCTATTCAAATGTCTGACGTCTAAGTATTACACTTACAGTGATATCTAAATATACTGCTATGTCTGTAATCATAATTATTAATGTGATGCCAGAAATAATAGACCTTGAGGTGAGATGGTTTCCATGGCCAACAGTGAACCTCTGCTTTTACTTGATTCTCAGGCCACGATAGCTTGACGTCTCTTGAGATATGCAGCGTTGCCCAGTGAACATTCACGTCCCTTACTCAAAGGATAATGCCACGCCGTGCGGGGACTGTTTGGCCGTCCTCGTTGGTGCATTCGAGTGCCTCTAAGAATGTCCCATCATGCATCTTGACTCTTTTATCGTATGGATAGGTGCACATGTAACATCATCTCTGAGGATCTCTGGACCTCTTAGTTGGGCACCTTGATTTAGGGGCAGGCTTGAAAAAATTTCAAACCTCTCCTTCGCTATCAGGGAATATGTCGTTGCAGCCTCTCGTCAAAGGTTGTGAGCTGATCATTTCATGATTTGAATTATTTGTCAAGGCTTGAACGGTTGTAATAAAATGCATCACAAGATAAAAGCAAAGATTGGAGAGGAGACGGAGTTCATTTTGTTCTCCTCAATCATCCCACGACGCACTAGTACCATCATATGATCCGTTTTCGGGGTCTGACTTAAAGGTAAGACTCTCTTACTGATACCACATGCATGGCTACATTACTGTGATACAGTTTAATAAGTATATTAAGTTGACACATTGTCAGATGTGATAGGTTGCCACAAGGTCTCAAACACAGTTTAAGAAGGCCAGGTTATGCTATTGATATGAATATATATTAATGTCTTTTATCAAACAGGATGTGATTTACGTGTCGGTCAAACTCTACAAACGGACACACACACCCTCATGATGAACAGCAAATACAGAGCAGTTCCATAGTACATTACGCTGTCAAGTCTCATCTAGTTTATTGATTTTGGTGCACTACAGAGCCACTACTTGTATGTTGTGGGATGATGATGATGATGATGATGATGATTAGGGGTGGGAATCACTAGAGGTCCCGCGGTACAATACCGCCACGATACTTAAGTCCCGATGCGATATTATCGCGATATATTGAGTATTGCGATGTAATGCGATTTATTACATTTTTTTCAACCGCAAATTGTCCCCAAAGGAAAACTTTGTCAACAAAATTGTCACCAAAACGTTTAGAATTGATTAAATAAAAGATCGATAGTCGGCTTCCGTGTATCGATCAATCATTTAATCAAAATATTGCGATACTACGCTGTATCGATTTCTTCCCCCACCCCTAATGATGCTGAGGGACACAGAGACAGCTACAGGCCGTCTTTGCACTGATATAACTGCACTGGAGGAGGAAGGCATGCAGGCGGATCAAATCATCTCTACAGAGGATTTATGAAACGCGTACAAGACTGAGCTACGAGTAGCAACTGTCTGTGTTCACATGTTACAGGTACAGCGCTGCCTGTTAGTGTGGGACTGACGGCTGTGCACACATCAGTATGTGCAACACGTACCGAGCGGTTAGCTTTCGTGTGGAAGAGACAGAAACAGCGGCCATGTTCACATGCACAGAGCGGACATTTTTACGCATGAGGCCTTTTCTGTTGACTGCGTTAGAGGAACCCCGTGGAGTTTGTGACCATTAGTAACGCTACGGAGCAATGTTTTGATGAGCGGCTCCCCAAAAAGTAAGAATGCACCAGCAGAATGCAAGAGGACTGTGAAGCAAACGTGGACGTATGCAATGCAGGGGAGGATTCATGGGGAAAAAAAAGAGCTTTACGGATGTTTTATGAGGAAGGAAATGGATTAGGCACGTTTGTCAGACCTCGAGAGAGATGACAGTTTTCTAAGAAGCAAACTCTACGGGGTACCTTGAAGGTGGAAAGGTTAAGATCATATACCTGTCATGGCACATTTGACCCAACATTAACATGAACTCAGCTACTTTGTCACTTTCTCAACAGTTAAGACAGTGGGAGATCCAACGACGGCCCTCTGCTCGCCCAAGTGCTGCCAACTGGAACGGATTCCCATTTAAAGCGAGCAGCCTACAAATCCACCTAAATCTGGCTGTCACATATGAGCCACAGCTCAGCGTATGTATGTCCACGTAACTGCGCAAGTAAACGCCCCGCTGGCCAGGCTGGAAGTAGCAGGCGAGGGGAAGGAATAGAGCGAGAGGGAATACTGACAGCAGCTCCTTCCATGTCTCCGTCAACCCCCCCTTTCCCACGCTGAGATTCAAACCGGTTCCTCCCGCTCCCTCCCCGCCAACACATCCAGACATCGCACATCAGACCTACTGGCCCCAGTCTCTGAAGAAGCCCTTGGGCACCCTGGATTCCCGGAAAGTCACCGTGAGGGAGTTGAGGGTGACGTCAGTGACGGTCACCTCCCCCGGGCCGAGGACGGGCCTCCAGATGTCGTCCGCCTTCTCGGACGCGGTGACCTCGTCCGGCCCGACAGCGCAGCTCCACTCGTCTGCCCTGTCCTGTCCTGAGTGAGACAGGAACACGGAGAGAGGAAGATGGAGGGTAGAGTCGCAGTCGGACAGTGCATCGCATCAAACCTACGCTGATTGAGTTAACCCGCCTGCCTGGACTGGATGGATTCTCTCTGCTCTGAAAGATGTTATGAACTGACAGAGGCCGATATTTGGCTGCAGGAACAGACAGCTCTAAGTGCTTCTGAGGCGATGGGGAGAAGAGGAGTGTCATATTCTGCACTCCACGCCATCCTTTTGGGATGAATTCCCTCAGCTTTAAAATCGTTAAAATGTATTTTACGTCTGTCTCAGGTCATTTATCAAAGATGTACATCTGCTGTGGGGTCAAACTTTCAAACGAAGGGATGTTGCATGACGGGAAAGACTGAAAACTTCAAATGCACAGCTTTTAATGAGTCTACCACATCTCTTTAATCAGCTCAGGATGGAGGACGTGCCGTGGTTTTGGTTGCATGCCTGGTGAATAAAAGCCTGTGCCTACAAGGAGGCTCACGCAGAGTCAAGTAAACTGGGTCGAGATGATGATTAGAGTCTACTGGCTGACCGACTGACACACTTACCATTTAAAGTGCCTCTGCTCTTCTCTGTTGTCTCCTTTAGAGCCTCTTTCTCCTCGTCCTCCTCCTCTCCACTTTCTACATTGTCGTCCTCCTCTTCCTCTTCCTCCTCCTCCTCTTCCTCCTCCTCTCCTCGGCCTTCCCAGTCCTCTGACGTGGGACTTGGAGGGTTTGAGTCAAGGCAAGTGTGCTGCGACCTCCTGGGTTTGCTTTCTCGATGTGCCAGTGGTGGATCCTGCTTGCGGGCTCTGTACGGCTGATCCTCTTCCTCTTCCTCGTCTTCGTCTTCGTCTTCGTCCTCGTTCTCGTCCCCGGGGAGCAGAGAGCGCGTGAGGGAGAGACGCAGGCGAGGCGGAGGTAGCTCCGGAGTCTTGTGAGCGCTGCGGAGATCCATGGTGTAGACGGTGTCCTGAAACAAGAGCAAAGAGAGGATACATGGAAATGTGAAGTCTTCAAACAGAAGGATGCAGGAACACGCTGCACTGGTTACAGAGGAGAGGGAGGCGGTGGTGAAAACAGGAAAACAAATGTACGATGAACTTTAACCTTTACCTGTAGACTGAGTCTCTTGGCTTTGGCTCCTTTTCTCCTGTTCCCCAGAGCTCGCTCTCGCTCCTCCCTAAAAAGACCAGCACACTTTAAAAAAGAGGCGAATCGCCGACCTTTTGAAGAGACGTTCTTCGGCTCTGTGTAAACACTACCTTCTTCACATGACAAAACAAGAAGAAACAAAGGTATCCGACAGAATATGCAGTCCCAAATCAAACGAGTGCCCTATGGAGATGCTGACCACGAGCACCATGGAGCAGTGTTTTACTAAGGGGTCAAAGCAACCAGCACAGGCAGAGAAGAAGATCGCGGGTAAACATTGATGTCGACAATGCAGGTTAATAAATGAAAATGGTTTGTCAAACGATTCAAGCAACCTGGATCCAAGCAAAGTCTTTTCATGGGTCCAGTGTGACATGTGGCGTGGAGCCTTACTTCTCTTCATAGGCCTGCACCAAGCGCTGGTCCAGAATGTGCTCCTCGGGCTCCCATGTGCTGTACCTGCGAGAGGTTACACAAATGTGTGTGCTCCATTATTGCAGCATAGTTTAGTAACGTTTAGTTCACATTTTGGTACCAACCTGAACAGGTTGTAACGTATCGTGATTTTGATGTTTTGACGGCCATTGTACTTGTCTTTGGATATTTATAAAGCCTTTGCAAGTCATGATGCACATTTTGCGACTTTTATTCTTCGGATGAAGTTTGCATACTTACTTTGGAGGCCACCCTTTCCACTTCAACAGATACTCCACATTCCCCTGTGGAGACACAACGTTTGTCAGTGGCATGAGCCGAGAAGCGCATTTAATAAATTACACCACAGAATATACTGGAGCTTTAATCGTTGCCTCAATGCATGTATGGCATGTCAATATCCCAAAGACATCTATCAAAGGGGATTTATTTGCAGATGTCTGACTTTGATGAGGAAAAAAAATGAAAGTGTTTCTTTTTTTAATCACCTACTGGGGCTGCTTCAATCAACAGACACGCCTATACCACCACTCAGACACTGCGGATTAGACTTTGATTGGGGTATTCAGGATGTAACAGCTCCAGCATTCATTTGGATTGCATTGAAACTCGCAGGGTGATGCATCGTGTTGACGATTAGCCCCAGGGTGCTATCCTCCTTCTGTGGGAGGTGACATGTTTCCTGTTAAGCCTGTATTAAACCCAAACCAGAGAAGGTTACAGCTCCCTACCTCCTAGTTTCCATCATGCATCTCTGCTTCTTCTTCAGCACAGTGTAAAAAAACAACACCTGATCACATTTCACCAAGTCACCCATTATCAAGAGTTCCCTGAGGCAGACACAACCCTTTATGAATTATACATGTATAGTGTCATGTAATTAATGTAAGTAATGAAGATATACTGTATATAAAAAACAGAGTTGTGAAAGTCAAAATCAGAACAATCCACTCAGAGTTAGTCATCCGCAGTGACATCATCTGATAATGACTTCCGAGCTCTCAAAGGTATTCTCATCGGGTGAAGTCACCACTTTTCATGACTTCATTCTACTTCCTCAGTTCCCCCTGTACAGTAAACGGGCTGTGTTCTGGGTGCAATGTAGTTTTTACCTATAATCCATGTAAATATCATGCTGTTTCTGGGTGAATTGTGGCCATTTAGCACTATAACAGAAATATTAGGGTACAAACCAATCTCCTATATGACAATTATTAAGACATAGCAACATGAGTAGATGTGGATGGAGGAGTCCACTGAGGGAGTCCACTGTGTACCACGTATGACTTTAATGTTGGCCTATGTACATTCTGACTCTACTAAACTTTCACTTTATACTCTATGAAGTCTCACTTAAACTTAACCTTAAAGCATTCATACAGACACATCAATATCAAGTCAATCTCAATTGCAAACACCAATGAAATAGAAGTTCACGTTTAGCTACATATCGATTAGAGGTATTCTACTCATTGATCAAGCAAACACGCCGCACGCTTGCTGGATGGGAAGATATAGAAAGTTGTTGTATACGTATTAATTAAATCCGTTTTTTTGTTTTGCATTGGTGACAACATAATAAACTAAACAAACAGAAGAATCAATAGTCCACGGAGCCATTACAGTTGCAGTCTGCATATGATGTGACATTTTGAGACTTATATTCTCCATTTGAATAAGCTGCTATTTGACAGTTTTAAACTCGGGCATATTTACTTACTTAGGTATATTACAACCCCCATCGTTGTACCTGTGCATATGGAGCACTTACTTCGAAACTACGGTACCTGGTCTGCCCAAAGTAAATTCAAACAAGTTCATGTGAACTCATTCAGCCATCTGAGGAGTTCCAGGGGCCCACGTGCGCGCTGACGTGGCCATCATTTCTAGCTGCGCACCTGCGTCTGTCAACACCACATGGCAACTTGGACTCAATAGCAAGCAAACCGGCCCACAACGAAGGTGTTTGGTTAATAATAACACATGACATTTTAAAGCCGCAGTGCAATAGCAAACACTACATTGAAGGAACATCCTCCTCTGACCCCCCTCCCCCTTTTTGTACTGCCTGCAATTAGATAACCAGATTAGTCGGGCAATTCTGTTCATTTAATCTCTCAAGATGTCATTAGCACACAAAGTAGCACCCATTGCGCCCTAAAAAAAAACATGTCACCTCCAAAACGTCCCGCTGCTTAACGGACGGACATGTAAAGAGGTCACCTTTTTAACTCTTTTCTTGACGATGGACTCCACAGCAAACACTTGCTCTCCAATCGCCGACAGCTCCATCTCCGCGCGCGCCGCGGTCCTCGGGCTCGTAGCTGTCAAAGTAACGTCTTTTCTCTCCTGCAAACCGGACTAGCGGGCTCGCGTTGTGACGACGGTGCGTCGGTTGCGTCCTCTTGCTCCCGTTACTGCCCCGGCCGACAGTTTAACGGCCCATTTGTCCGGAGCTACTTCGCTTCAGCTGAATATTTCCGTGCGTCCAGTGACTTTACAAAATCTGCGACACATCTGCACACCGCTTCGCGCGCCCCCGACTCCGCGAGCGCGCCCCCCTCTGTTCCACGAGTCCGCGCTCGCGACCAGCTCACTATTCATTCGTACATCGCAATGGAGCGATACTGAAACACATCTATTCAAGTTTTACGATGTGAAAATAGTCTGTTGCAATTAAAAGTGTCGTAGTAGAAGTACAAGGAGAAAGCATCAAAGCAGAAAAGCACCTGTGGATGATGTAAGCCTGTTATGACATATGCCAAGATTAGATCGGTAACAGTAATGATACTCAGGATGAAAGAAAAAGTAACATTTCACTGTAGTAGTAGTAGTAGTAGAAGTAGTAGTAGTATTAGTAGTAGTAGTAGTAGTAGTAGAGGTGATGCTTTCTATTTGAGTCCATACAGTTAGTAGTTACCTCTAGTTTTTCACATTCAAGAGGTTGGGAGATTATTCAGAATATATATATATATATATATATATATATATATATATATATATATATATATATATGCTACACAATTCTGAATTCACTTGTCGAATGAAATCACCTGAAAGGTTTAGAAAATATGCAAATGTCTGTGGCAAAGTTCCCCAGCCAGTTTATAGAAAAATACTATGAAACACACACACACACACACACACAGACACACACACAATGTTGGAAACCACTTTTCTTTTCTACAATGCATAGTATTTTTATGCTTTTCATGTTTTTATTTCCCTCTGAAATGTGTTGTGCTGAATTACTTTCCACTACTGATCTAAACGGCTGAAAAGAGGGATATTCACCTTTGTTTACGAAAGCGACCCTTTCAAAGAGAGTAATGACCCATTTAAAACACCCACACAGTAGCTTATACATAAAGTGCCGATAAAAGCATTTTATTTCTATGCAAAAAAAACAAATACAGTGACAATCAGGATTCCTTAAGTAGGAAGGGCTTGATGGATTGTCATGGCAGAAAAAGCACACATTGGATGTGATTGTGAGACACTCGTCATGATGTGATTGAGTCCAAAAATTAATGACAGCCTCTCTGATGTTTCAATGCAGGTTCACTTGGGTATGGTATGACATTAAAAGGTCTACCTATTGGGCTGGAATCAAAGTGCTTTAATCCTAAATGAGACATGCACCATGGAAAAACATGTTCTCTTTATAAAATCATACCATTTCAAACACTTGTAAATAACATAAAGCCCTTGGCTGCAAAAGTGAACAAACTATACTTGATGAGCTTCAGCGGTTTCTCTTCTGTACGATACATTGGTGCTTTGGAATAAATCTCTTGAAATGGCATCAAACTGCACAGCCCCTCTTACTCTTTCAGAGGAACACTTTCTTTATGTAAACAAGTTAAGGCCCATATTGTCTTGAAAAGACAATACATATAATTAACAGTTTCTCTGAGGCTGATATATTTAAAAGCTACAAACAGTTAAATCTCTCATAAGGCTAATTTTAAAATAACCCACACCACCGTAACACCTCTGGCTGGAGATGTGCTCACCAGCGACTTTCACTTTTCTTTCTCTACATTCTTCTCCACCCGAGGCACTCTGCGCTCCATCCCCTCGCACCACTCCGTCTCAAACGGACAACTTACGATCGCACAACCAACCATCAAAGTTAGACTGAAACTAACACATTATAGGACCCCCGCTGACTGTCTCTGACCTGACGCTGCACTCTGTGACGTCCTCGTGGAGCAGTGTTTGTGAGGAAGAGGAGGAGGCCTGCATCAGCTCAGCTCCTGTGCTACAGAGGGCTGCTGTGGTGGTGGCCCTTTGGACCAGCGCGAAGCCAGAACATAATGCAATGAATAAATACCATCCCCTGTGCTGTATCCTTATTCTGTCATCTTTGGCTGATGAGGACAAATTAAACAATCTTTCTTTACATTGATATGACATTAACTCATATCCACTATACAGATTATAATTGACAAGCTAATCTCAGAGGTCATTGCTCCAGTTTTGGACCTCATCATACCGTCCTCAGCAGACACTCGAGTGCCAAAGAACCACAGGCTGAAAAGCAAGGTTGAAACAAACAGTTATTTCCATTATCGATTAATCTGCCAATTCCTTTCACGGTTAATTAAATATCAGGCAAATGTCCATAACTTCTCAGAGCCAAGGTTTTCATATTTAAATGGCTTGCTTTGTAAAAGATATTCTGTTTACTATCATAAAGGAGAACATATTGGTTTGTGTTTACGATTAACACATTAACAAAACTGTTGCCAATCATTATTTATATTTAATCAATACCCTTACAGTTTTAGCCCTACAAGAAAGTTTGAACAGCTACATTTCACTGGCAACTGAGCCGACTTAGTCTGCTGATGAGGACCGTGTGATGCGGTTAAAGCTCAAAAATGTAGTGTCACGCTGGAGTTGACCAATTTATGACCAATTTAGTTTCATTTGTATCAACAACTTAGACAACAGGTTTTGTTATCACCTTAATTCGATTGATATGTCAACTAATGATCCAGTATCATTCTACTCAGTGATGGCAGACGCTAGTATTGCATTATGTCCTCGATGACAAGCACTCTTCATTCCTACCAATTATTTGAAGAAATTACAAAAAAGCTTGAAGAACAATGCCGTAACTTTTCCCTCGAGAGGAAACAGAGGCAAGCGTCCACTAGATGGAGTGTTTGGCCCGGGCGTTGCATTGCTTTGTTGCATATAAAACTGTTATGTCTGCACAGCCTCGGTACAGTGTAGGCTCAGACTGTGCCAGAAGTGTTTGGTAAGTGGATGAAATACAAAGTTGGCAACGTGATAAATCACTGATTTTGACCTGTGAGATGAAAAAGGGGGCCGAGAGGAGGAGTGAGGTGGAGTCACAGCGAGGCAAGAAAGGGCACGCTTTGGTGAAAGTGAAGGACGGGGTTAACGAGACGTTCACGACATGAAGAGAGGGACGGAAACATGAAGACGCATCAGCGAACATCATGACCGCAGCAGGGAGGATCACTGAGGGAGACAGCAGATAAACACAGCATTGAGCTCCCATGACTTTGGAAACTTGAACAGTAAAAAGAAATTAAAAATAAAAATAAAAACTGACATTGAAAAATAGTCAATATATATATTTATAGATATATATATATATATAAAAACATAATAGCAGAAACAGAAGAGTAACTTCTTATAAGTCTTAACTGTGATTCTCCGATTCTCCCTGTAAAGTGTTTGCTTCCTTCATTGCTTTGCATCCTCTCAGATAAGAGTCCAGCAATGGCTGTGTAAACAAAACCCAAAAAAGGGGGGGAAATCTATCTGCAACTGTGCATCCATGTGATTGGCCGTGCACTACGTTACTTCCTCTCCCGTTCACTCTGAGATCGGCCCCTTGGCCCAGTTGGCGCTGCGATCCCCTGGTTAAACCCTTAGCTGTCTGACCGCCATGTTTGGTGGGCCTCCACTTCCTCAGAGACGACCAATAGGAGTTCACAGTTCTTCCCTCGCAGCTGCTGGCGTAGAAACTTCCTGGGTTGAGGTGAAATAGGACAGCCACAGTTATGATGATCAAAGCAAGATGCTTTATATACAATTCTATAAAGAGAAAAAAAATGCAAACACTACAATACCCTGGGTCAAGAATTTAAAGGGTAGAGCTGCTTTTGCTTTTATGAGAACTGGCAGAAGCAAAACCTCCCTTACCAAAGCTGCCACACACTTTTTTAGATTCATGTTGGCTTTCTGATAAATGTAAGACCAATATTTACTCATCATTTAGCTCTGGTTTGGTCTCCACAGACTCCTCGGGGAAATATTTTGCTCATTAGCTGTTAAATGCTATACTATGTTCACATGCAAGTCGCGCCGGGAAACAAGGCTAATGAGAGCGCACCATCTCGGTCTAAATACACAAAGCATCATTATTCCTTTAAAAAACAAATCTGTCTTTTAAAGGAACTACTATGTAGTTATATACTATGTCATTAGGTAACACACCTACATAAAAGGGAAACACAAGACAATAAAAACACCCTTGTGTGGTCGTGCAGACAACTAGAAATAATTTGGCTTTATATTTTGTTTTAAATAACAACGTTTAGTTCTGCAGAAATGTAGCTTTTGTGGCTCTGGATTATATCTAACAAACAGGAGCCAAACTATTTTCGGACTTATTCTCCTTTTCTGTGTTATCAGAGCTGTAGCGATTTGTGTTACAGTATTTATCTCTTCCTGCAGCGGCTCCACAGTAAAACTCCTATCTGTGAACGAATCTCATGCTTTCATTGTGAAACGGCGACAGAAAGCGGTAATTAAGTCACAAAGCGGAGTATCAATCTCAATATCAGTTTCATGGCAATCTGGCAAATCAATGCTACAGTTGTAAATGAACTTTTTGGGGATCAAATGTGTTAAATAAACAGGTCAACACAATCGTCCTTATCCTTTTACAAACACCACCACCCTGCCGCTAACGAGGGTTAGCTCCTGCATGTGACGGATGAATCCACAATGGCACAATAGTCCTAATAACAGCCACAGCTGCCAGGCACACATGCACGTAAACATACAGCGTCCCTTACCTGAGCTCATCCGGGTTGCCGATGGGTTGAGGGCTACGCAGCTTGGAGTCCAAGTTGTAGTAGACTCCGCCCACCTCTCTGACTCCTATCCAGTGCTGGCGTTTGAGCGGCAGCCGCAGAGGCCCCCAGCGCAGGTTGGACGGCACGTTCAGAATGAAGCCCGTCACGTTGGACAGCTCGAGGCTGCCCACGTCCCTGGAGGGAGAGGGACAAGTTGTTGTCTGAGTAAATGTTGTCTCATTGTAATGCAGTGTGTTTTTACAGTCATGTAGAAATTGCCATAATCCTTACATCAGTGTTGACAATTTTCCGAAATAATTCACTACTTTACAGACAACTTTCAGTTCACTACGATGACCTTAATCTGGAAACCTGCTTGAGATAGTTATCATCAAAGTTTCAGTCTGTGTGAGACTGCTCATGATAGTAAGAGGAGCGCAATGGCAGCAATATATTTAAGAAAAGTTAAAGTTACACATTATGACCTCGATGGAGCAGGTTGACTTTCAAAAAAGAAAGAATTATTCATACACTATGTATTTTTTAAACCAATGCAGCAACATGGAGAAGCTTTCTATCCATTAAATGTTAAACAAGTTTATGGCTGAACTGCCACAAATCTAAAGATGTAAAGGACGGACACGCCTCGGCTTCCCATCAAGACAACATTTCACAATAAGGTTCTTAGTATAATGAAAAGATATTGCAATGGGGTGTTTCGTAATATGTTGCTGTCTTGATTATTTTCCCTTCCTTAATCATCATGTAGGCTTACGTTCTTGCTCTTTGTCAAAATGGCATCATATAGATGTCTGTGGTGTAAAAAAGGATAAAAAGGATAAAAAAGGATCACATGAATTTGGTATCTCGATGGATTCACAAGGTTGTCGTTTGGAAGCTGATTCTGAAATTGTCACCGTCTCATAATCACTTGAATGCACCACAAGGTCACAGCTACATCGCAGACATAACTTTGACCAGTGTGACCTACATGTAAAAGGTCTAACTATTTACATGCTATCGGTGGAAACCCCCGCTGTCTGCATCCATCAGCATCAGCGTTGCAAGAGAAACAGGAATATGGCTTTTCTGATAACATCGCTTGACTGATAAAAGCAAGTCTATGGCAACTGTTGTTACCAACATTCACGCGAGACTGTCAATGAGGGAAACAGGAACGCTGATAAAACGCTCTCCGACTTTATCAGCTGACGGAATAGCTGACTAATCACAGAGATCATTCAGACCGTGCTGATTAGGTGACTGGGGGAAGACGAGGACACAGCGCTCTTTAGGACATCTACATTTTGTTAATATTGTTGGATTGAAGTGAACGTTGTGTGTGTACTGTATATAAACACACACACACACACAAACAGCAGCCAAAAGATATACGGCAGCTAAACAGAAGCAATTGATGTGAACAACGGTGAAACAAAATCAAAAGATAAATAATAACATCACTGTTTTTCAGCTACTTTATGATCCCTGGTTTGAGAATAAAGACCACAGAAAAGGAGGTTTTCATCGCCAGCCCCATGTACCTTCTTTTATCCCACCAGACAGCCTCAAACCCTCGGGTCTGCAGGGCTGCCATTATAACGTTGACATCGTAGTTCCCGTTTCCCAGCATGCTCTTCTTGTGAGGTGTCACCAGAGTGCCGGGAGAAAGCCTGCATCATATTGACAGGAGAGATTAAACAGATTATCCACAACATATACACCGGCAAAGAAGTGATGCAGATTGGCGAGCCAGCTTCCCCACCTCTGGTATATCTCCTGCAAGGTGTCCCGACTGAAGGCCGTCCCGTCCTGGAAGACGTTATTGAGCGCGTGCAGGGCGCACAGCTCCCTCCGCTGCTTCTCGTGATAAATGGCTGGAGGTGTCAGAGAGGGTTGAGGAGGCAGTGGGGGGGAGAGGGAGGAAGAGGAGGATGAGAGATCCTGCTGCTGCTGCTGAGAATCCGTGGGATCCCTGCACCTCCTCTCCTCTGCTCCCACCGCCGCCACCACCACCACCACCTCTCCTCCCTCGCCTCCTCCTTTCTGCTTGCTGACCTTCCAGCGCATGCAGCCCAGCTCTTGCAGGCCGCCTCGGCCCTTACCCTTCCACTCACCAGCTGGATACGGAGCGCTTCCCATCCCTGGACAATCACCACCAGCGCCGCCGCCCCCACCACCACCACCTCCACCTTCTCCAGCTCCACCACTACCTCCACAACTACTACCGTCAGGATGCTACATCAGCATCATGGCAACCATTGCCGTAGCAACCCCTCAGCCGCTTGGAAGAGAGGAGCTTGGGTGTCTCTGTGAACGAGGGGGGGGGGGGGGGGGGGGCAGTGGGGGTTGCGAGGTAAATGAGACCTGTGGCTGTTTAACACCTGCTCGCTCTAAAAGGATAGATGTGCAGAAAGGTCAACAGCAGGGAGGGGGCAAAAAACTGGAGTTCAAGACGGGGTCGCCGGCAAACAAAGACACTCCAGATGCTCCCAAACGAAAGATTACTCCTCCAGCAACGGCACCACCTCGTCAGCGGCGTGGTCAATCAAACTACCACTGTTCTCTGTGCGTTTCCACTTCCTCCATCTTCCTGTGTGTGTGTGTGTGCGTGTGTGTGTTGACAGCTCTTTCCATCCAGTCACCAAGCCTATAGCTTTGCAGTTCTTTCCATCACCGGGCCATGACCATGACGCGCCACTTCCACTGGAACGTGATGCTGAAAGACACCTGAAAGAAAGACAGAGAGAGAAAAGCTGTGTTTTCATAATCTGCTTTTTGATTAAAAAAAAAAAAAAGAAGAAAAAAAAAAAAGCCCAGCCCAACTCAGCAGAGCAGACCAAGAATGACATCTTAAAAACAGCTTTCTTAGTCTGAAAAACTTTGGAAAAAAACCCTGTTATTGATGGTGATAGATAGCTGGGGGGCATTATAAGCTCCTACCATCTCCTCTTGGTCAGCAGACCCCGGGAGGAGAAGAAGGTAAACATTTTCGGGAGCCTGGGCTGGATAGAGGAAGCAGTACGCTAGCAGAAATATGGCCACAGCGACGAGCAAAACAAGGACACACACATTGCAGAGCTGACGGACCAGCAATGCTGCCAGCGGCTGTTACACTCTGAAACAACACATGTACGGGTGCAATTCGTCCGCGATAGAAACAGATATCTGGCTGATAGTCTTCTGGCTGCTCTACGTGACTGCTGTGTCCACAGCGAAACACAAGCACAACGCTTCCTTCACGTCTTCTAACTTCATTTCCTCCGCGCGACCACTCACCTGGTCGCTCCCCGCCGGCGGCGTCACGGCTGGACTGTTACAAGCCGCTGGATAAACTACATCTACTCTTTCCTGCTCCCCGAAACGCTGTTCAGTCCTTTGTCTTTGCCAATCTTTCCCTAGTACAGCTCTCTCCCTCTGCCTCTCTCTCTCTCTCTCTTTCTCAGTCTGTCTCCGTCCGTGCAGACGCGGACATGCGCAGTAGCGTCTCCCTGGCTCCATGTTGCTGTCACCAGCGCTGCGTCAGTAGACGCAGGAGCAGCAGTCCCTCCCCTGAGACCCATATTTTCCACTTTATTCTCCTCTGCGAGTGGACGTGTTTGAAATAAATGCAGTTAATAAGTTGTGTTTGCAGCAGTGACGTACAAGTAATACAAAAAAAGAGTTGTTTGACTTTTAGGTGAAGTTGTGATTTTATTACGATAACTTCGTGGAGCTTGTTTTGGTTTTCTGTGTAGACAACATTTAGCAGCTAAACAGCCAAAGTTGGTCAGCTGGTGCAGACTAAAACGGAGCTTGATTAAAGTGAATGTTGACAGTGAATATTGAATATTGCACTTACCAGGTGACCAGAAACAGGACTCCAAATTAATATTTTTTTTTTAAATAGGCAACTGTTTATGGGATTAATACTGTATTCTTATATTACAATCAAACAAAATAGGTTTAAGATTAAAACTTTCCACACAAAACAATCAACACTGCAAACAAGAAATGTTTTTTTTTTTTTTTTTTAATCCCAAAGTTTTGTTTCAACCTAAAAGTTGAGTTTTCTGTTGATCTGATCCTCACAGGCCCAATGATGAAAAGACCCGCCTCTATTGGCACGTCTTAGAGTGACACCCATCCTGCTTTCATAACAACATACTATTTAATGTTCATACACGCTGCAACTGTGTTTACAAAGTATTGCTGTTGCAGGCAGTATGCATTTAATTTGGACTTATTTATTCCTCAAAACATTGCACCTTGAACTTTGACCCTCGTGCTCGCTTGCATACTGCAAAGTGCAACCGGATGCCAGTATGGACCTCCTGGTATCTTTGGCATACTGCATATAACATACTATGTATTGGGATAAACACCACCATCTTCTTCTGGCATACTGAATAGTTTGGTAGTATGGGGATTGGAACGCACAGCCAGTCATTACACAGCTTTATTGAATTCTCAAAACTGATTCTGGTCAATTTCGGCCCCGTAATATGATTATGGACTCTGGATAAGCACGCCCGAGTCAAACACAATCTTTTTCAAATCAATGTTTTGTGTCAGATTTGCTGATTTATTGAGTATGCAGCCGTGTAATAGGCGTGATAATTTACAGTCAGCGGGTCAGTATTGTGTCACAGGACACAATGGATTCACTCACCGGACATGCGGAACACACAAGATGCAACGAGGGAATACTTTAGACAACCATGACATTGTTTATGGTCTTTTTTTAGTCTACTGAATAGAAACAATACGACACAAGGAATCAGCTGATGGCTTGTTTGTTACTGCTATTAACGGATACGGGATTTGTTACTCCTGTGTTCAACATTTGACACTTTTAGAGTAGCTCAGAACTCACTCAAAGTATGATTAACTTTATATTTTAGCTCCACTTTGGTTTTGCAGGCAAAAAAAAATGAAACAAAACTACCGGCGGGTCCAAATACTCAGTATGTTTGCCACTCTGACTCATATTATTCAGCGTTAATATATAAAAATATGTCTTAATGCCAGTGTAATTGACTTCGGCACTTTTTATCAGGGCAATTAAAACTCCATCAACGTTTTTAGGACCACCACCAGTCACCGCTGTTCAATCCCATAACATCCAGAATAATGTGGACAGGTTTGAAAATCCATCTCTTTTCCTCGGTTGTGGTCTTCCTGCACTTCTCATGGCATTTATGGGGCAAACTATTCTTTTGAAGCTGTTTTCTTAAATCAGAGGTCATACTTATCAAATCCCCAGTGCCAATGTTTATACATGTATGAGGAACGTGATTGGACTGTTGAAGGTCTATACTGTTTGATTGAACTGACCAGAGAAACAATCTGCTTTAATTGTGTTGTCTACATAGAAACCGCAATTCTAAACATGAAAAGTTATGAAATAAAAGGCATTTACGCTGCTGTGTCTGTATTTCATATATAAGCGATTGTTCATTTTCTGGTCTCACTGCCGTTTCAGAGGCCTCTGGAGAAACACAGTAGACATTCAAACACTACTGCTGAACTCTAATCCCAACCTGACTTTACAGTTTATTTTCCCTGATCATCTTTAAAGTTTGATATCTCTTATGAATTATTAAAAGACAAGGGAGGGCCAAGCACTGGAGCAGAGGAGGAAAACATGAGGCGCAGGCAAAAGAATATACAGACACTGAGGAAGTACAACACAACAAAAGGGGAAAGAGAAGTGTGTACGGGCATGAAGTCTAACCAAAAGCATCTGCGGCGTGTCGAAAAACCAAAGAAGGCCACAGGTAGTAAATTCACCCAGACAGTGGTAAACCAGCAGAGTGACGAATATACTCCAACCAGAGTCTCCCCCTCACACTAAGAGTCAAAATTGCATGTTTACCCCTTGAATGAATCCTGTCTGCTCATTGTTTTACTGCCCCGACAACTCTGTCTGTCTCACACACACACACACACACACACACACACACACACACACACACACACACACACACACACACTGACACACACACACTCACACACAGCATTTCCCCGTCCCCCTTTCTCATTTACATGTGTCCCAGTTTGGCAGCCAGTACGGAGCCCATGTCAGTCAGCAGCTCCTCCCTGATGCGGTCCTCCCTCCTCTGCAGCTCGTGGACGAAATGTCCCCTGTTCATCTCCGTCACCCGCTCCACCAGCTGCCTGCGCATCACGCTCTTTGCCTCTGGGGGGCAGTCTGGCCCGTTGTCCACCAGCTCTGACCTCTGGTTGCATCGAGGCAGAGGCTTCTCCAGACCCTCATAGTCAGCATCCGGCACCTGATCCACCGTAGGCCTCCGACCCAGGCGGTCCACATGGGTGAGTACTGGTATGATGTACGCTGCAGCCCCGTCTCCAAACAGCTCCAGGGTGGATCGGAGCGCCTGAGACATGTCCTGATCGATCCCCGTGCTGGAGCCCCCCGCTGGGATCACCAGCAGCAAGGCGTGTGGTCCAGGACTGCAGAGCTGAAGGCTCCTCAGAGCTTCCCTGGCTCTTTTGTTGTTCCCCAAGGACGGCCCCAAAAGATCTGGTGTGTCGATCACTATAACCTCTCTACCACCCATGACTGTCCTTCTCTCGGTGCTCTCCGTTAGGGGACCCGTGGGTGCCCTTTTCTCGCTGTTGCCCAACAAAGTATCGGCCAGGGAGGTCCGTCCTCCCCCTGTGGGCCCCAGGAGGATCAGCCTAAGGCCTGGTTTGGTGGTCTCAGACTCCATTGCTCCATCTCCGGATGACCCTGCAGAGGTGACAGGATTCCACTAGATAAATGATAAAAGCTGCCCAATGGGCCTAAGTGAGCAGAAACAGTAGAAGAATCCCCACAATGCAAAAAAGAAGGTGAACTGACCTGTGATAATAGCAATCAGCCACTTGAACTTGGAGGAAGATGCTGATGGAGGAGCAGATTGCAAGGCAGTTGCTTAATTATAGGCCAAAAGTTATAATGCAGCTCTATCACTTAAATACCTGAACCATTCAGATACTAGATCGCTTTCATGTTTCTGCTGGATTACTGAGTTTTGTCCTCAGACTACCCAATCAAATTTTAAACTTCCCAAAAAGTCCAGTTGAAGCACTCACCTCCGACAAACCCCCAAATTCGAGACATCCATTTACACAAGCTCTGGATTCCTGAGACACAAGACATGAATAGAAAAGTCAGCAAAGGCCTTCAGGTGACATGTGACACATTTTTTTGGTTTTAGAAATGAGGGATGTGTCGTACCACGAAGGGTTCCCACTAGGCGGCCCACCCAGCTCCAAAGAGTTGACAGACCTGAGGCAGAACGCACATTAATTATCTGCTGTTTTTGTGTCACATCGTGCACAAACATGACCGTGAGGGGGAGGACAAAGTGACCTCTGACCTCTGATATATAACTCACCAGTTAGAGAGCAGAAAAGACGAATTGGCCACCGGATCAGAGCCGGGAGTGCTGCAGGGAAGACAGACTACTATCAGTGTTATAGCAGGGGTCATCATTGATTCATTGTTGGTTTTGGTCTTCTGATAGGATTCACTGACCATGTGACAAGTAGATACAACCACTTTATCCTTTACAGATGTTTGTTTTTGATCATTTAAAGATGCATATTGGTACAGTGTTGATATTTCTCAATAAAAACAAAGGGAGGTTAAGGTCCTCCTCACTGAGGGTGACACTTATTTCCTGGCTGAACCCCTGATAAAAACATCAGGGATGATCCCATCAAAACCATTTGTGCTTTCTTGTTTCCAGACTCATTCTCTCAGGGGAGGACAGGTCAATCAATCAGGAGAACCTGGTGGCTAATATGTCAGGGGAAGCTTGTGAAATGAATATGATCTCGTGTGTCGGTGGGTGACTGACTCTGTGAGAACCTGTAGAGGAGATACCCCACCACAGTAAAGGCTCCCATCTGGGTGCTGCTGCTGTTCATCCACCAGCCTAAACAGAGGCGGAGGGAGGGAAGACATCAGTAAAGCAATGTTGCACACAATTGAAGATAAGGTTTACCTTTCACCAAAATGGGAAATCCATAATAAAATACTTTGATTCCCAGAAAAAAAATATATTGTTGAGTGGTTTGTGCGTCTTGAGATATGAGTTTTTACATTCATTTTACTGATTTAACTCTTTATTGATCTATTGATTTCTTATATTTATTTTTAAAGATCAACAAGTTATGCTATAAAGTACATACTACTATGTGACCATGAAGACGCGATATTACAATGAGATTTAACAATAAAATAAGACCATTCAGTGAGTAATGAACTCCTTGTGTCTACTACTTTTAACACAATGACACAAGTTAAAATACAGTAATTATTCTCTGTGGCTCAGACATCGATAATGTCTTTTAAAACATGTTTGATGATTTTCTAAAAGGTCCATCTCACCTGTGACAGCATCAGAGTTGTCCTTTTCACATTGGCACTCCATTTCTCTGCAGGTGACAGACTTTCAGCCCGTGTCCAGATAACGAGGATACGTGATAACACTTCTGTCCAAAGCTGTCAGAATAAAAGCGCTAAAAGATTACCTCAACAGCCTGGTTAACAAATGCAGTATACACCAACTTCAAAAGACCAGGAACAAAATCAGGATAAAATCTATTACTATAGCAAAAGTAAAGTGCCTCAATACAATGTTAAGAAAGGCTCCATAGTCGGCAACACAGCGCCAAAAACAGAAAAGCTAACAAAGGAAAAGTCAACATAAACAATGTAATGTAGTTTAAATGTCTATATAAACCCACAGCAATCGCAAAATGTTCCTAAAGCTCCATTACACGCGCAGTAGTCAGATAATCCTCCCCAGGAATGATGTCCTCAGTCGGTTAAAACCTGACGCAACTCATGAGGTCAAAGTTGTGTGTGATCTGTCTTCCTGCTGTTGTGCTCAGGCCCGCCCTCGAGAGGACCGCTCTCTTTCCATTGAGCTGTGTTCAGGTATGTTGAAGTCTTACTTTGGATGGACACACCTTTTTTTTCTTTCGACAAGAAGAACTGGAAGTGCTGCTTAACTTGTACAGCGAACCGAAATAAAATAAACGAGACGCAGGGCTGGAAAAGGTTTTTGTTTTATTACCAAAAAGTATTCTTATGACTATGTTTACTGATCAGTAAACTGCAATCCACACAAGACTTCTTTTTATAATATAACACGTCAGCTTGAGAGGACTTTATTTTCTATGGCATTTTTTTTTTACATTCAATCATTATTCATGTAATGTGGGACAATAGCACTGAGCTGCACCGAACCATGCTGCTTTGCAAAAAAACGGCTACACAGTATCCTGTTCTTATCCAAAATTCCCAAGCCACACAGTTCATTTAAAACTTGTTTCCTGCTTTGAAGTAGATCACTACATTTGGTTCTTTCAAAGTGACGGAAGACATTTCTACATGATCAGACCGATCTGAACAAGCTTGCCTGCTCATGAAGGCACGGTGAGTTCTTTATTTAACTCCTCATTAGCCCAGCTGGGCAACCAGAGCGTCTATCAGCTCCTGCTTCTTGGTCCCGGTGGTGCGAACCCCAATCTTCTTGCAGGCCTCCTTCAACACGGGCACGGTCAGCTTTCCCAGGGTGCCGTTCTGCACGTGGACCCGCAGCTCGTCTTCTGTCACCTCCACTTTAGGCTTCTTCTCAGCGCCGCCTCCGCCGTCAGCTGCCGGTTCATTTATGGAGAAAGCGTTCAGATGAAAGAATGATTACATTTTGACTGTACCATAACACAAAATGACCACAGCAGCCAGTGACATATTTCAAAATCCTCAGTGCTGATCAATGACCTTGACCAACGTTTAAAACACTAAGATGCAGTAAAAAAATATTTTGACTCGAGCTCGGACCTGTTTTGCGTTTGGCAGCTGGTTTGCTCTCAGGGTTGTAGTCGGGAGGGTAGACCAGATCTTTAAACTCCTGAACCAAAGGACCCAGACGCTGGTTTATCTGGTCCACCTTTGGCACTGAGGCAGAGAAAGAAAGACAAAGAGACAGACAGAGAGACAGATCGGTACAGGAAGTGTTAGTCAAAGGAACAACAAGTCGCTGTAACAGCCACAAGGAGTTTGTCTGCATCTTACTGATGAGGTCCTCGATGTCCTCTGGAGCCATCATATCCAGAGCCAAGGCCTCCAGGTTTCTGTACTGCTGCTGGATGACTGGATTCTCAAAAGCATCGCTCCTGCAATCCACGGCAAAGAATGGAAACATGTAGCAGAAAGAAACCAATTATAAACCAGTTATGAGCCGTGGCAATTATATCAATTCGTCTACTTTAGAGAAAATCATCACTTTTGATGCAGCAAAACAACACACACCAAAGACTTTTTCCCCTAGAATTACTTTTTTTCTGAATTTCTTTCTTTCAAAACATACTGCGATATGATCTCCGTAACTAAGATCTCTGTAAAGCACTGAACATGTGCCGCTACCTGTATTTGAAGCGGAGCTTGGAGACGATCTCCTTCATCTTGTCCACCTGTGTTTGTGAGGCTGACGGGCACTGGGGAGGATCCAGAGTCCGCATGTCGTCAGCGTATGGCAGAAAGATGACGTTGAAACCTGATACAGGCACGAGAGATGACATTTTGCCATCAGGCTTCTGTACGCTACAATGACCTAGACTGTAACACCGTTAAGTATCTTACTTTCTTTTAATGAATGAAATGCCAAATACAGTGGTAGAAATTGCAAAGGGAGCTAGGGTTTGTTAGCCCAAGGTGTATCACCTGGAGGTGAAATCTGTACTTTCCCCTCATCGATCTCCTCTTTCTGAGGCACCAGGGCAACGAATCGAGGCGGGTAGTTTCGGCGAGAGACGATGCGGCACAAAGCGAACACGTTCCTCTTGTCACACTTTGTCAACAAGGCAGAGAACAGACATGCACTGCCTGAGGTGGAAAACACAGGAGACGGTTAGGATGCTCTAAGACACTAAATACTACAATTTTAACATTGCTTCATATTATTTTCTAAGTAAATCGGAGAAACAGTGGTACCTTTCACTTCGTCCTCCTCAGGATAGAGGAAGGCAGACGGGCGAATGTGGTGGTGACGTTTGAGCTTCTCCATCGGTTTGAATCCGATCAGAAACATTCCAGGGTCTTCAAACTTCTTGATGGCGTCCACCTCGTCCCTCTCCATCACTATCTGTTTCTTACCATACACCTACAGCACAGCAAGGAACAAATAGGTAAAATAGAGCGACAACAAACTAACTAACTAAAATCAAAGATAACCGCTGAAATTGATGGTGATCAGCAGATAAATTCAACTATATTTTAGTTGGAGCTGATACATTCTTCTTTTCAGATGTTTTCATTCTGTGTGTATTACCTGTGAGCTACTATAAAGCCTGACTGTAAGTGTAGGATATTTATAACCATGTAAGCACAGTTTTATGAAACACCCAAACCACAATGAGCATACATTAAGTGTGCTCTTACCTGGGATTTCTTCATCTCGCTGGGAAGCAGCAGGCTGCCAGTCTGAGTGTGGAAGGTCCGGGTTTTGCTGCGGACTGGCTCGTTGGTTTCCCTGTAAAGTTTGATGGGAGCTGGTTTCCGAGCTGTTACAGCGGTTGCGTATATTCCCACAGCTACATTTATGCCCTCACCAAGACACAGGTGAAACCTAAAGATGGCAGGGGGGGATGGATGGTGTGAGGAATAGGGGAGAGAAGTCATTTGGTGATTGAAAAGACACAAAGATGAACCACAAAGAAAATACACCGGGTTGAAAAATACAAAAGCAAAAAGAGGCGACTGTCTTATCTCTCTACCTGGCCATTGCTCTCTTCTTCTGCTCTTTGGCGCGCACCCTCTTCTGGAGGTCCTCCAGTTTGTCACAAGGTTCGAGCTGCAGCCCCAACTCGCTCTCATCCTCAGGTGGACTTATAATGTCACGAAAGAAGGACGCCACATCGAAGCCGCCAGGTTTCATCAGATGCATTAAGTCAATGATGACACCTATGAGAGAAGGATAAGTCTCCTGAGTCCATAAAATACAGGCTAAACGCATTAAAAGATGATTTGCAGGCAAACAGCAAAGCTCCGAAGAGCGGCTTTGACCTTAAATCCTAAACAGTATAATGACATATTTCATGAAAGAAGAGCAGCCTGAAGACATACCGGTCTCTTTGAGGTCACCAGCCTTTGTGCGAGCCTGTCGGTCTTTCCCATTGTCGCCCCCGTGTGGTTCATCCCTGCAGGTGAAGATCATGAGCCGCTTGTGTGAGAGGCGCAGCTTGATGTCACTGTAGAGGTTGGCGCAGCACCACAGGGCATCGCCCAACGACGTCTCTCCGCTGCCCATGGTCTTTTCCGCTAGTTGGGCACCTTTCACCCCCCGCAGAGCGTCCACGTCCTGCACTCGCTTTGCACCTGTGGAAACAAGGGAACAGAAAGATGAGGAACAACACAATGAAAAGGGACTTGAAAAAGATTTGTGAAGCAATTTGTAGAGTCACAAATACTGTTTTCTTATCCAGGACCTGATTAAGAGGATTTTTTTTACAGTGCTTATATATTTGTATGTATTGATAATAACAGCAACTGTAATGATGCACGAGTATTTTTTTGTGCTCTTGTGTTGCGTGAATCAACACGTGATAACAATAACAATTTACAAATTTGAATATGTTTTATCTGAATACAAGTGAGGCATAAAACGCACACAAGAACTGTGTCCACATTTAAATTTGCAGCAAAACAACAGCAATTTAGATGCAGTGTAATCAGGTTGTTAGTTGAAAAAGTGCATCGTCTCACCGGGTTCATCAAGGTCGTGGTACACGTACACATGCTTGAATGAGTTCCTGGGGTTTTTGCTCTGTTCTGTACCGTAGAAAACCAACGCCATCAGATCCCTGTGACTGCTAATGATCTTACTGGCGTACACACTGCGCACAACCTACAAGATAAGATAGGAGAAGATAAAACAAAAGGCACATCTGAGAATAAAAACAACCAACAAAGCCTATAATACAGTCATAATTATAATTCAGTAGTTCTCACATTTTCAGGAATGTATTTAAATGTCAACTAAACAGTCTCAACCTTTACATACAATAAAGTGTATTTCTTTGTTGGAATAAAATTCCAACAAAGATGAATAAATAAGAAAAGAAAAATTGATAGCTGGCCATTTTACCTGCATGGTCATGTCAAAGTTTGAGGGCTGTCCATCTTCTCCTTTGATGAACATTTCCTTGGAGGCATCAACCAAGAAGACCAAACTGTCTCTCCCTGTGATCTTGTTATCGCCTAACAAAGACAAAGTGACAGATTTGAGACTTGATGGTATGATAGGTTTATGATAGGTTAAAACTTGTGTTGAATTACATATTAATAACTATGGATCGTAACACTTAACTTAATGACATGCAAGTGTGTTTTATTGGTGAAATGTATTGATGAAATACAAAGTAAACATAAAAAGGTGGAGAAAAAAATTCTAGTGGAGAGGAATAATGACCAAATCTGACTTTCAATGGTAGTTTGCAGTATTGCATTGTTTTCACTTCAGGTGTAGTAAGAAGTTAATCTCACCTCCAGATTGCTCTCCTTCCTCTTGCTCTTCTTCGTCATCTTCATTCCGGTAGTAGGCGTTCCACTCTGCCATTTGTGCTCCTGGTGCTGTCAAAGGACTCAGCAGTTCAATAAGACACAATAACAACAACAGGAAACATGCAACAGCTTAAAATACTGGTTTAATGTGGTAATTTAATCAGATAACAATAAGTATGCAAAGTATAATGCGAACCATGCATAAACGTAATCAATGATAGTTAATGAATGTTCATCCAGCCAACGTTAGCCAGTTAGCTAGCTTAGCTCGTAATTAGCCGCTGTTAGCTTCATAAGTATTTCGGAGTCGCTTAGCCAACAAATATGCACACGCATTAAAATCACTAAACATTTTAAAACAATAATCTGAAGATACATAAAGTAATTGTATGACCATACAGTCACTCGCCGAGCTCTGCTTCTCTCTGACCACAAGTCCAGACTAGTTTCAAAAGCGTGCGCGTTCCGGTACGTGAACGAGCACGCTGAAAAGCGTACTGAACAGCTCGTCGTCTATTGGACGCTTGTCTGTCAATCTAAGGTACTGACCAATCCCAGCAAAGTAGGCGGGACTTTGTTTGCAGTTGGGCAGAGCGGCTCGACACCGGAAGAAGCGCTCATCTCGCCATGCGAAAGCACTTTTTGTTTGACAGTCATGTTATTGTTTACAGTTGGACAGTGACGCAGCACTAGCTGTCAGCACCCGGCAACTTTTGCCTGTTATTAGAATGTTTATATTTGCTCCAGTATTATTACTCTTACAAGTGAAAAATAGCTTGTAGCCTATGTGTACGTCCATACAGTTGAACGAAAAACTTTCTATTTAAGTTTTGTTTAGTAGTTAGCCAACCCGGCAAACTCTCGGTGGATCTTTATACTTTGTTAGCTAGCTACAGTTGTCGTTTTGAAGCACTCCCTCTGTGCCATCATGGACCAAACCGACTCCTACCCGGTGAAACTGTACATTTACGACATGTCCAAAGGCATGGCCCGACAGCTGAGTTCTCTCATGCTAGGTGAGTTTACCTGTTGCTTGGCTTCATGAAAGCCTGACCCGGCGAGAGAAACAAGGAAAGAGCGGGGATGCGCCTCAGGCCTGAGCTATGACTTTGCTTTCTGCCAAGTAGCTAGTACAATTAGAATAAGTCCATTTTCATTTAATCTTTTTCTTCTTCTTTTCTTTATTCATCCCAGGGAGACAGCTTGATGGGGTATGGTAAGTCGACTTGTTTTGTATAGTTTCCCCAAAAAATTCTGTGAATTGTAGTTGATTATTTGCATTGGCTTGGTTTGACTGTGTTTTGGTATTTCACAGGCACACTGCTATTGTGGTCCATGGAAAGGAGTTCTTCTTTATGGGAGAAGGCATCAACAACTGTCCACCGGTAAGAATCAGCATCATCATTTTCTCAAAGCACATAAGATATGAACATGTGCACACTGCAAATACTTAGAAAGTAATGGATCAACAAGTGCTTTTCAAAAGGTTTTGTAAAAAGACTTACTGAGGTGTGTATGTGTGTTGCATCCTAGGGTGGCACCCCTTTGGGTCAGCCTGACTCCACAGTGGACCTGGGCTCCACTGAGGTGCCTGCAGATCTATTTATGGAGTACCTGATTTCACTGGCACAGTCTACATACAGGTAAGAGCTCAGGCTCATCACTCAGCTTTACTAAAAAATGTTTTACTGAAATTGTTAATTTGTAATTTACATGTAAAGATGTGTGGCAGTGGTTCATTTTCTGTTGTGTTTAAACCTTTGACCACTAGATGGTAGTGTTATCTTATCTTCAGCCATTTGACTCTTCCATTTCAGTGTAACAAAGTAAACTGAGACAGGAAGTAGCATGCACAAGGTATATTGAATTGTATCCCATGTATCATGATACTTATTGTACCTCAGGGTTCCTGCCAATGCACAGCCCACATTTCAATTCTCACGCTTCTCAGTTCCTCCTGTTGTCTCTCAAAACATCGCTATCTTTTACTGCTACTCACCCGCCCTGATCTCCACCCTGTTTTGGCTTTTCTATCTTCTCCCTCAATTTTGTGTCCTTCTCTGTGTGTGTATAGCGGTGACAAGTACAACTTGTTTGAGCACAACTGCAACACTTTCAGCAACGAGGTGGCTCAGTTCCTCACGGGGAAAAAGATCCCATCGTACATCACAAACCTCCCATCTGAAGTTCTCTCCACGTGAGTCCATAAGCGCCATGAAGGCATCTCCAGAACTCTTCTAATGTTTATCACGGTCTTATTTCCTGTATTTATAGTTCAACTAAATCTCTGCTAATGCTGATGTTGTCACAATATGAGAAATTATGAATTCGTAATATATATTTACCTAAAGAAGTTGATACTGTTACCAGTCCAACTGAAAGCCAATCTATTAAGAAGTGCAGAACTTAGTTGCAACTTTTGCGCAGGTTAAATAACATAATTTAAATAACAAAAAAAAATGTACGTGGCCAAAACAAATAACATCTGACACATTAGGGTTTAATAAGTTGATGAGTGTCAAACATCTTCAATATGGAGTGAATCCCTTTCATGGAAATACATAGTTTGTTTGATTGACTTGTAGTTTTCCACCAATGTTTCCTTTTTGTTAAAGAGCTGGAGTAAAAGTCAAAGTAGTAGAGGCAAGTTTGACAATAGTGTAGGAAAATAGTGACTTGTGTGACATCACCCCAAAATAAAGCCTGAAATTCACTGAACATCCCAGATTCCCTTGTCTTGTTTGAGAAGGTGTGACGGTGATATTTCCTTTGATGGCTCCACTCGTACCTCCCTGAGGATGCGACGTGGACAATATTGCATTATCGCAATATCGCGCCTCGCAAAATTTCTGAAATATTAACATTACAGAGCAATTACTTGCAAAAGTACAAATTTAAATTGTAGTTATTGTGACACTGACATTTGTGTGTTATTTGTCTATTTCTGTCTCTTGCTGTGTGTGATATTCTCAGTTGTTGTGCTCAATTAGTTTACTTTCCCCTAGCCTTGCTCACATACTGTAATGAGACTTTCTTTTGGCCTTTTGATTTCCGTGTGACAGTTTATCTGCTGTGTTTCCCCTTTAGGCCTTTTGGCCAGGCTCTCCGCCCGTTACTGGATTCCATCGTCATAAATCCTGGAGGCAACAACATAACTGGACAGCGATAGGCAGAGCGGTGCACATTAAAGACAAATACTGTCATGTAAGGATTTGGCTGAAAGAGGGAGAGTCACTATCAGCCATCAGCCACATCCTGATCACATCTCTGCCTGTTGACAAGTCGATCTTTGCTCTAAGTCTCTTTTCCAATTAAGCAGTCATCACTTCTCCGACGATCTTCTCTGTTCAGTTTCCGTCTGGTCTAGACATCAAAGTTCTGAAGGTCGACCACTGACGCCAGGGGACCAAATATACTTTAATATATATTTTTTTGATGAGAAATGTGCTGCAGTTACAAGTTTGTGCGCATTTACAAAGTGATAATACTTCACCTGGTTTCACCAAATCTCAATCCTCCATTACTAGGGTTAGTTTGGGTATTTTGGATTGGGGTTGTATGATGTACAAAGTGACTTTGGGAGTGGGGTGACCACCGTCTACAGCAGGTATTACACTGACTTTGTATAATTACCTCATGCATCCCCACCTAAAAAAAACAAACTATTGCTTTAAATTGTTCTTTGATTGGCTAAATGCATCCTGCACTGCTAACCTTGGGAGGCTTCATCCTGTAAGGTGCTTTCTTATAAAGTGTGTTGCAATCGGATGACCAGTGCAGAACTTGATTGATGTTTAAAGAATCAGATATTAGAAGATGATGATAATTTAAGCGGCTTAGAGCTATAAAGTTTCATATTTATTTTTTATTTTTGTCATACTTGCTCAAACTGTCACTATGTCCTGACAGTAGTGCATGAGACAGAGAAACTGGCAATAAATCAGGTTCCCCCGCCTCTCTTAAGGCCCTAATGGCATTTGCAAGATACCGTCACACTTGAAGAAAAACATCCAATCGGAGGCAGGAGTCCTGAACACCGTGTCAGTCACCGCTCGCAGAGCTCGTGAACTCCGATCAAATATGGATAAAGACTCTGGGACTGCATTCCCTATTTCTCGCATCAGATGTTTTATTCGCCACCGTTCATCTGTCAGACAATTAGAGCAAACATGACAAAAAGTTACCAAACTTTACCAACTGTAGCTTTGTGGAGGAGTCGTTTACTCTTACTCGGTGAATCTTTGACAAGTTTGGTTAATACAGATGTTTAGCCCGCTGCAACAGTACAAGATGTCCGTTCTACAGCCATTTCTATGATGAGCCATATTTGTCCTGCAAGCCCTTTAGAGCAGCTAAAAGGGCCCGGCGCTAAAACTGAGTATTTCAGAAAGAGGGTATGTTTGTGGAAAAATAATGTTTTTTTTTAAACATTAAACAGTATGAAGATGTTTTAGTGGTAACCCCCAAAACTAATAGAATCCTGAAAAAGAGAATGATTTGTCCCATTTTAACGCAATCCTCTTAATGTCTCTTTATTAACTGATTATATTTCTTCTTTCTGGATCTGTATCACGATGCACATACTACCTGTATTCCTAATCAATCCTCTTTTAACATGCTATTTTCTGTTTGGATTTTCTTGCTAATAATATGTCTGGACTGCACTCCAGGATCACGAGGACGTGATCATTGAAAGGATGGAAACCACTCTCAGTAAGCAGTGCTGCCTGTCTGTATTCAGGGTTGTAGAAAATACAGTTTGACCAAATATATAATATATAATGAGTTTCTTATATAACTTATGATCTGCTTGCGTCAGTCAGGAACATCTAATGTTCACAGAGCAAAGGATTGTGTTTGTGTTTTATTTCTAATACTGAATCAATCACTTGTACTTCTTTTCTTTCAGTTACTTTACTTGCCCAGGCTTTGTTTAGTTTCTAAATCCAGCAATAGTGCCTGATCGCACTGAATATTGAAGTGTTGTATAGTTTTCAATTGTATGTACTGCAGGTGTTATGCAAACAGCCACTTACCTGCATTACTGCATGAATCCCTCCTCGAAGTAAAATAAATTCCATAAGTGTCATTATTCTCATTTCAGTTTCCATGGAATTATTATTTGTGATGTTCATTATATATTGAATACATATTATTTCAGCTATTACAATTGCACCTACTTGATAATGCTTAAAGGGTGTCTGCAAGTTGTTATAACATATTCAATTGTCTCAGATCTTCACGGCCTGTAAAGTTTAAAATGCTCATAAATTTGACTGTAAAAAAACTTCTAAAATCACTGTTCTCACATTTTAACAGTGTAATATATGTAAAGGATAAAAAAATGTAAGTTTTTATCAGATTAGGAGCACCCTGCCTTTAGATTTATATTTCAGGGCAATAACTAGAAATGCTTTGTGTTGGTGTAGTTTCAGGAGCGGCCACGAGGTGGCACTGCAGGCACACTGCACGGTGGCAGCGCTTCATGTCCTGATGCAACAATCTGTGTTTCAATTTGACGAATTAACAGGTGAATTGGTGGTTACTAGGACATGTTTGTGATTGTCGCTGCTTCAAATCCCAGCTGGGGGAAATGCTGCAGATGTACTGTAACTTTCGTCATTTACCGCCAACTATTCCAGTCCAGAGGAGCTGTGGCCGACAGTGAAAGTGCATTAATGCTCTCTTTGCAGGAGATAACATTATATTATATCACTATTTACTCTCATCAAGAGTTGGTGAAAGTGATCTCACATTGGCTCTTAAAGCCATATGGAGTAGTTATGATGTTCGGCTGTTAACTTTATCCAACAAAGAACTACTGGCGGCTGACAAGCTGCCATTTAGCTGCTGGCTGCCGGGAGTTTTATCTGTTCAATGTGTTGAGTATTTAGTCGACCTATTTAAGCTTCCTGTTGCTTGTTGGAGTGTTTTCTCCATAAGACATTTCTCTGGTACAAACACAAAGTCAAACCAAAGCTTCATATGGATTTTACAATCTTTAATGTTTCATATCTTCAAAAGTGGCATTAATTGCTGCACAATCCTCTGGAAAGAACATTTATAGAACATTTTGGGTATAAATTAGCTGTTTTGTTGTAATAAGAAGTACAGGTACATACAGTATATACACATTTTTGCTACATAGTGTGTATCACATCAATACACTTTGGATTTACTTGGCTATCATACTTTTATTTATACATTTATCAGATCTGTTCTTATATATTCTTTTGTTAAACATACTATAAAGTACTCCAAGACTAAGATAACCTGAAGGGGTTCATAGTGCCAAAGTATTTGCACACAACACTAATAATCCCGGTCTTCTCTGCATGTGCAAACCAGTTTGGACCTCACAGCAAATCAGTTGAATTCATTAATCTGATCTAAAGAGACTTGTTTTTGGTCCAGCGTCCCATTTATCAGTCGGCATTGTGTAATCGCACAATAGGAACGTTATCAATGCTTTAGACAACCTCTCTGCTTTACAGTGGCTTTGTCCAGTTAATTTGTGTCACTTTGTTTTTGCCACGCACTGCGATAACGTGCCATACAGTACAACACGCCTACTTTAACCACCTCCATTGCACAACTCGGCGAACGTAGAGCTTTCTCTATGCATCGTGTGTTATGTTCCTAAAATGAAACATGAAATAAAATATTCTGTTAAATGCTGGGAGCCATTATAACAAATACTCTTTAACTTAAAATGACTTGGTGCAGACAGCCCTTATTCAACAAAAACATATAGGAAATTACATTAAACATATTTACACAAGGTTCATAAATAAAGGAGAGCACATGATTTTTATGATGAGGTTTCGCACTACATTACTACAAAATATTGTGTTTATAAAGATTGACTCATGTTGTGCACAAGATGTGGAACATTGATCAGAAATAGATGAAAACAACAGAGAGGCGTCTTTGTTTTAGGAGCGGTGGATTCATGAGTTCATAACGAGAACGACATTGGAAGCACTTGTTCACGGCAAAGAATCGAACTTCTATTGCGCATAAAAAAACAGATTTGATGTCTCTAAACCTGCAGAGCTCAGTATCTTTACCTCACAACATCAAGCGTTGAGAGGTAACAATTCCTTCCCAGGATCCTTTGCTGCACTGGTCATGAGAAAATGACTTTTTCTTTAATCAAAGGAAGGAGAAGAGATGCTCTCAGTGTTCGGTTTGTGAGACACTGTGTGTGTGTGTGTGTGTGTGTGTGTGTGTGTGTGTGTGTGTGTGTGTGTGTGTGTGTGTGTGTGTGTGTGTGTGTGTGTGTGTGTGTGTGTGTGTGTGTGTGTGTGTAGGTTGGTGCTCATGAGGACAATATGAAGTGTGTTGTAGAGAAGAAGACAAAATTGGTATTTTTCAGATACCACTGTGTAGTTTTTGGGTGCCACCTCATGACATTGTTCAAATGTACAATTAAAAATACTTGCTGAGAACTTTTTAAACGAAATGTACTTCAAAGTATTTTATAGCTTTTACCTTCATCCGTTTATTCCTAGTTATTGAATCTTAACACAGCTGACAGTGTTATCTTGCGTTACTCGTGGAACTACAGAAGGGGATGGCGGGCGTCCAATCCTCCCACGTGGGGAAAAAACTAAACTAAAAGGGATTTATCCATTGGAGGCGAACTGCAGCAGAGATTTAACAGGTGTGCAAAATGAGTTTATTGTCTCCATGTGTTGCAGCCAAGGCGACTAAAGTAATGTTTGTCTTTAATCTATCTTTACTTTCATAATGTTAATCTAATTGAGGTGTTTTAATATGTTAATTAAAATCCATTATGGACACTTTCCAAAGCTTGGAGCTCCTCTGAAGATTTCTCCCGGGGAGAATTACAACCTTTTATGTTTTTCTGTGGCTATAAACCATCATTTTCCAATACAATGCATAAAAAGATTAGTGTAATCTAAAAGGGGTCACTTGTAGTGATGAACTTTATCGAGAATTATCACCCAACTCTGCAGTTCCCCTCAACTTCATCTGGAACATTTCAGCGTCTTTTAGCTCAATCTTTTGGTTTTCCAACCGGCAACTTTAATCTTTTGATTCACTCTCAGGGTTGGCATTGCTTGCTTTGTTTTAATGTTAATGTAACAAATTAATGGCAGACTCTAATGGGGACTATGAAGATATGCAGGGCTCATTCTAAGGGAACGAAAACAGGTTTCATACACGAGTAAGAACATCGTTATGAATATTCAATTTCTGCCAATGGATCCCCGAAATCCTCCATACTGGTCTCTTAAAAAAAAATAATTAATTGATATCACGTCCTGCGTCTCGGAAGATATTAAGAAGGTTGTTTTCAGATGTTGTACTTCAATTTATAGTATCATACATATGTGTGTGTGTATGTGTGTGTGTGTGTGTGTGTGTGTGTGTGTGTGTGTGTGTGTCAAAGATGGCCCCAGATTGATTGATTCGGCTAAATATAGTGAAATTCAATGATGTCAGTGTTTTATGATGTTTCATATGGATGCATTTAGAGGCAAAGTGGGGTTTGCTTATTTGGAAGTGTTGTGTTTTATCCTGTATTCTTTTTGTTTCTCCACTTCTTTGCCTGACTCTTAAATTCAGCCGCTACAAACGCACTTCACTATTCAACCGAACACAGTGTCCGTCATCATGAAACCCTCTCTGCTCTCGCGGCACCAACATCAGTACAGACCTCAACGGAAGCTTTTCGGGACACGCGTGCAATCATTGTTCACAGTTCACTTAATTGTGCGTTTCCTGAGGGTGTTGCAGCCGTAAACTTTCACCAACAAGTCCGGGGAAAGCGTTGCATTAACAGTTGCGAGTTCATAGCAGCAGCAGCTGTGGACACTGTCCTTTGCTGTACCGGCTCCAGAGACAAGATGAGAAATGTCTGACGCTGCAGGCCTGGAAGTGCCTCAGTGAATTCCCCCGCAATGTTGCCCGAGGTTGGAAATCGCAAACAGGCGTCCACACACGTCCACACACTCTGAGTTATGACCCAGACAGCTTAGTGGTGAGAGACCCAGATCCACAGTGACTTCTTCCCTTTTCCCAACCCCCGGGGAAACAAAACACACGGCCATGTTCATTTGTTTTTCTATTTTTCTCATCGCTCTCCTCCCTTTCTCTTCTTTTCTAAAGGCTCCCAGCCTCTGGCTCTTACAATGTCCCTCTCTCTCTCCTCCTCCTCTCCCTCTCTCGAGTCGGGATGGAGGCTGATGGGAGCTGACATGATGGTGGCATTGTCCTCACCGTCAAGTTAATGTGACCCCGGGGATGCTGTCCCTGTGCGCTTGGCCCGATGATACAGAATGTAAAGCGCCTCGTCGCGGAGAAAGGGTGGGAGAGGCCGGGACGGGTGAAAACAGATGTGCATGGAGGTAGACCGAGAGATGCAAACTAGTAGAGGTCTTTTTGAATCAAGAACAGGAGGAAACTTATCGTAGAACTGCACAAAAAGGCATCTATGGGGCCTGGAAATGACCTGGACTGTTATTGTGAGAGGAGTTGTGATTACACTGCAGAGATAAATGTCAAGTGTCTCTAAAGTAATACTAATTTCATTTTGGATATCATACTTAGCGACTATAGCAAAATCATCTACCCTTCTCTCCAAAAAATAATTGGCCTTCTGCAAAACCTCTCCACTTCATGAAGTCATGAAGGACTCCCAAACTTCTCAACCACAGCAGTTTAGAAAAAAACCTTCTTAAAAGCAAATGGTGAGGAGATTATTCTTCCAGTATTTCTAATAGCGATATATTTACCTTTTCATTTGATGTTCCTGATGAATGCCAGCTCTAATTAGCTTAATAGCTGTTCTAGTTAGCATTTGGGAAAATATGCACGTTCACTTTCATGCACGGGGTTAAAATAAAAGATTGACATCACTTTTAGATGCGAGGGCTTTGAAGCAATCTTTACATTCATGCATTTGTAATCTTCAGGTCTGTCCAGCGATGACATCGGGCCCAGGAAGACTTTCCCCCAAAGACGAGAAAGATTAGAAAAGTTGTGTGTTTAAAAAAAAAAGAAGCAGTAAATCAACTTCCCAGTACCAACACTATGAAATCACTGCGGTCCTAAATGCTGTAAAATGCAACAATAATCTATCCAGAGTTATTTTCCTTCCTTTATTCATGTGAGTGAGCCTGAGAACCGAGCGCGGGGAGGCGGGGTTAAGGGAATAGCACTGTTAGCAGCAACGCTACAGCACAAAGGATCTGGGTAATTTTATCCAAATTGTTTTTTTTTCTTTGTGCGCCACTGAGCAACTTTCATTGGAATAAACGTGATTGCACTTTCTAAGTTTACTATGTGTTATCTTAACAACGTGTGAAGTATAAATTATGCACTGATTGTGTTTTTAGTTGGAGTTTAAATGATGACACTTTTACGCCTTTTTTGCCTCCAACGCTGTATCCGCTTCTCATTATACATCCAAGCAAGAGAGCTTTTAATATTTCCCAAACGATTCCTTTAAGGGCGGGAGGAGTTGTGGATTTAGAAGTATGTTGCAGTTCCTATTGGTTGCCTAAAAAGGTAAAAATATTTTCAGTGTCAAGTTTAAGTGAACGTTTCCTGAGGTCTGACTCTGTAGGTGAACCACATCAATTAATCTTAAAGGTTATATTCACCACATATTCACCCTGCCCATGAGGTTGTTACATGTACTGATGACCTGCCGTACACACCTGGCCTCACCTGGCTAACACAAACTCATTCTGCATTTCTGCCAAATCTGACAGGAAGCCAACAAGTAAAACCTCCTCACAGACAACATCAGGCTCCGCTGCTCTAGGATCTGGTACATGCTATGCCTATTCCTATACAAAACCTGTACAAACCACAATGAAACCACAAAAACTGTTGCGCTGGAGAATTTGTGAAGTCTGTGTGACCTATGGGAGTCCGAGAGTGGTGGATTTCCTTTCAGGCACAGTCTATGTACTCTATGTGAACGCCCCTCGCTGGAGTACAATAATAATCTGCACCTAATGTGTAAAGAGTGGTGGTTCTGCTTCGCTGATTTGATCCTGTTTCCCCTTATCAAAACACTCCTTTTCGTCTCGTGTATATGAATGTGTCCCCCGGTTAAATATTCCTCACATGTTGGGCCAAGTGTCCCAAAACTCTGGCGTTTAGCTAACACCAAAGCTCTTCGTTCGTCTGTTCAACCTGACAGCGGGCCGCTCTCTGACGCCTCGACGCTCAGACGGTCACCTCGGTCGAGCTGTGGGTGGAGTAGCTCTTCTTCCTGTTCTGGTGGTGGTAGGAGGGTTGGGTCGAGTGTTGCCCCTGTACGTGCTGCACCTGCCCCGCCCCCGCCCCCGCCCCTCCATACATCGCTCCGTAGGGCTGGCCAAAGAGGTCCTGTATCTTCTCTATGCTCTGCGGCCTCCGGGTGGAGTAGCCGTGTCTCCGGGTGGAGCTGTGCACGGCGGCGGAGGCGTGGCCGGGGTTAGAGGCCTGCCTGTGGACGTGGCGGCCGGTCGGCTCCCAGGCCTTGAAGGCCGAGCTGGAGAGCAGCGGGTGCGTGGTGGTTTTGGGCAGGCGCGTCTCCATCCCCTCCAGGTGGCTGGAGGGGATGGAGATGGAGAGAGGGGCGTGCAGGTCGTGGTGGTCGTGGTGGTCGTGGTGGTCGTGGAGGCTCGACACGGGCTGGTGGATGTAGGATTTCTCTTTGGGCTGCACAGGCACATGCTGGAAGGCAGGAGGTGCCACCGGCTGGTACTGGGAGAAGTCCATGAGCGGGAAGCTCTTGTAGTAGCCCCGAGATGCACTGTGCGCTGCAACGAAGAGAAGGGGGAGGGAAAGTAACGTTCTTCAGTGAGTTGAAGTATAATTTGTGTTTGTTACGACGTCTTCTTTTCGTAGATCAATGTAACAATGTTCCCAAATCTCCTGCAGTGATTACAGTGCATCATAACGGATAGAAACAATATAAAGTCAACAGCACTCTGGGTTTGAAAATGACCCACTCGTCCACTCTCTCTGCCCCTTTCCTTTCCATCTGTCCTGTCTATCTAATAAAGACGACACAAAAAGAAAGACTCTTCTTAAGTTAGAACAAATTCTTCAACGACTCTCTTTGTAACCTTTAACAATTAGGTCAGTACAGCAAACACATGCTACATTTCGTCTCCTTAAACTAGTTTATACTTTACAGTCATCAGCTTGTCACAGTCTGAGGTCGTTCTGAGTCACATGCAGAAGTTGCCTTAAATGAACTGTCAATGTGTAAACACAGAGTGTGTCATTAGAAACACTTACGACTGAATCACACAAGTAATCCATGATGCATTTATGTTTGGACCTCGAGGCTCCAACCTGTCAGCTATGTCGTCTCCTCTGCTCCTCAAAGGATTTTAGAAACTTTTAAAGGGACACCAAGGGACTTTGGCAAGAAGAAATAATCTTCTTCTTCTTCTTCTTCTTCTTCTTCTTCTTCTTCTTCTTCTTCTTCTTCTTCTTCTTCTTCTTCTTCTTCTTCTTCTCACAGATAAAAACTTAAAACCCTCCCTCAACTTGATACACTTGGTCGGTTATGACCAATAGCTTATGGTGGCTAATGTTAGCTCATGTACAATATGATAGTTTATAAAGCGAGTTAATTGACAAAATAATAATTGTAAAACGCATAAAGGCAGGAAGGGGCCGTGTGCGCCATCAGAGCCACGAACAAGAGGTCACGTTTTCCCCCTTTCACTTAATTGGCGTCCAGAATAAGTGAAATTCAGAAGAAGAAGAAGAAAAAAAGACTTTAAACGGGTTGAATGATCACACAGAGAGAACCGGAGGAGAGCGAAGGATGGTCAGGGTGAGGGGGAGGGTTTGAAGAAGATCAAAGGTGAAAGCTGGTGATTTAAGTATTTCCAATTGGTTTCTGCCCTCAAGGTGAATTCCAGCGGTTTTCCTCTCTCGCTGGAATACGAGAGGGCAGAGGGCAGGACGAGCGACGAGGGGGAGAAACGGAGGAGTGCAATGGAGATGATGGAGGTAAAGGTATGTGTGTCAGCATTAGGGGACATGGGGATGAAGGTTTATAAATACCCTCGCCCTGAGTCCGGCGTGTGCGCGCCTGCATGCATGTGTGTGTCATGGGCTAGCATGAATGTCACAGAGAATTATTTAAATAAACTAAAAACTGAGGTCATCGCCGCTAGCTTCCTTGCTACATAAACAGTAACCTTGTCTCTGTGTGTTTTTATCATTTTTGTTCGAGTTATTATGATTTTATTTTTTTCAAACCCTATTTTTAAGCTATTTTTTTTACTTTTAAGTTTATTTTAAAGTAGTATATTTACACCCTTTAACTGGGATTGTGTTGTTTTATGAGTGAGTTAACTGAAGGGGTTAGGAAGTCACCTAAAGATAGCATTCACACCCAACTGAAGCTAACACCAATTAGCTTGCAAACCAGAGGTCTGTCGCCTAAACGTACTGTATGTACAGTCGGCAAAGTTTGAAAATGGATCGCAATCCCAGTTAACCTTCCATACTTAATAAAGTTTAAAACAATCTACCTTAACAGGTAAGTGATTAGCCTTTGGCTCCCTTTTCGAGGATCGTTTTGTTCTGTGCACTAGTACACTCTCTCCTCGCCAAGGACAGCACATGTATGTGTGACCTTCGCCGACATAAAACGCTGTGTACAATCACCTGGTGAAAACCCCACGGCCTCTTTTCTGGGCTGCGGAAGCTTTGCAGTTATATCACAAATTGCTTAGAAAATTACATCTGTGGGCAGGGGAGAACATATTTAATAATGACCAATTAATTACCCCGCTGCTCAGCCCTCCCTGTCCAAGCGTGTTGGAGAGCTGCAGAGGCCCTCAGGTCGAGAGAGTTGTCTTCTCTGTATCTTGTTTAAAAAAGCAGCAACAGTTATGTTTACAAGTCACTTCATAAAGTCTTTAATATCTCCCTGGAAACAAATATAAAACGTTCATAAAATAAGTAACCGTCATTAGCGCGGTGCTCGTGTGAACACGGCGAGAGGCGGTGGACAGAGCCAATGGACATAGGTTTCACTTTCAAGCGTTGCCCTTTAAGATCAGCTCTCTGTTTCTCAAGACGAAAACAGACTCTTGTCAGGTGCTCGCTCCTGTACTGCCAGCCGACTGTACTCCAAAGGTTACTGTGCCAGTTAGAGTCAGCATCAACTTTGTGTGTGCGTGTGTATGTGTGTGTCCGACTTACCCACGGCTTTGAGGGAGGTATACTTGTTGAGTCCCACCGTGCTGTGGTTGCTGTGTGGGTGTGGGAGCCCTTGTCCAAACGGCCCGTAGGCAGAGTTATTCAGATGGTACTGTTCTGGTGGGAGACAAGCAGACGGAGGCAGAGTCAGTAGTGTCCTGTCTCATATGGACAATTTATGTTTTTTCCATCATAACGCCAACCTCCCTTAGTGTTTTAAGATGACGTAACCACACTGTCGTTGCTTATGCAGATAGAAGTCTTTTGTCGAGTTGTTATCTTGCTGCCATGTTGGCGGTCAGCTGGTCATCAGCTTGTGTTCAAGTGCAACTTTTTGTTTTTTAACACTGGTTGCACTGGGAATCTCTCAGGTGGGAATGTGGACTGTGGAAGCGTCAACTAAATGCTGGATTAACACGAGTCATCTCCCTCCAGGCGGAGGACTTTGGGTGAAGCAGCAGTCTCAACCCCGACGGCCAGCCGGTCCCGAGCTAAGTGAAGTGAGGTTAATGAACAATGGAACAAACTAGCAAGAGAGTGGAGCCCTGGCTATTAGCAGTAATGAAGTCCATTGATGCAGCCGGCACACTTGATCTCAGCCTCAGGGACGGATGAGCACATATGGAGCACTCACGAATGTCCAAGGACACGCACACACACGCACACACACACACACACACGCACAAACACGCGCAGAGACAAAATGCTTCA